>NC_086379.1:71452759-71821792 GCF_036588685.1 Mytilus trossulus
AATAAAATATCCAAAAAAGCAAAATCACAAAAATACTGAACTTAGAGGAAAATCAATTCGGAGAATCCAAAATCATTTGGCAAAATCAAATAACAAAACATATCAAAAAACGAATGGTCTCGAACTGTCATATTCCTGACTTGGTACAGGTATTTTCAAATGTAGAAAATAGTGGATTAAACTAAATTAGAATTATCTTATGATATGTCATTTAATCTTTAAAATTGTATTATGAACTCTCTGAAAACCATATAATGCAAGTAACAATTAATAAAAGAAGAAACGGTTAAAGATCTTAAAAACAGCAACTAAATAAATCAAACGAAAAAAACAAGAACAGCATCTTAAGTTTCACAAAGTCTTTGAATAAAGCTTTATATTTAACTAAGAATATAAGTATTAGATTACTTACATGATACGTTTTGCCGTCTGCACAACATTGCAAACATTTTAATTAAAGAAGAGTTTCTGTCCATGTCCTATTTGAAATATGTGAAATTCCACATACATGAATAAACTAAATAATTTAACTTTTGTCTAATACGGCATTAGTATATACGTGATAGGTAGGTAGATATCATGATACGGTAGGCGTACAGTTCCAATGATATAAAGCTATTCCAGATTATATTGGATATGTTTTAGATAAATGCTCAGTACAATGATACTTTATACATGATGATAGTGTTATGTTCTATCGTGTATTGTACAGCGACTCTCATTACAGCCTGTTAAGTATAATATGACAGTTTGATTAGATACTCTGTGTACTGGATAGCTATTGAGAAAATGAAATGCTCTAAACGATCCTCTTTTGTATTAATTATGTATCCTATACTCTTTGATTTGATATCATGAATGTCTTCTTTATTGAAACACGTAATGATTTTGTTCATTTATAGTTTTGCTATCTTTGATTCCTTTTTAAATGTCAATTAATAGACTTGTTATTTCCATATGACTTAATTAAACCGAACATACCATATAAAATTCTTTAAGTTTCATTTTTACTTAAACTGTTCCAATTGATTATTAACACATTCTAAGTTTCAAAGTATTGTGTCATGCAATAAACTGTTTATTCTGCGTCACTATGTATTAAACACTTTAAGATTTTCTATTATTTTTGTGCCGTCAAATACCTGACTCCAAAACGTTTACATGAATCCCTTTTATTCGTATTCATACTAAACTTTAGCGTTTATTTTCCTTGTGGCTATTATATTACCTATTTGATTCGCCGAGGCTCGGACTTCTAAATTCGATAATTTAACTATATCTCGATTGAATAAATCCGATTGTTCACTGACACCCATGTGAGAATCTATATTTATCAATTAAACGATAGCTACTTTTTATCATAGAGTAAAACTGGGGGGTTAAAAAAGAAGTATTTCAACACGTTATCCAACACCCAATTAAACACTAAACACAAATACCAAATTAAAAAAACGGACAATCACAAAAAATAAAAGAAATAACGAAAATACTCCGTTAACCTTTCCCATAAATGAGAAAAAAGTGAACCAAACAAGATTAAAATATGTGTATATATGACATCATGCCTTTTTATACTATCATATTTACGTGTGATCAACCGCTAAAAACTGTATTCCTATACTGGAATGAAGAACTGACGTACTGTTTGCAAAACTATGTATTATTCTTGATAATAATGATAGTTTTTGTCCCAGGCGGATAACCCTGGGTTCACAACTTTTTGAAACTTTCGGTTCTCGGCGATCTTCAACTTGGTAGTTGTTATGGCTTTCAAACGTTTTACATCTGAGCATAGTTTTGTGTGGACATAGCGCGCGTCTGGTGTATACAAATATTTTTAACATGTTACCTTTAGATGGCTGTTATTCGTTTGTTTCTCTGTCCTATATTTTCTCCCATTTATCTGTTTATTTATTGTAACCCTGTCGTGTAATGTTGTCATTTTAATGTTATAATTAACACTGTCATTAAAGCGAGAGGTTTGGCATGCCACAAAACCAAGTTCAACCCACCATTTTTTTCATAAAATGCCCTGTACCTAGTCAGGAAAAAGGGTATTGTTACATTATAGTTCGTTTCTGTGTGTGTTATGCTTCGGTGTTGTGTCTCTGTTATGTCGTAGTTCACTTATATTTGATACGTTTCCCTCAGTTTTAGTTTGTAACCCTGGTTTGTTTTTACTCTATCGATTTATGAATTTTGAACAGCGGTATACAAATGTTGCCTTTATTCATGGACGCATTGCCGACTACAATATCACAGAATACACAAAACATATATATTCTATCACTGCATCCAGTGTAATTCGATATTTATCCATTCGAGACAGTTAAATTTTCAAAATTTAAAACGCGAGACTCAATTACAATTCAACTGTCGAGAATGGATAAATATCGTATCACACGAGATTTTGTGGTGGAATCTGTTTCTTTAATGATTTTCAAATAATAAAAATTGTATCTTTTTATTTTTTTTATCGAAATTAGTACTTAAAAGTAAACCGTATTTCCGTTTGGTAAATAAGATTGTAATGTCTAATGTAACTTTCATTGTATTTTACTTCCTGTATTATCCTGTGATATTCTCTAAGTCAGTATTTTTATTCTCTCGACTGTGTGAGGAGTGTTCCGTTTTAAAGGCAATGCTAGAATGTATACACACTAAACTATGTGCTTCTTTCATATAACATTTCAGCGATCCACAAAACTATAATGCCTAATTCATTTAAGGGATTGTTTTTTATTTTTCTAATCTTAATTATTTTATGAGATCACTTGACTAATGGGCGACTTTTTATTTTTCAATTTTGACGCCCTGGATCATACCAATGCCGTCAAAGTTGTTCTTCAACAAAAATCCAACAAGAAAAAAAGATAAAGAAATCTATAAATGAAGCCCTGATAATTAATTCAACATGATTAGTTTACTTTTATATTACCTAAGCTGTATTTGGCAAAACTTTTAAGAATTTTTGGTCCTCAATGCTCTTCAACTTCGTATTTATTTGGCCTTTTTAACACTTTTTCGAGCGTCACTGATAAATCTTTTGTAGACGAAACAAGCGTCTGGCGTAAATATAAAATTTCAATCCTGGTAAATATGATGAGTTTCTTTATGATAGACCTTTTTGCAGTTTTAATAATATATGTCTATAAAGAGCTAAACATAATATGAGTATTTAGTGTTAGAAATTTTTGAAGCAACATTAGACGAAACGGGCGTCCTATTTACATAATCTTAATATTAGTATGATGAAGTGGTATATATGATGAGTTATTTCTTAGAAAAAAGCCCAGAAAAAATAGCCAAATTAAATAATTCCTTAGAAGCCAACTCAGAATAATAAAGTGAAAAATAAGAGATGTTTGTGAATATTTAATACGCTGCGGGAGTTTTTTCTTCGACTAATGTTTTTTTGATTGCCCATTTGGTTTCGTTTATTTGAATTAGCAAATGAGGTGTTATTAACCTAAAAAATGGGGGATTGTTTAAATTGGCTAACAACAAGGGAAATACTTCTTCCCAATATTACAGTATGATGGGATATTTATTTGTAGATAAATCATCACGCTTCATTTAAATATTACATACCGAATAATCTCAATGACGTTGTAGCACTAGAAAGTGCTTGAAGGACAAATATTTTCTTATTTGTCAGACCAGTGATTTTTCACAATTTCCTTATGAATTATGAATTATGAAGATGAAATACTACAGAGCTAATAACTAATGATCAATTTTGTACCATTGTAGACAGCCTAACAGTTACTTTTATTATGTTGTTATTTATGTAAGCTATTCTAATTATTGGGAATTGTGAAGTGATAAATAAACAACATTGCGATAGTCTCTCGCTCATGGCAGGGCTTGATTAACGAGATTGACGGAGAAGCAACAGTGACGTCTGGCCATAAAGAGTAACGTTAATTTATTATGGTTAATTGGTAATTTTCCTAGTAGGTTATTCGTCAATTATTCAAAGAAATGATTTAAGAAAAAACCTTGAGCTTTCAACAATTAGTGATATGTCGTATTCTCCCTTGTATGACAAGATAGTAAAGAAGATGTTTACTCTCAACATTATCTAAATACCGGTAACACGTAGATGGAAGGAAGGTCATATTGTTACCCCAAATAATCATTGTAAACTGAGGTAATGCCAAAGTTGACATTTTGACAAGATGACCAGTTGACACATATTTGGGTTTAGAGCATCACTGAAAAGACATTGATTGTCGAAATGCACATCTGGTGCAGACATTTGGTACCGTTTATGTTATTGTAAATGTTTTTGCGAGGGTTAACAATCCACTTTATCACCCTCACAGCTACCTATTATTTGACTGATCATGCATGATGTTCTATCATTAGGGTTGTCACTGCTCAATCTTAAATTGACATCACATTAACTTTACAGTTATTAGGAAGGCAGAAGTGAAGCAAGATATATTATTTTTATTTTGATAGTGTGTGAAGGCGTTCAGGTAACAAAGTGTAGAAATTAAGCAGTCTTTAATTATCAAGTTGATGTACCTTTCCGTAAAATTATCGGTTTCTAATTGGTCTGTACATAATAAAATTTTCTCTAATTTTTGTGCTATTTTCACATTTCATGAGCGGTGTGAGAAAAATATTTCACCTCACTAGTATCTGTTCCCGGAAAATGATGAGTCGTATACTAATTTGTTTATGACGTCAACATTTCTTGGTTTCTTATGAATTTATGAAGGGCGACCTTGCCTGATGACGTCTGATGACGTCGCTTAAAAAGAGCACAACTTTCTGAAAATCTTTAAAAAGGAAAGATACAAAGCATTAGAGAAACAGATTCCACCACTTAAACCCGTGTATTACGATATTCTTTCACATTTAAAAGCTAAATTTTAATTGTTTTTAAAAAAAGCTTGAAAAGCAGCGCACTTTAAATATTAAAATTCAACTGTTTCTAGGGGAGAAATATCGTATTATACTTATTTCATTTGTGGAATCTATTTGTTCTCTGTTGAGCCATATAGTAGAGTAAATTAGCCAATCAAAATCTTACATTTTAACATTAACAGTATTAAGTAAAATAATATGGCGTGTCTTCAAGTATGCAAAATTCAATATAACTTTTTTTTATGGCAATAATATATTCAAAATTAAAAAGTAAAATAACATAAATTCCGAACGCCCGAGGAAAATTCAGAACAGAAATGTTAACACATTTTAAATGCTATATCGCACATTAAATAATTATAAAAATGATTGTTTTTTTTAATTTGTTTTACACCTTGATGCGACACAGGGTATTCCGTCCGCCGTACATTTATCTGACCTTTCAAAAAACATTGCGTTTATGTCGCAGGAAAATGGGACACCAATATAACTTCGACTTGTGTGAAGAATAAGACACAATAAAGCACAAAGACTAGTCGTGGCAATACGTGTGGGCTATGAGTGCATTAACGGAGTCGTCCAATTTTAATATACTTTATTACAAAATTTGCAAGTATACAAATTTTGTTCCAATAAATATGAACGATATATTTGAATGAAATATTTGCATGCAACTGAGCTTTATTCTGACCTTAACTTACATAACAAAATGCGGCTTTCAAGCCATACTGAATTATAAATATATATTTGAACTTTACTTTATTTGAAACATTTAAACATGAATAAAAGAATTAATAAAGTTACAAATCCCGCCCTCCTGATTGTAACATTGACCAGTGACTAACTCGAATAGTGAAGTTATATTAGTATATATATGGTTAATATCGCCACGCTTTGAGTTCATGAATAACTCCTGTTATTTGAATATAAATATTTATAATTTGAATAATAATAAAGAATCGCTTTAACTTTCTATTGCACTAATTTAAATATTCAGTACGTAAAGCAAAATATAGCGATGAAAGCTATAGTTTATTTCAAAATACGTAGCGCAAAACTATGTGTCGTCAATCGTCAAGAAACATGAATATGAAAAATGAATATGATATGAATGGGAAACATATAACACTGAAAACACAAATTATTTAAAATGCTTAATAAAAAAAAATGGATAATTATATCCGGTGGCATTGACATAAAAGAATGTATGATGCACTTAACCACTTAAGTAATACTTTCTGTTCTGAAATTTCACAAAAGTGAACATCAAAGTGTCAAATTACTTCGTTTATATGCTTTAAGGTGGTACCCAACACCTTGACTAATATTAATTTGACTCATTAATTTACATAAAATTTTGACAAAATGTTTACCTTGACCCTTTGACAAAAATATAAAATTGCACAAAATTTGAACTAACTATTTTATCAGTAAAATTTCGTTGGTTATATAGCAGTTTGACAAACACTTATTTTGGTCAGTGAGAAGTTTAATATTTCGTAACAACACAACACAATTAAAACATTTGTCTGATTTTTACAGAGTTATCTCCCTGTATTGTAAGGTACAAAATATAACACATTTAAGGTGGCACGGTAGTATTTCCTTGCCCATAAGAGATAATGATAGCCTTTTTAGACTTTTCACCAATTTCTAACATTGCAATAAATTCTACATTCACAGTTTTAATAGGTGGTAGCTAACACTACAGGGAGATAACTCTGTTAAATTAGCCAAACGTTTTAATTACGTTGTGTTATTAAGGGAATATTAAGCTTCTCAATGATCAAAATAAGTGTTTGTCAATTGCAATGTAACCAGTGTAATTTTTGTGATGAAATGGTTCAAAGTAAATACTTTATCAAAATTTTATGAAAATTGAACGAGCCAAATCAATTTTTGTAAATGTGTTGGGTACAACCTTAACTGAAATACTTTCATTTTACTATTCAGAAATAAATTTGAATGTGTATCATGACCGTTTACTTTTTTTGCTATTTTTAAAAACCTAAGGCCACTGGTGCTTTTATGTCTTTTATCATGCAGTGAATACACAATTGAAAAAATCTCAAAAAATCATTTTCATCTGTTTGTAAAATTATTTATATTTTTCTATACCTGATTCATCTCTCAGTTTGGGAAAGTGGGTTCAGTTGATACTGTATTTTTGTCAAATCATACTGTTCATATACACTGACTTAGGTGGGTTCACAAAAGAGCAATCTTATTTTTTGAATGCAAATACTACCGTGCCACCTAAAAAATCAATCTTATATTTTTCTGTGGATTTTTTTTTTATCGCGGAATTAATATAATTCTGCAAGAGAAAATCAACATGTATTTGCAGCTACCATAATAGACTGCTTTGTAAAAATCTGGCTTTATATCAAGTAAAAAGACGAATATATTTTACGCATAATAACTACAATTAACTTTTAAAGTTTTCATCCTCTTCGTTTGAACTTTAGTGGATTGTTGTCTCATTGGCAATGATAATGCATCTTCGTATTCATTTTTATAAGTTTACTTATTTGGTCTTTTCCTCTTTCTCCATGACCAAGTCAGAAAAATTACATAGTGGTTATCAATTCGTTTGATGTGTTTAAGCTTTTGATTTTAAAATATGTGATTTTGTGACTTTTCGTTTTGAGTTTCCCTCGGATATCAGTATTTTTGTTACTTTACTTTTTATTTCTGTTTTTTTATGAGACATTTTACTTTCCTTGACTTTTAACCATAATAAAAGGCTGATTAATTATTTAAACCATATCAATTCGATATCTTATTTTGAACGAAATAAAATATGTATGGATACTGTTTCAAGACGTGACTGAATGAAATGAAACCCTCGTTATAAAACAGTTCTAATCAGATATGCGAATGAGTAAGAGGTTTTTGTTACCGTTAAGTTTAATTAAGTATTCAATTTCTTATTTCACACTTTTGGATTTATTTCACAATTAGAAATATATAAATAGTAATTAGAAATCTATAAATAGAAAATGTAAATTTAATCTAATGTAAAAGATCTGTAATGTCTAAGAAATTGCATTATTTCATTTATATTAAATTAGCATACCGGATACAGCTATTTTCAACAATATTGAAATGAATGGCCTGCTGTGTGTTTATTTGGATTGTTTTGTATATATTTTTTTTTGTTTTTTTGTCCTTACTGCAGTCAATACCATTTCTATATTTTAATCTGGAGCGTTATTATATTTATTTAAAAAAAAATTGACATGACTAATTGCAAAAAGAAATAAAAAGATGATATACGAGTGTCAATGAGACAACTCTCCAGAGATCAAACGATGTGGAAGTAAGTAGCTGTATGTTACTGTACGATCTTCAACAATGAGCTAAACACAAACCACAATAAGCTATAAAAGGTCACTGTTATTTCGATAGTTTGGCCGTTGAAACGTTTTAAATAATACACTTACTTTCTAAGTGAAGATTAAATCGGCTTTGATGTACACCAAAAGGTGAAACAAGGGGAAAAAGGTCAAATATGTGCAGTTAATTTAAGACATTGTACGTAACTATTTAACTGATAATTTTGTTTTGTTTTGCTTTGTAAACAAATTACTTTTCTACGTCAGATGTTCTTGCTTTGAAATTGTTTCTCTATTTGGGTCAAATTCAAGGTTTGTATTTTCCTATAGTTCAACAAATAAACACCGATGCAAATAAAACATTTGAACATAGATGCGAACATTTACCATTCTGGAGAAGGGTACAGGAGTATTTTTTTTCGCAGTTTCCAAATTTGTTAAAATCTGTTGATACGCATATTGTTCTGGCCGCGCAAAAACAAAATCACTTTTGTACACACCTGTTTATTGTGAGATTTAACCAGTCCAGAACATTCATTTGAACTTTATGGGATTCGAGCGTCACTGATGAGTATTTTGTAGACGAAATGCGCGGAAGGCGTAAAAACAAATTAATCCTGGTATCTATGATGAGTTTATTTGCCCCCCCCCCTGTAAATCGAATAATTGTTCTCAACAATATCAACAGCTCTGTCAATAAACACTTCATTACAAGATCAGACCACCATCAATTATATCAAACCACTTGAACATGTCGACGATACATTGGAAAGCTACCCGAATCGATTAAAGATCTAACACCTAAAACGAATCGACAATAGAGCTACTACGAAAGAAATACAATCAATACTTTCGAAGGGTTTTCAGCATATGCAAGTCAACAGCTTATCTTGAAGACTAAAACAACAGCACAAAAATAAACTGCTGGAAAATTATAGTAAGTGACATACAATTAGTATGATTACTCCACAACTTTAAACTGTCTTGACAATTTTAAAACAACATATGTTGGCTAAATATAAATTTATTGGAAATAAGTAAATGCAAGAAAATAACGTTATGAGAATGCCAATTCGATGAACACCAAGGGAGACTCCAAACAGGACACAAGCATGCATGAGAAAATTAGTTTTACAAAACATTGGACAAACTCGGCATATGGCTAGGCGCAATTCATTCAACAACTGTTTTCTCTCACCTTAATGCGAGAGTCACCAAGGAATTTAAAACTGAAATATTTGGGTATCTCTTTGTCCAAATGTAATTACATTTATAACTTAATGCAACGGAATACGTCCTGTATTCTGTATGTCAATTACACAAAACCAATACAAATTGATACTGTTACCTTGTAGATATTTCCATTGGGATAACAGTACATAATAAACAGGTCTATCGTGAGAGTTCAGCCATCGTTTCATTTTAATCATTTGATATTGACATTTGCTAAATTAATATCATTCAAATCTCATGGGTCTCAATGCATTGTGTAGAGGAACAAGAATATAGTATTACAGAGGGAGAAAAAGAATCCACAAATGGACCTAATTAACTAAATATACAATATCTTATTTATCTCCAAAACTTAACTTCATTTCAAAGATAAATTCTGGCATTAGTAAGAATGATTGGAGAATGATGAGAGATGATCTTGTGAATTTGCCATGTTCTATCTGAATTATTCGTAAAGTTATATATTACCTTAGTTATAACTCAACCGAAGCAATCAGATGTTCTTATTGTAAATGGATGTGTTGTTTTTATACAAAGCATTTGTTTAGCTATCGTTTATTGATATAGTGAACCTTTGCAATATCATATATAAACAAAAGTTGAACAGAGAGGGTTTTGTTCCATTTTGACAACTGTACCAACAGGTATATTGTAGAAATAATTAGTTTGACCCGCATTTGTTCACATCAATAGCAAGTCCGATTTTATTAAACCGTATGCGTATTTCGAAATATTCTTATAGAGAAGAAAATGGGTATATGAGGGGGACATTTTGTAGCTTTTGTAGGGCATTGATATTTGTAAATTTGCTTGTTCAAGCAATACGATGGCCTAGAATATGAGGTAGGCAATACCTGTGAAAGGAGACCCAAATAATATACCAATGTAAAAATAAGGTAAAAGTCAGCGTCAGCCTTCTCTTGTAATATTTTATGAATAAAATATCTTGAAAAGGAGCTTCATGACCTATCAATAGTTCAAGGTTATTTCGATCAAATACCTTTTTATCTTAAGGTATCAGTTTTGAATTCTTACCTTATATCACCTAAGTACATCCTTAAAAAAGAAACGGACATACCGTAACATTTTGGTTCTGTTATTCATTAGTTTCCTATGTTGTGTCATGTGTACAAATGTTTGTCTGTTTGTCTTTTCATTTTTAGTCATGGAGTTGTCAGTTATTTTTCGATGAGTTTGATTGTTCCTTTGGTATCTTTCGTCCCTCTTTTGTTAGGAATTTTACTTGTGACATTATTTACGCGTTGACGTCATTTTAAAAGTAGGCAAAGAAACGCGATTATTAAGTTACGTTTATTCATTTCAAAAACAAAGAATTATTAAACATTTAATTGGTATTGTGTCCCTTCAGGAATACTCAAAGTCTCATGACAACGACGAGACCAGAAGAATGAAGTAGATTTCTGCGTTCTGCGCAAATGCGGAAATAAAAAAAGTAACAAAAAATTATTGATTTTGAGTTCATTAGAACAATTAAAATTTGGAAAATTTTCCAATTTTTTTGGTGTTTTTTTTATTGATTTTTCTACTGTAATAGGGGACTCCGATCCCTTAATTTATCTATCAGGTAGAGATCGGTGTACATCAATAGTCGCAAACCATAACAATAATTCCCAAATAAATTCCCCACATAAATTGGTTAATTTGACTTCCATGACATTGGAAAACGCTCCACCTTTGACTGCTAATAATCGGCTCGACTTCAGGTCCGAGTAACACGATAATATGCAAGCAGATTTTGAATATATCATTGGTATTTATCATTACAACACTAGTAGCTTAATCTAATTGCAGATATTGCTACCATAGAGATCGTGTTGTTGAAAAGATAAAAATAAGAATATATGTATTATTTTAATGTTAATTCCAGACAAACAAAAAAGGTTTAACAAACAAATACAGAACTAAAATTATAATTTAAAAAGAGGAGGTCCATACAATCTGATAAAATCAATCAAGGGAAAAAAGAACAGATATGTTCCAGACTGTGTAGTATTAGTTACATAGTGTGCTAGTGACCATATACGGTATATATGGGGTGAGAGCAAAGCTCGAATCCCCATATGGAACTAACTTACCCCATATATACTGTATTAGGTTACTAGCACACTATGTAACGAATTTATCTTACCGACTATCTTAACGTGTGAAATTTAGACTAGTGAGCTATCAAAATGAGTAAGTGTTCAATACTGTTAGCATTAAGAAACTATATATACGTCCATTAATCCTACAAAAACAGATACCAAAACTAACAACTTGTTAGGTTTGTATGTGTTTTATGAATTTATTACAATCTTAATTATCAATTTCATCGTCTGTTGAGAAACTTTAGGAATTTTTTCTCAGTTCCGTTTCGTTTTTATAAAGGGACGTAACACCACTAATAACCGTGAATGAAATAAGCCCCGCCTCCCTACCACCTTATATGGTATATAAAGGGATGTAACACCACTACTAACCGTGTATGAGATAAGTCCCGCATCCCTACTAACCAAATATCAAATATACACGGTTTGCACGCGGACGCTTTTAACCAATCACATTCCTAGAAATGTATAGGGGGTAAGATAAATATATTTCCAAAAGAAAATGAATAAGCTAAACTTGTTTTTATAACGAGCTGGACTTAGTATGACAGTTGTTTATAACTTCGTTGTATTGAAGCAATTAGGTGCTCGACATTAACCATCAAATCCAAGGAGTAAACAAAGACTCACAAAACCAAAGGACATTTACATCAACAGTTATAAATGATAATTAAGAAACAACACGAACTCCACTAAAAAACGGGAGACAGTGAAATTAGATGCTCCGGAAGGGTAAGCATTTCCTACACCTTATACAGCAACCACACTAGACAATACATGACACTTATTGAGATCCAGATCTAAACTAAAATACTGGAACAAAAAAAACACATTCATACAACAAAGACGCCAGCAAAACAGGTGTTGTAGATAAAACCTATCGTTTTATACCGCTGTTCAATACTTGATTTAGCTTAAACAAATCCGGGTCAAAAACCGAGCTGAGGGAAACACATAAACTATAACAAGAAACAGAACGGACCAAAAGATAAAAAAAAACCGCCAAAATACATAGAAATGTACCATGGGTTTACAACTGTCATATTTCTGACTTGGTACAAGACAATGTGTGAAAACAATGTTAGGTCGAACCTGATGTTATGCTTATATAATTATATTGTATGGTTAAGTTGAAAATACCGTCCAAGTGACAAAATTACGTCACAGGAATACAGTGCAAATAAATGCATGTAGTTGATACTTAATTTTACTGAGACGTTTGCAAAAAAATGTTGTAGTTATATAAGAGAATGACCTCATTAAAAGTGCTTACAGTTGTACATAGTCCACTTCTTTTCGATTAAGTACAAATTAAATAAAATATAACTACAATGTTAACAATTTACAAACGACACTGTAAATAAGATCAAGAATTTGTCATAAAACTGCATTTCAATATCATAAAAAGAAACATACGTCAAGTAGAAAAGCTGTTTATCACCACATTCTAAACATTGTTTGCCAAATCCCTTATATCTTCGGACAAATATCAAGTATGAGAACATTGGAATAAGAAGAAATTAGCGCTGTAATAATGTACATCTTACTCGTACGTTATTTCAGAATTTATGAATATCATTTGATTCCTGACTTCTCATTGGCAAAATCAAACGTCTACATATAGGGATGTAGTATGGCCTTTTTGAGAAAACACATCCACGCGATCGTTTCTTAGACGACGAGCACGCACTCGTTGTTAAAATGTGCGTTAAGACTGGCACTAATATACAAAGTATACTTAGTATAATAGTCCCAGCTTTAAAATTGCGTGCTGATTAAAAGGCCGAGTCACAATAAAAGCTTCTTCAAACTACAGTACGATATTGTACACGTTAAACTGAAATGCATATTTTTTCTCAAATGTCTAATGTTATGCTAGTCAAATGTCTAATCTAAAGAGTAATGTTAGTAACAAATCCATAATATAATGCATGGCATGTAGTATCTACAATGACATGTATATTCATAGAAATCAAATCCTGAATATATAAAACTTCTTAAGTCAATCTTCGAAATATCTACATTATTTGTTAGTTGGATTTTATTTCATTTTGCAATACATTAACGTATGAAATTATTTACCACATAACAATTAACAATGGTACCTAATTTCAATTACAAACAAATTATCAAATTAAAATTTTCTAGCATTTGACCAGAATGTGAATAATCGTCGATTTCAAACAATAGATACATGCCATGTCTGATGGAATAAATATTATTTCTCAGAAAGGTTTTCATAAAAGAAGGACGAAAGATACCAAAGGAAAAGTCAAACTCATAAATCTTAAACAAACTGACAACGCCATGGCTAAAAATGAAAAAGATATAAGTAATTGTGCAATTTTAAATGCACAGATATTTAAGAGTCATTTAATATGTAAACTGCTCAAATTTGAAACACCGACCCACGGATGAGTCGTCAAACCTGCCTAAACGGTTACTGCGATGCTGCGTGTGCTCGTGTGTTTCGTATTATACATTTGAAAAAAAAACACCTGCAGTGCTGTTTTTTTGTTTGTTTGATACATAACGGTTACTCAACAAGTAATTAACAAGGAATAATTGACACTTCCGTCAACTGTATGGATATCATTTCCGATCTGAGCGACACTGATGAATTTTATGAAGACAAAACGCGCGTCAGGCGTAACATATTAAAAGCCTTGTAACTTTGATAACTATAAACTTAAAAGTACCCTAGTACGGAAATTTGTATGTTAAAACATAGCTTAATGCGATGCGTCGTCTCAAAAATTACTTAAAAAACTTTAAAATTTATATTGTCTGGAAAAAGTATTGTAATCATCTAAAACTTTATCAATATAACACGGCACATTAATTACGTACCCAAATACCAACCAATTTAAAAAAAAAATAGGACATTTAAACACTGAACAAACACACCGCAAAGAGAACTAGTTTACTTTCTGTTCATTTGGATACAATTCTCAATAAATAGTTAGCATTATGAAATGTATTAACTTACCAAAATAATAAGAAATATTCCTAAACATTTTCCTAAATTTCTCTACTATCAATAAATAAACTGATTAAACATCAAGCTGATCGATCAGTCACATGAAAGATTGTCCGACGAATGTTTATCATTAAGGTTGTATCTATTCCAATCAAAATATTATGCTACAGATCTCGTCTCTGGTTTAATCAGATAATTTTATCTATGCATATCGTTGTGATGTCTAGCATGAATAATAAACGAATATATACAACACATTTGTGTAACTTGGTAACACTTTATAGTAATTCCCCTTTAGTTTTTACTATTAACAAATGGTTGTATATCAAAACATCGAACGAAGAGAGATTCAGGTAAACGTCAATGATACAATTTAACTACAGGGGTAAATTTAGTAAAAAATCTCCCATTGACTTAAATGCTCATCTATGTATGGAATTAAATTTATACCTGATTTACCTTTAGAAATTGCAAACTTTCATATAACATATTTTGCATTAACACAAACAACCAAAAAGACAGCCAGAAATCAAGAAGGTTCAGCAATACAACAAACTAAGCCCTATAGTTTGGAAATATTATCTGATCATCAATAACATTTACGGTACAGAGATTTATGCACTGAATGCTTAATTCGACAATATATATTAGGGTTTCTTTAATGATGACCGATGTCAAAATGTATTGAAAATCCAAAACTTTATAAAAAAAAAAAAGGTTATAGGCTAAAACAAAGAACCAATAGCATAACCAAAGTCATGAAGGAATCAAAGCATTGCCTGGGCAGTTAACGCCACGAGGCATATTTTTTAAACTGATGAATCTCTAGTTTGCGGACGTAAAATAAACTGATATGTAAGTATAATAATAAGTATTCGTGATAAATGGAATGATATTTCACACAAATAAAATACTTTAAAAATGTGAAATGTACCAACCCTTAAAGTAAAAGATTTCTTAGTAACAAAGTATGATAAAAAAAAAAATACAAATATCTTGTCTGTGTGTTTTCTCTAGGAAAGATCATATTCTTTATTATTACACTAAATATTAACAGAGATAAAACAGCACTGTACTCCAAATATCTTTATTTCTATCATTGATAATTTTTATGTTCCTGGCAGTCAATAAGTTCTGTAAATATTTTCTTTATTACAGCTAAACGGCATTATATCTTTATGATGTGTTTACATCTTAAAGATGAGTTCACGAAGTTTTAATCATGTTTTGTTTTTCCTAACATTAGTTTTGTTATTATGAGGCTCTTTTCAGCGAAGCAGAAAAAAATGTAATATTGTACTGTCATCTTTTTTGGAATTTGTGATGGTTCAACATAACATGGATAGTGATTGTGACAATGGTTAGAATAATATTGTTTCTTAAAAAAAGTTCTTCATATCAAATATTATAATATCGCAGTACAACCATTTTAAATGATGAATCATTAAAACTTGTGTAGAAATGATACTCTGAAAACAAACTTCGTTCTTTTGTTGAAATGTTAAACCAATGTCCCAGGTTAGGGGGAGGGTTGGGATCCCGCTAACATGTTTAATACCGCTATATTATGTATGCATGTGTGACTGTCCCAAGTCAGGAGCCTGTAATTAAGTGGTTGTCGTGTGCTTAATTGTTACATTTTTTTTTTGGTTCTTTTTTTTGTACATAAATTAGACCGTTAGTTTTCTCGTTTGAATTGTTTAACATTGTCATTTATAGCTTTTATAACTGACTTTGCGTATGGGCTTTTTTCATTGTTGAAGGCCGTACGGATACCTATTGTTGTTAATTTCTGTGTCATTTGGTCTCTTTTGTAGAGGTGTCTATTTCGCAATAATGCCACATCTTCTTTTTTATATTTACAATGCTAGTGATATTGAGTAGAATTCGTCAACCTAATATAATATTTTTGGGAATAAATCACGTTCGGTACTGAGCAGACAGAGGACATATATATTAAGTTACAAAATAAGACGTGGTAAAATTGTTGTTAGTTAGTCAGTTTTGTTCTCAAGCCATGTGCTCTCAAGCCAAAACCATTCAAAAAGTAAAATAAAAAAAACTTCGAGGAATATTCAAAACGGAAAGTCCCTAATCAAATGGCAAAAGCTTACACATCAAACGAATGGATAACAACTGTCATATTCCTGATTTGGTTCAAACCTAGACTTATGTATTATATGTAGGATCAAACCGGGTTTTAAAGCTAGCTAAACCTCATTTTTGTATGACAGTTTCATAAAAATTCCAATATATTGACAACGATAAATGAACAAAATCAACAAAAAATTATAGTTAGCCCATAATCTTAGCTATAAACGACGTAAAAATATATCTTTGTTGTCCTTTTAACTACATGTAATACAGTATTCTGCTATCGTAAGAGACAACCTATAAAAAGCAACGTACATCTTTCGTTTTGCCAAATTGGCGTTAAACTTTAAACTTTTGTTTAAAAAAAACAAATATTACTGTCAATCCAGTGGAATTCGCTGCATCCATACCCTGTTTGTTTGGCGCTTTGCCTTAAATTCCAATAACAAATTACTTATAATTTCAAGAAATAGAAAAAATACATTTATACCTTAAAGACACATTTTCAGTTCTTTTTCAAGTCTTATCCGATTTATTACTTTGGTTACCCTCAACAGCTGGTCTAGACTAAACCGGATAATTTGTACGATAAATCATTTTGGTTCAACCTCGGCTAACAGATAATCCCCTATTTACGAATAACAGGGGACGTTTTTTGAGAATAATACATAAACATTAAAAAAATTGCGCAATTTATTATGATTGAAGTTCCAAATGCTATCCCAAATGATTTTCTTTTTTACAAAACCAAAACATTTGTCTTCTGAAACGACTGTTTTGGTGGAGTTAATTAATAGTTTGAGTCAATAAAATTAATTTATATTTCTTTCAGAAAAAAATATAAACACATTGCTATTTTTCTTTTCATTTTTAATGTATTAATTGTCCCCTCTATGCCATTTAAGACAATAATCGTGCCTTGAATGCTTGTTTTATCTAAATAATACAACTATGATATAATATATTATATAACGTAGGAGTGATTTATTCGATTAATTCGTGTTTTAACGTGAGTAAAAGAAAGGTGAAAGATCTAAAAGGAACATTCAAACTCATAAGTCGGAACAAACTGAAGACGTGGCTAAAAACACATTAAATATCAAATATTAATACAAAATCTAAAACATAAAAAAAAATCGCTCAAGATTGAGCATCACGAACCCACACAATAAATGATCTCATGTGTTCCGGGAGATCATATGCAGGGGGAAGGCACATGATTGTAATTCCGACAATTGGAACTTATCATCTGTTAAATGTATATTCAACCAACTTGTGATGGGATCCGTAAAATTTATTAAGGGATAGCAGTCATTGTATAATAGATTCCTAATAAACCTCCATCAAGGAAATCATGATAGGAAACACAATTCCTCTAATATCGTATCAAATGGCAGATTTTTACTCCGTATGCCCTCGGTGTTAAAATGAAAATATCACAACTCATCTATCATCCGTATTTGGCACAACCTTTTGAAGTTTTGGGTCCTCATTGCTCTTCAAATTTGTACTTGTTTGGCATTATAACTATTTTGATCTGCGCATCACTGATGAGTCTTGTGTAGACGGAACGCGCGTCTGGCGTATTAAACCATAATCCTTATTCCTTTTAATAACTATTTAAACGTGAGGGTTTGTTTTTTGGAATTCACCTCTACTTTATATGTGGTCATTTTTTATAAATTTCCTGCTTACTTAACTTTGAATACATGTATTTTGAAAAACTAAGGATTTTTTTTTTTATCCCAGGCATGGATTACATAAGCCGTATTGGCACAACTTTTTGGAATTTTGGATTCCCAATGCTCTTCAATTTGTACAATATTTTGATTTGAGAGTCACTGATGAGTCTTGTGTAGACGAAACGCACGTCTGGCGTACTAAAATATAATTCTGGTACCTTTGATAACTATTTATACCTCTATACAAAAACATTTCAATAAGAGGGGATAAAACATACCAGTGGGAGAGTCAAACTCATAGATCGAAAATAAAACTGACAACGCCACGGCTAAAAAAGAAAATGGTACTCTTGGTTGTTTTTTTTTGATAGACTACTCGCTGTTTTTTTCCCCCACAATTGTTGCTGTATCTATAGTATTATCTGTTGTTTCGTATTTTACTCTGGGTACTTTCTATTACAAGATCGGTTTTGTACCTATACTCCTTTTTTTGCCTTGCAACGTACCACTAACTGCAAAGGTATTCAATATAAAAAAAAGAAGATGTGATATGATTGGCATTGCGACAACTCTTCACAAGAAACCATCTTTTACATAATTATCAACGAGAGGTAACGATAAGGCCTTTAACAATGAGTAAAAACCCATACTGCAGAGTCGTCTCTACAATTCCCGAAATGAAAAATGTAAAACAATTTAAACCAAAAATATAACGGCCTGATTCTTGTACACAATATTGCAAAAAAAAATAATATTGAAAATATAGCAACAAACGACAACGACTGCATTACAAGCTTATGATTTCTGATCTGGAACAAATACAAAAAGCTATAAACCTAAGTCTACATTACAATCAACCATCAAAAGGTTATTAAAACAAACTCATGATACACATTGAAAGCCAATCTTTAATGAACAGAAGTAAAACTGTTTAAAACAAAAGAAATAACTGACTCAACAATTGCCAAGCATTTACGCAATTATTTTGCTGCCATTTCATGATTATAGACTTGATTGAATGCAATTTTATACAGTAATCATGCATTGGATTGTAATAAAGACGGAGCAATAGACTGAATTAAAAAAGTAAGAAAAGACAATTTATCAGACGTTGGGTACTCTTCTGTGGAAAATCTATAGATGTTCAGTGTATTTATGTAAAACATCATACTTTGAACGACAAAATTATTTCATTTATTAATATTTCTTTTACTTATGGATCTTGTCATACTTGAATGACAAAACTATTTTATTCATTAATCCTACCTTTTCTGTTAAGTCTGTTTTTTTATGATATACATTTGACGTGACTCTATACTTATGTATCCCGTCATACTTTGAACCACACAATTATTTATTTATTATTATTACTTTTACTGTTAAGTCGTTTTTTTTGTTATGTCTACTTTACGTGACTCTGCATTTATGTATGCCGTCATACTTTGAACGACAAAATTATTTTATGTCTACCTGTGAGAATTTCAACCGCGCAATTTTACACCAGTACTGATAACCTTCAATCCTTTACGGGTAGACTTAACATAGATAAATAATATCGTATAAGATAAGCAAAATGAGGATGTTAAATTTGATGTATGCCTTTTTGTGCTTCATCGTTACATTTATTGTTTTTATAGTGATTAAGATGATAACACAATGTTGACTGCTGTACCCCTATTTTTTGACATTTTTACTCTTTGAGTATGTTTGTTTTGTTCATGCATCGTTGACAATGTAATGAAATCTGAAGCGACAGTCATACAAGTGAGAGGTTTAACTAGCTATAGAACCAGGTTCACTCCACTATTTTCTACATTAGGAAATGCCTGTACCAAGTCAGAAATATGACAGTTGTTATCCATTCGTTTGATGTGTTTTGACTTTTGATTTTGAACTTTCCTTTTTGAATTTTCCGCGGAGTTCAATATTTTTTTGTTTTTACTTTTTTCGAGGTATTTCCGCAGCGGAATGCAATATTATCTGCCTTTTGTGCCTATTACTGTTGACATTGATGCCAGCGTCTCAGCTATTTTGATGCCAGCTTTTCATTGACTGGCAGCTGGTATGGCATCTACAATAGTTAAGTTGCTACTGAATATTATGTTAGAATTGCTTTGACCTTGTTGTGGTTGTGCGACAACTGAGCCTTCAAAAAAAATCAATGAGGACAGACTAGAATCAGTTGGAAGGAATGTCCCAGTAACGTTGTTATGAGCAATGATGTCAGATTAGTAATTTTCTCACTCTTTAACGGTAGATTCATGGTATAACGCCATCTTGGATTGTACAATCACAGTACAAAATCGGTCTAGTTATTTACCCAAATCAGACTGTTTATTTGTTTAAAGCAACCTTATTAATTTATTGAATTAATCAAAATATTTTAACAAGTATCAAACTTTTTATTTTTTTTAAATCATTTTTTTCAAATGAGCCATTTAAGGGGAGATAACCCTATTAGTACAAAAGTTATACTAGGATTAAATGGATTTTTTTAATTTTTATTTGTGGCAAGAAAACAAGTTCGGTGACACCAGGTTTTCTTTTTATTTTTTTTAAAACATATTATGAAACCTATGTTCTCACAATTTATTTCAAAATTCTATCCAATAAATTTTTTTAAGCACTCTTATGTGCTTTCTCATGAACAAAGTAACAAAATTTAGGCAATTTTCAACGACTCATAGCTTTAGAAATAGCATGGTGACCCATACTTTTTATCATATTTTTGAAAAAAAGCATAGTAAAATCTTCATTTTGGCAAGTTATAAGAAAATTCTGTCTAAAAAAACATTCACCTATGGTCTACCTTGAGTGGGAAAAATCTGGTTACTTGTGCAACTTTTTTACCATGAACAATATTAAACTGTCGCAATTCTTCAAATTCACAACTATCCAATTAAAATAGATTTATCTAGAACTTTGATGTACATCTCATCCAACCTTTTATGCATTGCAAAATCAAAAGTCAACTTCCCTATTCTAGTCAAATGACTCAAACTTTCATCCTTGTTTTTGGCATGTTATGCCCTGTATTAAATATAAGGACTCATACAATTCAACATGTGAATCGTCCATGTCGCAGAATTTTAACAAAACAGTTTATATCATATAGAATTTTACTTGATTGCAAATATTTGTATATAAAAATTAAAAAGGAAGTATTTTTTTTAAAATGCAATTAATCAGGCTTTATAATACATAAATGTGATGGAAGGAAAGGGCTTACGACAGGGCAAAAAGTGAAGAAGTTGTATTTACTCGTCTTTCACCGCACTATTAGAAAAGCAATTAGCGGTGGTATCGGAAAAAAGGGTGCAATTAGCAGAAAACAAAAGTTGTCTGGTAAAATATGAAAATAAAGTAGAATTAAGTATCAGAAATCCCTGCTCTACTCGGGGCAACATCTTGTTGCTTATGGCAAGTACAATTTCATTAAAACGTCAAATTCGGTGACGTAATAAGGAAGAAACACAAACAGGACATCATTCTATTACAACACCCGACTTCAAAATGTAATAGCTGACAATCGAAGATTGAAAATTTATATGATAATATAATGAATGCGAAATTTTTCCATTTGTAGAAAATATTATGTCCCATCATTTTAACAACGTTATTTTTATTTTCAAAAGAATGATACTGACCAATTATGTTGGTCTTGTTTAGATCAAGCATATATGGCACATGTATGAAAACGTTAACTGGATTAAATAGAATCCAGTAGCCCTTTTCACAAAAAATCTTAAGTGTAAAATTAATCTTACGATAAAAATATTTAGTTGAAGTGTTAAGGAATATTTTAGACTTACGATACATTTTACACTTAACATTTGTTGTCAAAAGGGCAACTGATTGTCTGGAAATAAATGAAATAAAATGCATCTTTTTTTAGAATATTTCAATTTTTGTCTACATATTATTTGCTATTAATTTCTCGTTTATTATGTACACCGTTTTTTGCCATTGTATAGTTTTGAAATGTTACCTTAAGTATATGAACTGACATTAAAAACAAATAGAATATATCAAGAGACAAATAAAACAATCATTAGTAGAGATAAAGTGGATAACGTCATGGCCAAATACAAAATCGACGAAATCATTTTTTTCTTATTTGCGTATTTTGTGATCAAAAACAATGTCGTGTGAAAGTCTGTTAAAAGCGATGCAGGCGCAGTTTCCAAGCAATCATTATCGTTTATAGAAGAGAAAAAAAATTAACAATATTAATAAAAAAAAACATCAATAAAAAATATCTGATCATTTACATTAAACTATTCTTATGCTATTACAGATTATAATAAAGGTGAAGTGGAAAACAAATACTGCACAACAGGGACATCGATCTATACAGTTATTTGCTTCTGAATCGTAAATAGACGGAATTCGTGTAAGTCATGTAACACATGCTACACAGAGAAACAAGGAACAATTAATCCATACACTGAAGTTTATAACTGACAAAATATTTGTTTAATTTTGAGGTAAACAATTTTAACAAATTTTTGCATTCCTATGGGAACGAACTGTGTGCCACTCATTACAAACCTTTTTTCATATTACACGTAGTTCCTTAAGAAATATAAAACAATCAAAGAAGCAAGATCATTTAATTTCTCATTCAGATATATTGATTGTTGTCTCGTTCTTTCCATTGACAATCTATATTTTCTTTTTTGGCATGGGTTCCATTAATATATTCTTCAACGCTAGCAATTAAAGAAAAGGTAAAAGCAACAGTAGTCTACCGCTGTTCAAAACTTGTAAATCGATGGATAAAAAACAAAATCGGGGTAACAAACTAAAACTGAGAGAAACGCATTAGATATAAGAGGAGAACAACGACATAAAATTAAAATGTAGCACACATAGAAACGGACTTAGCATTAGACAAAATCCGATGAAAATAACAAATAACAAAAAAAAAAAACGCAGACACGGCTTCATCTGTTTCATTTCTAGACTTTTACCTCGATTTTGATATTAGCGATCATCTCAGTGCCACAATCTATGACAAACCAGACTATTTTAATTTTGAAGTTATCAATTTTTCTCATATTAGTAATTCGTCTGCATATGGTATACACATTTCCAAACTCATTCAGTATTTAAGAGATCGCAGCTGCTACACTTTGACATTCGTGGTTGTTAAACGTCACCAGTGTCTGAGCTGAAAGTTGAATAACCAGAACTATGTCAAAGGACGTCTCGTTTTTTTCTAAAAAAAAACATTAATCGGAAGATATCAAGACCTTGATGATAAATGTTTCCTATTAACTTCACAAATAATACGGTTTGATGTATAGATTATAGGTACTGACATTGTTTATCGTCTTATTAACCTGTTATAGTACTCTGTTTTGTCTTTGTTATTCGTTGATTAACCTGTTTGTCTATTTTTGGTAATAGTTATTTGACGTAGCTCGGTACTTTTACATCCCGTCATTATGTGATTGTGTTATGGTAAATGTTTGTATTGTTGTCTTTCGGTTTTAGTAATATTCTTTTTTCTATATACCTGTTTGTGTTTCATTTTGACATATGTGTTTGTTTTGTAGCGATGAGGATGATAACACAAATTTGACTGTTGTACCCTAATTTTGAAATGTTTACCTATTATGTAAAATAAAATAATGGAATTGAATGCGACTTTCATATAAGTTAGAAGTTTAGCTAGCTACAAAAACCAGGTTTAATATAGGATTAAACACATTTTTTCTAGAGGTTATTGATTTGTAAACCGGGGCGGTTAACTAACAAACTGAATAAAAGTCCGAAGGACTTTTATGTCAATTTGTGAGTTAGAGACTCGGTTTACACATCAATAACCCCTAGAAAAATTGTGTTTAATCCGTATAATTCTTCAGCCAAACATACGCGGTTATTAATTTACATTATTACTTTGATGGCTACTATATGTAGCATCAGATGCACAATGTCATGTCGTAACTAAGGAGTACGCCGCCATCTTGACTTTCTAAAAAACTTAAATGATCTATAATTGCAACAGAATCGAAAATGAACTAGCACCTACCTCAAGATACTATTCGAATTTGAAGCGTACAAGTAACGAAATAATCTTCCGTCTGAAAGTTTTCAATCGTATGACGTCGTGTTTTGCCAAATCATTCGTGAAATTTCCCGGAATTTTATTATCATTTTATTTTTATACATTTTCGATACTTTAGTGCATTTCTTTTATTTCTTTTTTTTTTTGAGGTTATATATTATATATTCATTAGAATAGAAACAACTGTCATGCAATTGTTTTATAATCTCAACTTGCTGAAAATCCCAGTATCTCTGCAAGAATGTGTATCGCGCACATGATCATGAATAGATTAATAATAATGAATTTTTAGGAATACTCAAAGTAAAGAGAATGGGTAGTATAGAAATTCACTATAATTTCTAACTCGTATGAGTTGTAGGCGTGTCATTACATATTGAAAATTTGCTACACAACCATATTTTGTTACTTTTGCATAAAATAGTTCCACTCCACTTTTTACTCTAGGATGAACGATTTTACGAAACTTCATTGTTAAAATGCCTTAGTTTTACTTGTAAAATGATATTTTATGGAAAATTGCATTGCATATTTTCACAGAAAAGCAACCTATGTAGTCATTGAGAGTAATTTGCATATTATAAAGATAGAATAAACAAAACATTTTCAGTCTACGGGCTGGGTAATTTGTAACCATTACGGTAAGATTAACCTTTTGCTGTATCAATTAAAGACACTGTCAACAAAAGCTACTCATTCTTATGTCAATACAGAATTACTGTGCTACTAGGATGTTTGTACCCTCGAGAATAACAGTTTAATAGGAAAAGGATGGACTAGAGGCAGTTATAGAATTAAAAGATACAAATTTAACTTCTTCACTTTAATTAATTCCATTTTCAAGAAACATAAGACATATATTTAAATTCCGAAACGTTATTTAATCATTGAAAATCAAATATAACGGAAAAACTTCTTGTTTGAATTCAATCCAGATTGTTGCAATTTTAATAGATGAAACAACACCAAAGTTTACCAAATGTTATCTGATATAAGATGATCCTTGTACTTAAATAAATTTCAGGATACTATCGTTCATTATTCAATCAGGAGTTTACAAGTGTAATTCAATAATGATATATTTATACCTACCAAAATCACATTCAAATCAACAGGAAACAAACCAGGTCGAATTAGTTTTTTTACAATTGAGTTTCAATAATGACATCAGTTTTGGTTGAGAAGTTCAGACAGTATTTCAGTTCTCTTCTGTCTAATTGTACTTTCATATGTCAATTAAATTCCAATTGGTAACATTTTTTACAATTTTAGTACTGTTGATTCATTAATTTTGAAGTGGAGTTATCGACCTATTCCGTGCTTCACATCATGAAGCAATTAAATTCAACAAACCAATCATGTTCTTTTGGAATGGGTGAACTAGAGTATCTGGCATTCAAGTTGTCCAAATATTGAGTTCATACAAAAGTATATCACCGAATGCTTTAAAGTATTTTTGCAAAGCAAGGACATGATATGTGTGTTCAAAAAAATATATGCATCATAAAACATGATTGGTTTTAAGATATGATACCAGAACTCAAGATACAAACATGAATACAAATATGTTAAAACTACATATCCATCGCGGCTGATGTATAATGCAAAATGAAACTTGATGTAAAATTATCAACAAAATTAGAGTCACAAGTAAAGGTACATGTGTATTATGCACAGAGGTACCACCAATCACGTTTAAACATTATTGACTTTCAAATAGCTTGCATCCAGATAGAAATACGTTAAAATTATCTCTTTTCCCCCCTAAATAAACATAAAATATTTTCCCGTTCTTGTTCCACGTTTCTAAAGACCATTAACTTCAACTTTGTGCATAAAAATAACAAGATGTGACATATGCAGATTCGGTATGATTGTCCACCAGATACCAAAAAGAAAACAAATCATCACAATGAGCAAAATCCTTACTGGATAACACTCTATGAAATACACTGACATTAGAAATCAAAACAATTCAAACGAGAAAACAAAAGATCCGATTTGTATTCAATAAATAAACATAAAAGATGATAACCATCGAATTGTTCACTTCTGACTCGGGACTGACACATGCAGAATGTTGCCAGGTTAAACAAATTAAAGGGCGCCATACCTTTCTCCTGACCTGGGATAGTGGAACAATAGCATAACTCAAAAACAAACTATGCAAAATAAACAACGTTCCATTAAAGTATATGCTCTGTACTTGGAACAGGCATATGAGGTATGAGGCGGGGAAAGAGCCAAACATTCTTTTTTTTTCTCATCACATCTTACAAGGAACAAATTTGTCACATCACACCATACGAAAAAAATATAAAAATCAGTTAAAATTGTTCAACTTTTCAGACCGATACAAATCAAAACTTATAACAAAAGTCACTAATCTGTAAGGTCTTGTAGTTTCTGAAAGCTAATTCAAAACCTACAACAGTTACTTAAAAATCTGTCTATTTCAGCAGCATGAAAAATCAGAATTTCAAAAGTGAAAACTAAGAACAGTTTTTAGTAACGAAATCGAAAAACAAAAATATTTGTTGAAGGTCAAAAGGTGATCGTTATTTGTTTACCTCCTCGTTCAATGGTCCCTGGTGGCTTGTTTTCTCATTGGCGAGCATTTCAAGTCTCGTTTTACTTATATAAATACATATCACGAAAAAAATGTTGAAACGTGTTTTTTTACTCAACGTTAATAAGTTGGAAATTTTTTTTCGCCGATCGAAAATGTTTTTACAAAACACAATATACCTAATTATATGTCGTTTCAAGATAATTTGTAATTAAGAAGTTTGAATCTAGCCATGCATTTACTTTTTTTTTTATTCAGAAGAATCTAAAAGGGGCAGTTTTAATGTAAACATTCCTATCAATGATCTACAACCTACTACACATTACAATGATGTTGTTGTTGTTTTCTTCTACACAGATGCAACCTAATGACCATAAATGTTGAGAAACTTCATACTGAACTAAATGAATCGATACTATATTACATAAACACGCAAGATAGTAATTTCGTTTATCTTTAAAAAAGGAATTTTACAAGGATTTTACTATTCAATAATCATAATTTTAATTACGAGTCATTAACATGTCATTGAGATGGATATTCATTTAATCCTTATTTATTATACGATCTGTTATTCAGAAAAAAATATAATTAGTCTGAAACTATTTCAGTTGTCCGGTCAAAATCTTTTTCAACGACGCATATGTCTAACCTTAAACTGTTTCAAGATAATTTCCAGAAACTTGAATTTAAATGTCAATAAAATATATGAATTTTGTAGTCGTTAATGACAGGAACTGACTCTCATTAATTCTTATTTCACATTAGTGGGATCAGTAGACAGTACAAATATGTCTAATTCAAGAAGGAGTTTAACGGAAATTGTGATAAAAAAATATGAGCTACTTGCATAAATACGTTCAATCAGGTTGCATTGTACTAAGTTGATTTTGAAGTACGATCATGATCAGAGGATGAAGTTGATTCAAAAGAGGAACGCATTTAATATAAACATTTAATTTTAGGCAATTGTTTGACTGAAAAAAGTGAATATTGCATTTTCATGTTTTTTAGCAAAATATGTTTATTTTTATTTTCACTGTCTTATTGATGCAAATAACATATCGTGCATTAATGTTTAATTAAGGTCTGGAACTGGCATGACATTAACTGTTATTGTTATGTTGTTAATGAATATATTATTGTCATTTTTTTTAGTTTCTTTTATAACCTATTCAGACATCGGACTCGGAATTTTTAACCTGAGTTTTACCGTACGTATTGTTGTGCGTTGTTTTTGTACATTGGCTAGAGTTATAGGAGGAGGGTTAAGATCTAAAAAAGAAATCATGTTTAACCCCACTGCATTGTTGCGTATGTCCCAAGTTAGGAGCCTCTAGCCTTTGTTAGTTTTGTATGATTTTAAATTTAGTTTCTTGAGTACATTTCGCAGCTTATTATGACGTCCATTGTCACTGAACTGGTGTACATTTTTGTTTAGGGACTAGCTGAATTACGGCTTCAGCTGCAGAACTTTCACGTTGTATTGAAGACCCATTGGTGGCTTTCAGCTGTTATTTGTTCTTTGGTCGGGTTGTTGTCTCTTTGGCACATTCCTCCTTTCCCTTGTAAAGTCAAAAATATGACAGTTGCTATTCATCCTTTTGATGTGTTTGAGCTTTTTATTGGGACTTTCTGTTTAGAATTTGAGATCGGTATTTTTGGTTATTTTACTTAATAAATGCTTCTTCAATTAAAGCGGCGAAATTTCGAAGTTTAGATATATGCATATATCCACGTAATACCAGTGGACCTGAATATTGTTCAAGACCGACATTTAAAAATTGTATTGAAAAAGGACCAAAATATCGCCCTTTGTCCAAAATAAAATGGAAGCAACGTGTCTTGTCTTCGTTTCGGCTTACAAAACAGCCAACAATACGATAGAGGTGTGTCGTAAATAATACACGGATGTATTAAGAAATGAAATTATACATACGTTAACTTTCTTCTTAATTTGTATTTTTCTACCGCAAATGAAAACAAATGTGTGTTCTAGATATTTGACATAATCAGATATCAACGTTATACTTTATTCTAAAAGATACTGGGTGTCGGAATATAGTCTCAGAACAAACACCATATATTCTTATGCATCTTTGACTTGTCAATAAGGAATATTAATTAAAAAAAGGCAATGTGTTTGAATGGTAACAAACTGATGGTGTCTGAACAAATATATTACCTATAAAACTTTTGATAAATATATAGTTTTATCAGCTTTTTTACAATGACCACATGCATATACCTAGTCCTTTTACTTATTTGTATATTAAATTGGCCATTTTAAAAACAATGCCATTGAACGTTCAAGTATTCACAAACACGATAAAACATTAATCTGTTTAAATGCATCATGATATGCGTTTAAAGAAATGTGTTCATATTATGTATGATAATCTCTATAAAGAATCGCGAAGTTAAATAATTAGACCAAAAAAAATACATAACCTGAGACTTGTATCACTAAGACTCGACAGACTCGGTAAAAGTCCCTAGCTTAATATAAACGAAAATTGTCGCTATTATTTCGTATATATTAAGGATTATGTTTTTGGAAGGCAAATCAACGAATTAGTTATTTCCTATTATGCAATTTCTGGTATGACAATTTGTTTCAGTCTAATTTAGCACTTGCAATCATGCGTAGTTAACATGTGTTATGGGTAATTGTTATGTGTTCATTTTTGTACATGATCTTATAAAACGTCTGGCTCAAATAAGCATATCATAGGCGTTAGAACTTGTTTTAAACGTTGGCTGTAAATGATATACACTATGTTCTAGATATAGAGATATTTACGAGATCAAATTTCTACTTCTAATGAGGAAACTTATTTGTAAAATGGCATCACAACAAACACCTTAATTATAAAGCTTTTGACGAAGGTGTATTTTTATACTTGTTGTTGGATAATGACACAATTACATATCGCATCATGTCGTAGTTTTTGCGTTGCAATGGTTTGTTTGTTTCATTACTCTCGTGTCTGTTAAATGGTTCATTTTAATAAAAGATATCAATGAAATTTCAACAGCTTAAAAGAATGAGAAATAATAATCTGTGTTAATTTTTCATAATGTGATAAGATTACTAACGATGAACTTAAAAAGTATGTCTACTATTTTGTCTAATACTCTCTATACAAAATATCACGCTATTATACAATTAGACAAGAATGCAAAACCTGGAACTTGAAACTCAAGACTTGACAGACTCATTAAAAGTTTCTAGCTTAATAACTGAGGGATTGTCTTTTATGATAATAAGCTCTATGATTTCATTAGTTTTAATCCAAAAAGTTAATGAACATTTTATGGGATATTTTAGATACACTGATTTAATGTGGATATAAAACAACTGTGGTAACAACACTATAGAAATTGTCAGTTGAGAAACAAAAATTGAAAATTTATTTTATCTATAGATAGGAATATAGATAATATTCAGTAGCGTTTACAGCAGTGATGTTTAATAACTTTTGATTACCATCTTTTTAATTTTAATTAAGTATTTACGAAATGTCAAATCACTCTTCGTAATTTTGTTATTTGCTGCAGTATTTTCCTTCACAGGTCAGTGAATGTAAGACATGATGAACACGTTTTCTTAAATTCCTTAACGTACATTCATTTTATTCACCACCCTATTGATTGTACTTATTCTGCTTAAAATATGTATTTTTAAATGATAAAATTGAAAATGGAAATGGAGAATTTGTCAAAGCGACTACAACCCGACCATAGAACAGAAACCAGCCGACGCCCAACAATTGGGTATTAAATGCAGAGTGAAAATCCCGCAATCGGACTTGTGCTACAGCTGGCCGCTTATGGTCATACGATAAGTTTTTGGTTTCCTTATTTAGAGTTTGATGAAAACTTCCATACAGGCTATTTTTTGCCTGATTAAATCAAATATGTAATGAAAAATATATACTTTCATGTGCTACTTTTTTTGTTAAATGAGAATAAAATTTTGTATATTTGCTAAAAATTCGGATTTGTGGCCGTATTATTCCTTTCGAAAGAAAGCTGAAACTTTTGTGCTTAAAAATAAGCATATTTATCATATGGTCAGGAATTGAGAAAAAAAAACGTATGTTTTTGCTGTATATTTATCAAAATTAAAAAAATGCACTTTTTACAGTTTTATAAAATTGAGTCCACATAATCTTTCTGCAAAATGAAACAAAACGTACTTTTAAAAAATAGGGGTCCATGCACTCGTTTTCAAGTTAATTCAGTTTGAATGATAAAAATCGGTCGAAAAATGCATCTTTTCCCGATATGTCACAGTTTGACGTCTCTAAAATAATATTTGACGTAAGCATCGTCATTACCTCACCTGTAATAACATTAACGGTACCAATGTTTCTGCACCAGATGCACATTTCGTCAATAAATGTCTCTTCAGTGATGCTCATGGCAAAACTATGTAAAATCCAAAGCTTATATAAAAGATGAAGAGCTATATATAATCCAAAAGTTCCAAAAAGTGTAGCCAAATCCGTGAAAGGAATCAGAGCTTTGCATTAGGGCGATACATTCCTTAATTTATAATAATTTTTAACATTTCGTAACAGCAAATTTAATAACACAAAAATCTGTATTTTCATGCCAGTACCGGAGTACTGGCTACTGGGCTGGTGATACCCTCGGGGACTAACAGTCCACCAGCAGAGGCATCGACCCAGTGGTAGTACATATAATAACATTAACGGTACCAACTTTTCTGCACCAGTAACTGTATCGTATGCCCTAAACAAAAATGTATACTGGTTCAATAATAATGGACGTAATACTAAACTCCGAAATATATAAAAGAAAAGAAAATCACACAAGACTTATAAAGGCCAGAGGTTCTGACTTTAGACAGGCGCAATAATGCTGCGTAGTTTAACATGTTTTTGGAGATCTCAACCCTCCCCATACTTATAGCCAATGTAGAAAAAAGAAACACACAATAGTACGCACAGTAAACCTCAGTTTACCTAAAAGAGTTCTTTGTCATAATAGGTAACACAAACTGAATTTGTTTGGTTAATATTCCTGAAACTAAATGTTATACGTTTCATCGCCTCGTTGAACCGGTGAAGCGTGATCGCTTCAAAGGAGGCAGATTGTGGATTCGACATTTTACCGGTAAATTGCAAGATTGTAATGTTGGTATTTGCTGCTTTCCGTTGAGCCTCATTGCGCTTACATGATTGTGGGAAAGATGTAATTGGGGTAGATCAATATGTGTGTCATTTTCAAATGAACTTAATATTAGACGACCATTTTATTTTATGGTATATTAAGTATATTATTATTGTTACGGTTTTTTTTTTAAATTATGTCATACTTTAGAAATTGCCTACTATGTTCCACATATAAGACAAACTTTAAATAACAACTTTTTTCTTACTGAGAAACTGAAAAAAACTTGGTTTCAGACTCAGAACAAGCACCACATGTTCTATATGTAAGACATAATTAAAATGTCAATGTCTTACTTTAAATTAGAAAACGCAGTATTATTTTTCTAATGGGTTCAGAACGAACACAATACATATCAAACCATTGAAAACTTATTAGTCTGACGAATTTGTTACCCTTGAATCAATATATTATGTCATAATCGTTGTGGAGGATTGCTTTCCAGTCTATTCCTAAAGATATTTCAAGAATCAGCGACATTAAAAGTCTAAGTACTTACACGCACGAAAAAAAACCATATTTATAAAACAACCTTTTTTTAGATCACGATGCCCTACATTTCTATATTTATTGTCTAAAAAACTCCGAACCCAACTGAACAGATGATTAGTTAAAGTTAACAAATAGTTGAGAAAAAACCTGGTACGCTGGAATTCTAGACACAATAAATTCCTTTATTGTACATAAATTGATATTTTAAAAAATAACGGATTGCCGTTAATCTATATTAGCTCATTAGTTCTGATATTTATTAGTTTTTATCAGAATACAATTTTTAAGTAAGGGACGACATCAAAAGTTCAATGAAGGATAAAAAAACTTAATTCACATAGTTTTTTCACTGACCCCCCTACCCCCCTCTTAACTTAATTTGGGAAAAATTGATTGACCCATATGGATATATGTAAAAATCAATGTAGGATAACCAAATCTTGCAGCAGTTCAACCCCCCCCCCCCCCACCCCCCCCACCCCCACCCCCAAACTATTTGAATGAAGTTTTTTATCTTACATTGATCTTTTGATGTCGTCCCTAAGTTAATAAACTTTTAGTAGAACGAAAAACATATCGACGAAGGATTCATACTCATATGATTTTTTTTTAATAATTCCTTGAAGATCGTTAGACATTATCAAAGAAAAAACCAGTCTTAATCTGTGATTTAATTACAAGTTCACCCTGCTTATGAGTATCTGTTTAAGGAATTGTTTTTGCAATAAATATTTTTTTCTCTCGTAAAAACAAATTGAAATATCGAATCCATAGTTGAAATTAATACAATAAATCCAATGTGGTTACTAGTTATTTGTGTATCTGCTGTACATGTGTTTGCATAGACCACTGAAGATTGATAAGATATAATGACACAGTTTTCATAAGATTTCTTATTTTTCATTTTGTAAATTCTTTTTTACTTTTTAATAAATTTTTTTTTCGAAACAGAATAGATATATTGGTCTGACTGTGTTATCGAACATTTCTGAACTATTTCTGTCACACCTATCATCGTTCGTTAGTCCCGTGGTGGTGTTCTCTCTTTAAATGACGGAGGTTGTGTCCAGGCTCAAACAAAAAAGGTCGAAAGATACCAAAAGGACATTTAAACTCATAGATCAAAAATAAACTCACCAAGCCATGGCTAAATAAGAAAAAACTAAAATTTTAAAATTGATTGATACTTACTCTTGCTATCTCACCTTAGCGCATGACATTAAGGAGCGAAAGGAGCGAGAGCAAAATCATGTTAAAACGGTCCAAATAATGTGTCCGGGTATGGCTACATATCTTCTCCGGACTGTTTACCATGTTAATTAACTTGTTAAAAATCCAGTTCAGTGCTTAAGTCTAACACAAAGCTGGATTTCTATTCATACAAATTATCATGTTCCTGTCAATATTATGCATCAGTTTGAATTCAAATAATAGTTATGAATAAGTGTTTTGAACTTAAAAATATTTACATGTTAAACAGAGATATCTCAAGTTTTTTTTAATACAAAAGAAACATATTCAATTTATAAAGAAACAAATTATATTTTACATAAAAGTAACACTCACAGAACTGAAAAAGTGAAGTACATCATTTTAGAATAGAAAACTGTGTACTTACAATTTTGTCCTAGCTCAGGTGAAAACTGTGTACTTATAACTGTATCCTAACTCAGTAGATAATATCTGTGTCCTGCTTTAGGATGATTGTATTATCTATTCAGACTAATAACAATGATACCATTCTTAACTCTCACTAATCGATACTATTTTCCTTTAAACCATAAGCAAACTCATAAACATAACACGGAAATTAAATTGAAACTTTGTCCTTTTTGTCTAATTGCAGTTATTTTATATAAAACAAAAGTTAAACTATAACCATAAAGGTCTTATTCAGATGTGTTTATTTGTGTATTGATATTTTTTCACATGTATGCTCTTTGTTACAAAACTTTCAATTATTTGAAAACCTAAGGATTTTCTTATCCCATGAATAGATTATCTTAGCCGTATTTGGCACAACTTTTGGAATTTCGGGTCCTCAATGCTCTTTCAACTTTGTACTTGTTTGGCTTTATAACTATTTGGATCGGCTAAACGTCACTGATGAGTCATTAGTAGACGAAACGCGCGTCTGGCGTATTAAATTATAATCCTAGTACCTTTGATAACTATAAAGGTTTGAGTTGTAGCGACGTAAGTCATACTATCTTCATATAGATTTTTATTGTCGACGAATTGTGAGATAGTCAAAACGTTTCAGTTACTCAGTCAAAGTTTTTACTTTATAAAAGTATTTATCATACTCCATCTTACATTATTGCTTACTTTTATTCTTGACCGAAGTCATTGAATATGATGTTGCGATTGCATGATGAGTGAGGCATTTAGATTTGTTAACCTGGTAAATGATGAGTGAGGCATTTAGATTTGTTAACCTGGTAAACACATTCTGACCTACTCTATTCATCAAATTATGACTGATATCAACGCTTTGTTTGTTTGTTGTTACAGAGAGCTTATATTATTTACTGTCACTATATTTTTGTGAACATTCTATGAATATGTGAATAAATAAAGGCAGAAATGAATAAATGGATAATGAATAAATGAATAAATAAAAATGAATAAATGAATAAATGAATAAATGAATAAATGAATAAATGAATAAATGGATAAACGAATAAACGAATAAATGAATAAATGAATAAATGAACAAATAAATAAATGAATGAATAAACGAATAAACGAATAAACGAATAAATGGATAAATGAATAAATGCATAAATGAATAATCTTTATTCATAAACATTAATTTAAGAAACACGCACTGTTTCTAAAATTCAACACAATGTTGGGTTGCATATACCTTTTAAATTAATGTCATGTACATTTTTATACCAACATTTTTAAGAATTTGTTTATTTCATTTGTTGAAACAATGCATGTGAAAATATAATGATGATCCTAACCGATATCAGCTGAGTCTTAAAAATAAGACAATTAAACAACTGTGGTAATTCTTGCAACTCTCTAAATTTGACAAATGATTATTTTTGCATCAAATCTACATATGGTTATAAATTAATTAAATGATAGCAATGATAAATAGTTCAAATCTAAAAAAAAATACTATATTTTTCTTCAAGTCGCCTTGATATCTTATTGCAGTTTTTTTTAGGGTTCGTGTTGCTTAGTCCTTAGTTTTCTATTTTGTGTCATGTGCACTATTATTCAAATGTTTGTCTGTCCCTCTGATATTTTTCGCCTCTTTTTTCCTTTCCTTTTTCTACCGATTATTATGAGTAAAATAAATTTCTAGTATTGGAAAGCACATTTGTAACGCACGATTCCAAAGAATACAGAAATGACAGAAGTTATATCCAAAACTTATTTCAATCACTTTTTTCGATGCCAAAGTTTAAAGTTTTTTTCAAATACACTACATAAAGAAAAAAACTAAGTAATTTGCAAGTTTTGTTTTATAAAATTCGAACTAATACTTGATTGGTTTCGTAGACGTTTTGTCGTAGCAAAATAATATTCCACTGTAATTATTAGTTCTAAGAATAAGAACTCATAAAATTAATGGATGACACAAACGTTACAAATTAAAGCAAATTTTTCAAATCAGAATTTCACTAATCAAGAACTTTACTTTTTATTTGTTTTGTTTGATTGAAAAGAGTACGTTTCATTTATCCAGTAATTTTAAGACATTTTTTAGTTTACCTTATTTCATACTTTTTCTTAAATCTACGCCTATTTCAAGAATATTTAATTACTTATATTACAAATTTTAAAATGAAAGATATAAATGCATTGTTTTCCATGTTTCCATTTAAATTTGACATTTAAAAGTCGTCTCTGAAATCTTTCAATAGGCTGTTATTTATAAAAATCACATTTTCCCTTTACTTTTATAATTTCTCGTTGAAAAAAAAATGATTTAGTATTGTCCGTTCGAATTTTAATACTTTTTTAGTTCGACAGACCACAATGCCGAAACTAATTTTACAACACACTTGTCTAGACAATCTGTAAATTTCTTTGTGATTTTTTCATGCGCGATACATGAACATTTGCATGGAATACTGTGGTTTAAAGAAATAGAAGTTAACAAAACAATTTTGGTTGAAAATAACTAAAAAATAAACACTATTTTTATGCGGTTGTTGCTGTGTAAACTTGTTACCTGACTCACAATTTTCCACACATGCAATACCTTCAGGTTATCAGTTTATTTGCCCAGTTTGTTTACATAACATACTTTGACAAACATGTATATGATTAAACAAGAGGTATTTAATATAGAACATGTCCACTTCAAAATCTGTATGCTTGAAGAAAAACATTGTATATGTTTAGCTTCCTTTTCTTGATTTCAAGTCACATGAAAATTTCATAATAACTTTTGAAATGCCTGTTTATAATAAGCCGTTTTTTAAAACCAAAAACTAAAATGTTGCAAGTCTTTTTTTCTAATTAAGTTTCACGTCAATACTCTAACAAATTAAAAGCAAACATTTCAATTATTGTAAAATTTTTCATAACTTGACACGGAACTACATAAAAAATAATATTAACATCATTTATTGCAGCTACTGCGTAGACCATTTTCGATAATGTTTTTTTTTCTTCTAAAACTTTGACTATCACAAATTTACCACTGTACTAGTTTGGTGGCGCCTAGTGTATAAAAGAATTACCAATTTTAATTCAAAACAAAAAGGTAGCTTATTCATTAATCCAATCGATAGTGTAAAATAACAAGTAAATCAGTTCGAGTATAACAGTGTCAGAGTAGAACATGTTAAAAATAACTTGAATGAAAAACATATGAATTATCAAGGGCAAGAAACCGGAAAATTTGAAGAAAGAAAATCATATTGAAAGCTACTTAGCATTCTTAATACTAACATTGGGTTAACAAAAACTTATCAAAGGTACCAGACATATTATTAAGTTCGCCAGACGCGTTCTTTGTCTTCACTATACTCGTTAGTAACGCTCGATTAAAACTGTTGGAAGGCAACATCAAATATGCGATTGTAGATCATGAAAGCATGTAAATAGTAAATTCACAAAAAAATACTAAACCCGAAGGAAAATTCAAAACGAAAAGTCCAAATTCAATTGGCAAAATTAAATAATCAAGCACATCAAACGATTGGCTAATAACGGTCAGATTCCTGACTTGGTACAGACATTTTCTTATGTAGAAAATGGTGGATTGAACCTGGTTTCATAGCGCTGCACCTCTAGCTTGTATAACAGTCACATTAAATTTCATTATATTGACAACGTTGTGTAAACAAAAAAAGTCAAAATAGGTACAAATTTCAAGTAATCAGATATTATATATAGATATATGAAGATGCGGTTTAGTGCCAACACTCTGCCCAAGTCATAATTTGTAAAGGTAAACAATAACAGGTCAAAGCATACTTTAAAAGATTAAAAATGCTCTAAATCTGACGTTTAAAGGATGAACAAAGTAACCTAAACATTGATGCAATGGAATAAACTAATTGGCCTATTTCTACTCATATTTCATCATTTCAAAAATTGAAACAAAATTTCATACATTTCATCAGTTATCGGAATGTTTTTTTTTCCTTCAATAGTTATCTTTGTCGTGGTGTCTGGTGGTATTAATATCTCTACTTAAACTTCATCATTCTTTAACTCCCACTCGTCAATTTAAAAACATATTTGTTTTTGTGTCCTTCGATAAAGAAAAACTCTAAAATGTAACGACAATAAAAGATCATTATATGCTTTTGGTATATTTGTTATTAATATCTACCGTATAAAGCAATGAATGGATTGCTTAGTGACTACCTTAAGCGCATCTACCCACATTTAGATAGTTATTTTGAAATAAGTCACGGATGCTTGATTCTTCCATCAAATATTTCCCTAAGCTTAATAGTGCGGTGACAAAAGTGTAAAAAGTCGTCTAGATCGCGAGTTTAATCTCCCCAAATAACACACGGCTAAAAATGGTCTTAAATTAAAGATAAATATGTCTTCTTAAAAGTTTTTGCCCTGTCGTCCGAATTTCGTACGGTCACATTTTTCTAAAAAGTCGTTTTAATGACTATTAGTATATTGGAGAGTTTCAACCCCCCTTTTTCAAAATGAAAAATTGTGTATGTTTGCTTATATTTAACTGAAATAGTTTTTCCTGAAGCTATGTTTATATGTCCAAATATTCTATTCAATATTTCATTTTCTTAAATTGTATAAAATTTGCAAAGTTTAGACTGTTTAAAATTGAGGTAATTTTAATTGCAAATTCAGACACAAACTTTAGTTTTTTTCTACATAGCAGTAATAAAAATGATCCCATAATATTCTAAGCATATAGTATTTCATAAAATTAATCAGTGATAAAAATTTCGGAACCAAAATATGAAAAAAACCTTAAGAAATGAATGGAAAAAGAATGGAATAAAAAACTTCAATTCCAACACGGAACTTAATCACTTGCTTTCCGTCCCATTTTGTGTATTAGTCAATAATTTGCTCTCAACTGATATATGATATTACTTCCTTTTCGCTGTTATATACACATATTTTCAATTAAATTGCACTGATATATGATACATACTTTATTCGTATGTGTTTATATTCTATGTTTTTTGTTATAAAACATCAAATATACTTTGTCAGAAAAGTCTTATTGTAAAATCAAAATAATTGACGGATAGGTTCAGTACATATTCCGTAATATGTCAAGTCCGTTGCAACTGGCTCCATTAAGTCCAAAGAAAAGACATAAGTTGTTTAATTTTTTTCAGTGCTTTTTTTTAAAATATGCCACGAAAAGAAAAAAAACTCGACGGAAATTTTGAGTCAATTCACCAGTATAGGGAAGTCGATTTTTGTATCTGCATTGAATAAAAGATTAGATGAGGTGAACATTAAGATATTTCATGCGATAGAAGTTAACTTGCAGAAGTCCGTGCAGGCAGTTTATCATCTTTCGTGCTACAAAAGTTATACAAGTAAACATATTTGTTCCCCCTTTTAGAACGAGGAAGCTTCCAATTTGATATTTAATGACGACATACAATTATCGGACTGTTGTCCCTCAGTTTCGGGTATGTGTACGCGTTCTAAAATGCAGTCGTTCAACTGAAGCGCTTGTATATTTTGTTGCAACAAAACATTTTTAGAAAGATCAAAAAATCCTCAAGTTTGATTCAGATGAGCGTAATATTAAAAATGTTTTAACCGTGTCAGATAAAGTTTAAGTTGAAATAGTTTCCCGTCCATCTTTTAAACTTCAAGCACTCTGTCATTTTGTTTGCGATACAAATTATTTGCCAAAAACGAAAAAAAAAATCGTGGAAGCAGGTATCTTAGATCACGATACTGCTTTTACTAATTTTATTTTGGCTATTGCCAACGATTTAATGGTCATTCCTCATGACACCGTTACTAGATAAATATAGATCTTTTCTTCCAGCTGATTCTAATTTAAAATATTCTACTCGTAAAATGCAGTCTAAATTCATTAATTTCTATAGAAATTAAGTTGTCAAACAACTTTAACAAGTTCAAGGCAAATATAACAGTATTTTGTAGCAAAATAACGTGTTTGATTTGTAGCAAAATAACTATTTGAGAAGCCATATCAGCTCCTAGTCAATTGAAAACTGGCCTCAAAATCTTAATGTTAAATGTAATAGACACAAATAACGGACAGATATTTCATTCCGCTGCAAGTATACAATAGAAAAGACTTCTCTACAAACTCTACAGAAGTTTACCCAACTTCGGAAGAGTTGTCTCTTTCTTCTCCAATTCAGCCAATGCCTTCTTCTTTATTGTAATTCATTTTATGGTAACTCGATGAAACTGCATACAGCCAAGACTATTCTCAGGAAATGGCACCAGAGAAATTGCGTAAATGCTAAGCAATTGTTGAGTCAACCGTTTGTGTGGCCATTTTTTTTTTAACTCCTTTTCATTTAGAATTGGCTTTACAAATGTACCATGAGTTTGGTTCGAAACAAATTGTTGAAACATCGAATGCCAATGGATTTTATGTTTCTCAAAGTAAAGTGCAACGCTATCTAATGTGTTGCAAACCATGACATTGAGCAAATTTAAGATAGTGTGTACGTCTCATGCATAATGTTTCCCCATCATCTTTGCAGACAAGCATATGGATGTCATCTTAACCCCATTTTAGATCTATGTTGAATCTTGGGTGAATTGAAAGGAATGGTTTGAAGCTGGTATTTGTTTTAGGAACAAATGTCTTCGGATTTCCTACGATACCTTGTCTGTACTTGAAAAGACAAACTCATAATAACGTGTTTGATTTGAGCAGAACCTGTCATGTTCAGACCTGTTGCCATGAGTGAAATGTGTAGAAATATTAAAACATGTCTTGTAACGGTTGATGAAAATGAAGATGATGGAGATAACGGTTGATTAGGTGCAAAGCTTGTTGCACTGATACACTCGGTCCCAGTCCCCGGGTAAGGGTAGTGATGGCGAGCCCTTAAAAAAGTTAAACCCCGCCACATTCTGTTTGTGTCTGTTTCAAGTCACGAGACGGTAATGCAGTGTTTGTCGTTTGTTTCTATATTTTATATTTGTTTGTTTCTTCATGATTTATTTTGTACCTTAATCAGGTTGATAGATTTTTTGTTTATTTTACATTATTCATTTCGGAAATTGAAGACTATGCAGTAAACATTTTACTCATTGTTGAACGGGACGTATTGGTAACTTATGCATCATTTGGAATCATATCACATCTTCTTTTTTATATGGAATACTTTTGAAGTTTGTGGTGTGTTGCAAGAAAAAAAGGGGGGATATAGGTACAAAACTTATAATATAATAGATATTAACCAGAGTAAAATACACAACAACAGATAATACTATATGGAAGCAGTAATAATTGTGGAAAAAACAAAAGCAACGAGTAGTCTATAATAAAACCTGAAGTATCCGCAATTCAATTTGAGGTCATATTTGACCGTAGTGTTCTATTGCTTTGATTTGATACCTCACCCAATATGATAGTTTAAGAAATAATTTAAAAGTATTGTCTTGCATGACACTCGATTTATACTTGAAATTGTAATTTTTCATAAGGTTAAGGTGCTCTAAACATTTTATAGGTCGAAAAGTTAATTTTTGAAGTTTTGTTTATAAAACGTCGTTTTAAGATATTTTTTATAAAATAAATCTTAATGATTAAGGTTTATGTATAATAACAAACATTAATAAAGCCAAAACAGTATCATTTGTATTTATGTAGAGTTACGAAATAGAAAAAAATGTCAAAATTGAAACCCTCCCAAATTTTTACAGATTTTTACATATGACCTTTGACCTCAATTTAGAAAAATTGTGACCATATTAAGTCTTGACGACAGGCATATTATTATAGTACACGATTTCCCCTTTCCAATGATATATTATATAGGTGTGTGTTCGGTGGGGAGATTAAATTCAAAAAAAACTACCTTCAGTCACCGCACTATAACAGGCTTTAACATTTTATCAGATTGCTAATAATAAAAATAGAATTTAAGATGCAATGAATATAACCAACAACATCTGACCACATCAGCAGAATAAATACCTTTGTTTTGTATTACACTGACTAATTGCTGTAAAATAAAATAACACAAAATTTCTGAACTTCGAGAAAATTCAACAGGAAATTCCCTAATCAAATGGTAAAATCAAAAGATATTTCAATTCAACCGAATGGATAACAACTGTCATATTTCTGACTTAGTAGAGGCATTGTTTTCTTATGAAGAAAAATGTGGATTTAACCTGGTTTTATAGCTAGATAAACCTCTCGTCGTCTGTATGACAGTAGCATAAAATTATATAATAATGACATCAATGTGTCAAAAAACTGTCTCAATACGGCTTTTAATACTGAATTCAAGATAAGAAATTACACTGCGATAACTTCTAGTTTTCTTCGACGTCTCGATGGGCTGACAGAATTTTATTTAATCACTTATAAACCTTAAATAAACTAGGCAAAAAATGTTACATGTTTGTGAATAAAAGCAACAGAAGTATACCGCTGTACGAAATGTAAGATCATTTATATTTTTATAACAACAAATTGATAATAAGTTTATGGCGTAGTTATCTAGTATCATTTTGAAGAGAACAATAACATGTTTTCTCTTATTGCAAACGAACCTGCACGTGGACACATTTCAAGCTATCATGTTAATACCATGTATAACCACCTCTTGCGTTTTTGACCGTCTGACACCTCCAACGCATTGAATCCATTCGACGTTGGATAAAGTATTGTGGTCTGTTGTTTCATTCCATGAAAGTGATGTTCGGAGCATGGCGAGCGTTTCCTGTGGAGTTTGGCTATTTCTATTATGTAGTCGAAGTTCGTCCAACATATTCTCGATTGACGACAAATCTGGAGACTTTGATGGCCAATGCAGCACAATATGGTGCAGCGTGACCACGGGAGTTTTCCTGCTGAAAAACGTGGTTAACATGATGTCTTCGAAGAAACCAGATAACAACTGGGGCAAGAATTTCGTCCCTTTATCTTGTTGCATTCAGTTTACCATTACAATAATATTGAAATCGGTGCGTTCCTGGTAGAATATCCAGTTCCATGCCATATTTCTGCAACAACCAAACCGGTTTGCATGTACGCACGTTTTCGAAAACGTTTCTTGCGCCTCAGATAGACTCTGACTCTGTCGTTGCTAAAATGCAACTTGAATTTCGATTCATTTATAATAAAAACCTGTCCCTATGTTAGCCTATACCATCGAATCCGTACCCGAGTCCATAAAAGTCGCGCCGTCCTCTGACGCTGCATAAGGATTGGACCCTTCAGTGGTCTCGTAGACCAACTTGCTGCAATCTGTTACGAATTGTTTGTGCATATATTCTGTTGTTATTACTTCCGTGCTGTTTGTGACACATTTACAAACCGACTCCGGAGATGGCTGTCACTTCGGGACGATCCTTAGTAGTGTCAGAATATTTAAAATGAGCATGTAGCCTTGCAATATACATTCTAGAGACGTTTAAATGATTTGCAACCTGCATATGCGTCATTTCTCCTGCAAACATTCAACAGCTTGTTCTCTCTCAAATTTGTCGTGGACGGGGCATTAAAAAAGAGGGACGTAAGATATCAGAGGGAGAGTCAAACTCATAGATTGAAAATAAATTGACAACTTCATAACTAAATATAAACAAACAAGCAAATAATAGTACAGAAGACACAACTAAAGTCTAAGCAACACGAACTAAAGACTGTGGCACCCGTCGTGTTGCTTATGTTAATACACATCCGGTAAATATTCTAGTTCGGTAGGTCACATTCATGAAAAGGGAAGTGTATTTTAGTCAATACATGAGGAACATAAGGAGCATATCCGATGTCATCTGTAAAACGGTTATTCCGTAACGGTCAAATAACTCGTGATGGTGTCCGTTAAAAGGAAAACTAAGAATTGTCTTATCCCAGGAATATATTACCTTAGGCGTATTTGGCACAACTTTTTGGAGTTTTTGGTCCCCAATGCTTTCCAACTTTTTTACTTGTTTGGCTTTATATATATTATATTTTGATATGAGCGTCACTGCGACGAAACGCGCGTCTGGCGTATCAAATTATAATCCCGGTACTTTGATAACTATATTCAACTTCACCGTTTGGAACTATTGGTTTAATAGCTTTCTTGTGATCAGCCATCCTCTATCAAGGAAATCATAATGTAAAATACAAGCCCTGGAATATATTTTCGATTGGGGGGTATATACTCCGTATGCAAGCGTTGAATTACATGTATTGTTTTCAATTTTTTAATACGACCTTTAGTTAAAAATAGCGTTCGACACAATAAATGACCAAAAAGACAAACCAATTCCATCTCTAAACAGGGTACCTTTTGAAAAAATGCGTATTTGTTTGAATTCAGGAAATGACGTTACGTAATTTCCTATGTCTTACGAATGAGTATATTTGATTGACAAATCATTCAGGTCAATTGTTTAAATCTAGAAATTATTTGAAATTATTATTTGTGATTTTGTCAAATTAAACACCGTTGTTACGTTTCTTTTTTGTCTAATATATAGTATGATACTATAAACAAACTTTGTCAAATATACTAATATAAGTATATCAAATATCAAATTTTTTCTTTCTATATATTTATCATTTAAAATCGGAAATGTATTTTATTAATATGATTAAGAATTTAACTTACAAAATGATTCGACAACAAAACATACAAGAGATAATTCTTCATTTTGTAGAAACCAACATGATTGAGAATCTAATTTACGAAAAAACAGATTGGTCAACATCAATACAAGAGATAATTCACTCTTTCGTAGTAACCAACATAATTAAGAATTTAATTTACCAGAACAAAATGGTCAGCAAAAATACTAGAGATAATTCAATCATCTTATATTTTGTCGAGTCTTGCTGCCAATATACAATTACCCTAAAGAAAACTCATGCGGTTAACTACCTCAATAGTTGTTAAACTCCTAACTGATTAGTAATGATTACTTCCTTTGAGAAAATGTAATTATACTTGATTAAAAAGTTCACTGTAGTCTTAATGGTTCTCTCAAACTTTCATTCTTGCTTGTTTGTGCTTTTCCTGATGTCTAAAATAGGAAACGGTGTTTGGTAGGGTTTGTGTTGATCAGTCTTTGGTTTTCTATGTTGATATTATTTTAACTGCTCTTTATTACCATAACATTATATGTTTGTTTTCGACTCTGAGTGTTGTGCCAAAGCTATTTAACTTAATTTACGTTCGTGATGTTATTACGTTGTTTAATGCAAAAAGTTTGTGCAGTTCATTTTTATATTTCATAATTCCCGCAATATTTTGGTAATGATTTTAGCGGGAGTTCGTAGCACATTTTAGGTTGTCATTTGCGACTCAGATGTTTTGCGGAATAATTTTCACAGGAACTGCATAACAAACCGTTTTTTATATATGTTAAAGTTGTATTGAATTACCTTTCACACAAAGGCATTCATTTATAACTATAATATTTCATAATTGTAGCCTTTTGCTACACAGCGTTCATGTTTACATTGTAACCGTTAACCGGAAGTAGGGAATATCTATTTTTGTGTATTCACTTTTTAAACCAGGTCTCAAATGTGGATTGCCAACGCTCAGCTGCTTTTAGAAACGAACTTCAGATATATCTTCACAGATTAGTTATTTTATAGGTAATTGAATACGTAGAGAATATTTAAATACTATTTATTGTAAATTGCAATACATTTCACATTTATTTCTGTTATGATAAACGGAATATATTTTACACCAGTTTTTCATTCATTGCTTTGAAATTGGTAAACTTAATAAACGGTCGGCGCTTCACTGAGTTTAAATGTCGTTATAATATCTTTCTCCTTATACACATTACAAAATCAACTTATACTAAAGCAAACTGATACGAAATAAATAATTATTTAATTCACAACCTTTGATGTTGGTCGTAATATATTAGTCTACCATACTTATTGTTAAATCAATTTTATTTTTGAGACGCAAATGAACAAATATGAAATAACAATCAAGAAATGTTTTCAATTTTTATTTTGTTGATACACTCAGTTTTACGATGTCAATCTATAAGATATCCTTCACTTACTGTGTAGGCTTAGGGCGAATGGCGTTCTCGGTGTCATTTAGGTACTGTTACATTTATAACTTATCATTTAAAGGAAATGATCAAATCTAGCAGATGATACAACTGTCAAGTGTTGATACTTTATTTGTTCTGATATATATAAGGTTGTCAGAAACAATATACTGTTTAGCTAATCAATAGAATTTGTTTTCCCTTGAACAAGTCCATTTGTTGTAACTATATCATTTAGTGATTGGTATTTTCTATAAACCTATTTTCGTGTTCTTATGTTCTAAATTATCTGACATTTTGTGATAAATTGCCTATATTTTCCGAGGTTTTCTCCCCACATTCTGGCTTCGGGTACTGTTAATTGTTTATAGTTGGTGGTGTTTATGAGTGATACATTTTCTTATTATGTTGGCTGAAAGTCAATTGGTACGATAACATTTACCTTATTTACACGAAAATTATGTTAATTTAGAGTATTTAGGTGCATTTTGACCTTTAAAAAATATATATCTTGCTTATATTTTAACCTAACAATGACATAGTATGAATTACATATATAACTCTCTAAGTTTTAAATTATCATAGATTGCTAAATTTAGGTGAAGCGCTGTGTGACTTCATAAGACTTGGAATAATGATAAATTGTTGTACTAAATAGTTTTTCATAGGCTACTTTGTAAAGTCTATTTGTGTATTTGTTCAACCAATCCTAATGACAAAAATGCACTCAACAAGACATATGCAAATTTAAGAAAGATATTTTTTAACCTTACAGAACTCATCAAAATAGAGGCAGACAATACCAAGGAGACAGTCACTATATAAATTCGAAGTATAAGAATATATGAATGATAATCAGACTACATTATAGCAAATAAAAAGACAAACTGTCTGCAAAATATTTCATAGAAATTAAAACTTAGCAATGTAAACGTGTTGGTCTCAAGGGTTCCAAAATAATATGCATATTCCGCTCTATGTACTAGTGGCATCCATCGTGTTGCAGGTACACAAAAATGTATAATGAAAGAGATGACTTTTCATTTCCTATCGTTAATTATCTTTTTTTAGATGGTGACGTTCCCTTGTCACCATCTTATGGTGTTTATATATCTCAACTTGTACGATTCGCTCGTATATGTAACAACGTATTATATTTTACCGAGAGAAATTTATGTATTATTGAAAAATTATTACACCAGGGTTTTCGGTATCACGAACTGGCCAAAACATTTACTAAATTTTATCATCGGTATAAGGACATCATTCGTAAATATAGCTCAACATGCAGACTTCTTATACGTTCAGGTATTTCACATCCAATTTTTTATGGAAATAGTCTTTAGAAAGCACAAAGGTGTCAGTATTCACCGCAGAAACTAACAAAACCTTTGAATAGACTTATTAAGAAGGGATATAGTTACGGTACTGTTGTCAGATCATTAAAGATTGCATATTTTGGCGTTAATATTTATTCACTTATAGGGTCTTTGCATCGGAACTAAACACAGTTATATTTTTAAAAAAAACAGCTGTTGGCATGACACGGGTTATGTTCCTCTCATATATTTTATGATAGTATGACACTAGACCCCTAACGGGAGGGAGTGTGCCTGATAGTCATATAATGAAGACATCATCTAATACGGTCTGGAGCTGGCATGTCAGTTAACTGCTAGTAGTCTCTTGTTATTTCTGTATTATTGTCATTTTATTTATTCTATTTTGTTACATCTTTTGACATCGGACTCAGACTTCTCTTGAACTGAATTTTAGTGTGCGTCTTGTTATGCGTTACTTTTCTACATTGGCTAGATGTTTAGGAGAAGGATTGAGATCTCATTAATATGTTTAACCCCGCTGCAATTTTGCGCCTGTCCCAAGTCATGAGCCTCTGGCCTTTGTTAGTATTGTATGATTTTTAATTTTAATTTCTTGTGTATAATTCGGAGGTTGGTATGACGTCCATAATCACTGTACTAGTATACATTTGTTTAGGTGCTAGCTGAAGGATTTCTACGGGTGCGGGAATTCTCGCTACATTGAAGACCCATTGGTAGCTTTCGGCTGTTATCTGCTCTATGGTCGGGTTGTTGTCGCTTTGACACATTCACCATTTCCTTTCTAATTTGTTTTTTGGATAATAATTCGCATTCAGTGATATCATAATCGAAGAAGCTGATGGGGATAAATCTACTGAAACTGGAAAAATTATCAGACCCCAAACAAATATCACAATTAAAAAGTTGAAGGGAGCAGACAACACTATTGCAACATCAATAGACAAACATGCAACACATGGGTAACACAAAGAGACAATCAGACAACACAATGGCAACACATATAGACAGACAGACAATACAATAGCAACACAAAAAGACTAACAGACAACACAATGGCAACACAAATAGACAGACTGCCGACACAATGGCAACACACATAGACAGACAGACGACACAATGGCAACACAAATAGACAGACAGACGACACAATGGCAACACAAATAGACAGACTGCCGAAACAATGGCAACACAAATAGACAGACTGCCGACACAATGGCAACATAAATAGACAGACTGCCGACACAATGGCAACACAAATAGACAGACTGCCGACACAATGGCAACATAAATTGACAAACAGACAACACAATGGTAACACAAATATACAAACAGACAACACAAGTCGACAAACAGACAACACAAGTCGACAAACAGACAACACAATGGCAACACAAATAGACAGACAGACAACACAATGGCAACACAAAACGACAAACAGACAACACAATGGCAAAACAAATAGACAAATAGACAAAACAATGGCAACACAAATAGACAAACAGACAACACAATGGCAACACAAATAGACAAACAGACAACACAATGGCAACACAAATAGACAAACAGACAACACAAATAGACAAACAGACAACACAATGGCAACACAAATAGACAGACAGACAACACAATGGCAACGCAAATAGACAAACAGACGAAATGGAGACGTTTAAGGATTATTGATCTTCCTTCTTTCACAAAACATTATGTCATGAATATTTGGATAAGAATACTGACTGTAATCGCCTCTAGTGTTTAGATGGCTAGCATGATCTAATTTAGGAGAGATCTAAGATAAAGGAACATTTACCAAAACTCAAAGGATTGAAAGAATAAAACCCATTTCACGTTGATCAGTGAATAGATGACTTTATCCTGTAATTTAAAAGTTATTAACGATCTCTCAGTACCAGTTGTACTTAAATTGTAGAACTGATTAAATTTCCATATTTAAAACTAAAGTTACTTGCAGCATATAGGTTCCCACCTGCGTGATAAAACCTCTTCAGTTGGAAAAATAATGGATTTTATTTGATTTTAATGTCGTTCCCAGAAGACAGTTACCATTAACCGGATTAATGCTTTTCCATTTAAGCTGAAAATACCTTATTATTAATTAGAAAACTTTTAAATGTCTGTTAATTGGAAAGACAATTGAGAGTTTAGACTATGCATATAAATACTAAATTACTTCAAAAATAAATGTTTGGCTTGAAACCATACTTGTAGCTATTAGACATGTATGGGATATACATCAATTGTACGGAGGAGGACACATGTTTTGTTACTTAAATCTTCTTTCAATTATTCAAAATTATCTACAAGCGGGAAAAAAGATAATGTTGCTTGGAATATTCCAATTATGAATGTCTAGAAATTAAAGATTACTAAAATGTATGAATTATATATGCAAATGTTTCCTAGTTTATAAACATATATTGATAAATCAGTGTTCATATTAATAAATAATATCTTTAATGTAAAGATAGAAATGCTTATATCAATATCAATACGTATTTTCAGGGGAGGATCCAGCCTTCGATGACAGGTATGACAGTTTCACCAAAGCATGAAGACAAAATGCAACTATCTTAAAAGTCACTTCATTCCGAGTTGGTTGGGCGTCACTGGTAAGTCTTCTGTGGACAGCGCGTTTCTGGCATATTGAATTTTAAACCTGATGCCTATTGTTATTCTTTTGTATTGTAGTCCTGTAATATTATGTTGTCATTTTAATGTTTTAGTTAACATTCCCATTAAAGTGCAAGGTTTGGCATTCCACAAAATCAGGTCCAACCCACCATTTTTTTTCTTTAAAAATGTCCTGTACCAGTCTGGAATATTGCCATTGATGTATTAAAGTTCTTTTTTGTGTGTTACATTGTGTTTCCGTTGTGTCGTTTGTTTTCTCTTGTGTTTGAGTGTGATTTCACATTATTATAAGACGTGTCACGGTACTTTTCTATTCCAAATTTGGTATATTTGTTATTCTCATCGGAATTTGTGTTATGCTTAGTCCGTTTCTGTGTGTGTTAAATTTTTATGTTGTGTCGTTGTTCTCTTCTTATTTTTAATGTGTTTCCCTCAGTATTAGTGTGTTACCCCAATTTTGTTTTGTCCATGGATTTACGAGTTTTGAACAGCGGTATACTACTGTGGCCTTTATGTGTTTAAGTGATTTTCCTGGTTACTTCCTACATATATCGGTTGGAAAGCTGCATTTTCTTCTGGGAAAAAGGAAGGAAAATAATCATACACAAATAAGATTAAAAAATGACTAACAAAGGCCGAAACGATAGTTTAAAAGTACTTTTAACTCTGTTGTCGGTGATCTTATCTCATAAACACATGCTCCCCAAACGTCTTTTCGGTTTTTCGATCTTACAATTACGGTAAATACCAGTATAGAATTAAGAGTCTGAACGAAACAATTAAATTTTAAATCCCCTTTCAAAATGGCTTCCTTACACTTTTTGTACGTATATAAGAAATAAGAAGCTGTAATAGGATTGCCAATAATACAATTATCCACCAGAGACCAATTAATGACGTAGATTGAGAAAAAACAATAGGAAACAGAACTACCTTAAAAAATAAAAAAAAACATACCCTATGATATATAAAATGTTTACATATTTTTTAAAGCATTTCACGTTTTCCTCAAAGTAAATTTGTAATGTAATATATTTGTCTTTATGAAATTGACATAGTCTAACACCGATCATTAATTAAGTGTGATAGTTTGCAAAGTTTAAACTGCAATTGGTTGGCAGACTTTCTTCATACCTGTTTTACTAGCGCTTCATTGGGAATTATGTATAAAAAGCCAAAAATAAGTCATGAACCTACTTAGGTATTTAGACCAATAAATAAAACAATATGAAATTAGTTCGTGCGGGAAATCTATACTTTAATAACTATTAGTATTAATGTAGAAATCTCTGTGTTCAAACACAATACAGCACTGTCTAACATAGCATTATTTTCAAATAACTTCAGTTATAAAAACGATTGGCACTGAAAAAATACCGGGCTGGGAGATGAACACGAATAATTAAACACATTTAAAATCAAAGAGACAAGAAGTGTTTTTAACAACTTGGGTAATTCTCTAGAGTAGAAGTTGTATTGGTTTGTGTTGTCAAAATGATGTCGTATAATCTTACCGTATGGTTTCAGATATGGATTCTCATAGCATTATTTTATGGTACATTTTATATTGCATATTGCTTTTTAAAAAAGCTATGATACAATATAACATACTTTAGAATTCGGGGTTCGTGTTGTTTATTCTTTAGTTTTCTATGTTTTGTCATGTGTACTATTGTTTTTCTGTTTGTCTTTTTCATTTTTAGCCATTGCGTTTTCAGTTTGTTTTAGATTTACGAGTTTGACTGTCCCTTTGGTATCTTTCGTCCCTCTTTTAGAATAGTGTTTTGACCAAAATGCATTTAAATCTTCTGGAAAGACAAATCATGGATTGAAATTATATAAATTGCAAATATGAACAATGTTAAAGTTTTCATTTCGTTCATTGTATTGTACATACATCAGGCCGTAAGTTTTCTCGTTATAATTATTATAAATTTTCATATTAGGCATTTTATAATTGACTGTCTAGTTTAAGTATACATATTGTTGAAACCGGCACGATGACCAATAGTTCTTATTTAAGGTGTTGGCTGGTTGTGCGTTTTCCAACTATAAAACAAGGTTCAATTCACCATTTTATGCATAAGGAAATGCCTGTTCCAAGTCAGGAATATGACAGTTGTTATCCATTCGTTTGATGTATTTGAGCCTTTAATTTTGACATTTGACTAGGGACTTTCCGTTTTGAATTTTCCTCGGAGTTCAGTATTGTTGTGATTTTACTTTTGCCTATACAACATTGATTATATTATATGATACTTATAAAATAAAATTGAGAATGGAAATGGGGAATGTGTCAAAGATACAAAAACCCAACCATAGAACAGACAACAGCAGAAGGTCACAAACAGGTCTTCAATGCAGCGAGAAATTCTCGCACCCGAAGGCGTCATTCAGCTGGCCTCTAAATAGTTCACTTGTTCAGTGATAATGAACGCCATACTAAACTCCAAATTGTACACAAGAATTATTTTTTTAAAAAGAATACAAGACTTACAAAGGGTAGAGGCTCTTGACTTCGGACAGGCCCAAAAACGCGGCGGGGTTAAACATGTCTATGAGATCTCAAATCTCACCCTATACCTCTAGCCAATGTAGAAAAGTAAACGCATAACAATACGCACATTACCATTCAGTTCAAGAGAAGTCCGAGTCTGATGACAGAAGATGTAACAAAAAAAAAAGCAAAATGAATGACTATAATACATAAATAACAACAGACTACTGGCAGTTAACTGACATACCAGCTCCAGACTTCAGTTACACTGATTGAAAGATTATGTCTTCATCATAAGTATATCAGGCACAATCCTTCCCGTTTGGGGTTTAGTATCTTGCCATCATAACATATATGAGAAGAACATCACCCGTTTCATGCCAACAACAGGGTTTTTTAAATAAATGTGTTTAGTTCCGATATAGTTATATATATATATATATATATCTTTAAAAAAAACACCTATTATAGCTTTAATGTTACATGTACGAGTAACTGTAACTTGTAAAGTCGTTTCTGCATTAAGTTCTCTTACCAGAAAACAATAAACAAAAATATGCTTTTGTCGTTTTTCAATTCTTATTAGAAATCTGCATCAGATGACAGCCATTTTATATCTCAAGAAAATTTAATCAAACATACATAAATAAGATAAAGAGACCTAAATGCGTGACTTCGAATCCCAATCAGAACACATAAACGTGCAAATCAAATCATGTTTGCATTTACTGATTGAAAAATAATAAAACTATGAAACGAACGAACGACATGTTCCTAACCTTTACACCTCAATTTTCATTTTATTTCATTAAATATGTGACTAAAATGAAATCCTAAACTTGTATCTTTTATTTTAAGTGCCATTTAGTGTACCATAGATCAGTATGCATACACATATACTATGCACAAGCGATTGAAAAAAGGTAAAATATCTGCGGTACTCTTGATATTTTACTTAGAGTATTTCTTGTCCAAAATAATTATCTCTTTTACAAAAATTAATGTCGAATATTCGTTAATAAGACGACTATCCAACGGCATAGAAAAACCAGAAAAAAAATCATTATCACTGTACTAGTATACATATTTTTAAGGAGTCAGCTGAAGGACGCCTACGGATGCGGGAGTTTCTCGTTACATATAAGACCCATTGGTGGCATTCGGCTGTTGTCTGCTCTGGGTTGTTGTCGCTTTGACACATTCCCCATTTCCTTTCTCAATTTTATCAATTAATCAGGAGTAATCAACAACAATGTTGTTGTACAATATGTACAGCTATAAGCAGGGCTTTTTTTTTACACAAAACTAGTTGCAAATAAATTACCTAAGATCTGACATGACCATAAGACTATATTATAGACAGAGATAATAGGATACAAAATTCAACACATATAAAGGTTTTTATCCTATAACAAGACCTGAGTCCAAGGAAACTAGTGCGCCTTGTGTATCAAATCCTCTATATCTCGATCAGTAATATGTCAAACGGTACAATGATGACCATACGATCAAAACTAGTTCAATGAAACCACTTAACTCTGTAATATCTGTTTTTAGTTTGTTCCTTTAAAAGCGTGTATTCTGATCATATATCACATCGAATAATTAGATAGACAATGGCCCACGGAGAAAGAAAGAAATATCAATTTCCAACTATTAACACGGAAAACATCAACTAATGTAGCAATTTAGACAACATTAAGAAATAAAGTCCAATTATAAATGATTAAGTCTCATTTGAGCAGTTTGTTATTTTAGTAAACATACAAGAAACTAAAAACACGCAATATCAATTATGTTAAAAATCCCTCAAATAGGTAGATCGAATACTAAAAACACTTATGGCAACAATCTTACTGCACCAGTTCAGTATTTCAGCAATTTATTTCTCTACAGTAATGCTGGTGGTCAAATGTTTGACATTTAAAATTTAAACCAAAGGTCGTAGAGCTGTCACGACTGAGGACGAACAATGGAAAAGTTAACGTCAGCGTTATTATGTCTCTGGTGAGGATTATCGTAATGCCAATTATTCCTCATCTTATGTTTAAAAAGCAGTGCAAAAAACCAGAGCTATGCATGAGGGAGACACATTCTTGGATTTAAAAATATATCCGTGTTGATAAAATATTTTGATTTGGGCATTACTGTAGCAATATATGGCATCTAATATCCAACAACTTCGAAATTGGAGATATAGTTTTTTTTAAAAGCGGTTGAAAAATCTGAGTTGCAATTATCATAATCTTCTTTCTGGTACAAACAAATAAAACAATGTAGTTAGATTATGCAAAACCACTAAAAGCTTATTAAATGTTTGTATTTATTTCAAATGCTTTTAAATGATTGTTGAGCATAGATTGTTCCTTTTATATGCATCTGCTATAGCTTCTGAATAAGATTATGTTACTAAAAAGTAATAAAATAATGTAGAACTAAAGTTGGCCATCATATTTTATTCATGTACATAACTGATTAATATTCTAAAAATAACTCTGTACCATTAACAACAAATAAAAAACAATGTGATAATTTTAAGTACTCTAGTATTAGAAATAAACAAACAATATTATTCATCTTTTGAACATAAAAGAAAACCGTGAAAAACTCCGACGGTTTATACGAATATGACATATTTATCACCTTCACTGAAAATTTGAAGTCCTACGAATCTTTAAAATAGCTAACGCGCATCTGCATACAACACACCAAAGTAGACATTACAATAAACAATCTATCATTGTAAGCATAGAAACCACATTTTGATTGCAAAACTGCAAGTAGGTATTAAGAAATTTAGAAACGAGACATACATGTATATGGGTCATAAAGAACAGTATTGAATGAACTTTCCAAATAACAAAATGAACATGTATCCTAGGACTTTTTGTTTCTCAATAAAGAAGTTCCATGTAATATGTCTACCATCAATAACAAAACTTTGATGGTTTGACTCCGTAAGGAAAGCTATCTAGTGACACAAGTAGCGTATCATGACGGTTGTTATTTAGCAATAGATGTTATTTTTGTTACAGTTAGTTGTCCACTTAATAAACAAGTTTTCCCAATCGGACTTTAAAGCTGTGGTTACACAAAGGGTATTTATAAGCTATGGAAGCTGAGTCTGGCTTAAGGATACAATTGCTTTATAATGGGGGCAATACCAGTTGTACAACAATAGTTGGTTAACATACGCGGGGAGTTAGTGTTAATATGTTATATTTGTCTGATCACACTTCACCAAGGTTTGTTCCATAGAGCAGTACATATATATTGCAAAGTGGTGCAACAACCCATAACCAGATGTAGGCAGAAAATCGTATTCTATCCTATATGTTATTTTCTTTTACAATGCTTGAAAACATCATTGCAGTAAATTATTAAACTCCTACACATAAAGATCTACAACGGAAAGCGATTAGTCTTGTCTCTTGTCGCTTAAAAGGTTGATTTAAGACTTGCACATCGTGTTCTGTGTTGTCTGTTTGTAATCCAAAAAAAGCATAAAGAGTTTGTGAAGTCTACGAATAATATTTTTTTAATTTAAGAAATCAAAAGCAAAAATGTAGTTAACAATTCACACATCTATCAAATGATATATCGTGAATCGTGATTTTATAAATAATACAAATGTCTAATGTCACTTATTCTTTAAAGCAAAGTTATGCATTTTACATCAGTGTAGGCAGACTATCATATAGTGGGAAATGTTTATACTTTCAAAAAAAGAAACAAGCAAATAACTTCTTGTAAATAGGCGAAATGTTTTCACATTATATCCGAAAAATTTCAATTATCGCGGAATTAAAGTATTTTTCAAGGAAAAGATTCCATTGCCATAGAAAGTGGTATAACAGAACAACGTTTCAAATAATCAATAAAAATCAGTTTCAATGGTGCGAAAAAACGTAACAAAACATTCAAAGAAATGCCATTGTCACAAACTTAGGAAGATGTGGTACAAATGTCAATGCGACAACTCTGTATCAGAGACCAAATTAAGTGGAAGTTAATAGCTGCATACATTCTTCAACAATAAGTAAAACCAATCCTACGCAAGTTATGAATATCATCGAACTGACAAATGGTACACTTAGTTACAGGACTTTGATTAATAATTCGGATGGTTGTTTTAATTTTGAAACTGTTTTGTTGCAGTAACATTTCTTTAAACTGAAATGAAGAAAATAACAAGTATGACGTCCGCCTTTCTTTCTGCAATTAGTCTTTCTGTCTGAATGTCTTTCAAGTTGCGCATGCGCAGGTTACTCCATGGTGATATTAAGTTAATAACCGTTCATCCTTTGTAAATGCGACTAGAAAATACCATGAGTGAATATACTTGTTATGAAAAACAGAGGTTATGAACTCCAGAAATTAGAACTGCAAATCCCCAAATAGGAAATTGAAAATTTGAGAAATAGGGGATTTACATATATGGGTCATAGGGGACGGTATTATATTAACCAATTCGGTTCTTTTTATTTCTTTGTTAGAGTAATTTGTCCAGAACAAGACAAATTACAGATCGAACGTGTATCCAAGAACTGTCTGTTTCCCAATTTATAGATCCGTTTCATATTTCCACCATACACAACAAAACTGTTATAGGTTTGAGTTCATGGGGATGTCCATTCGGTGAGACATACTGAAGGGAAGTATTATGACTGTTCAACAATGGAGATGTTATTATTATTTCAGTTAATTGCCTGCAAAATAAACCAGTTTTATCAATCGTATTTTATAGCCATAGTCACGCATATAATATCAATGAGCTTACGAACCAGCATGTTGATAAACATTGGGTTAAGGATAGTATTGCTTTAAATTAGTGGAAATACATGTTCCTCTTATATTTGATGACATTTTCCTCTTATATGTGTGTTCCTCAGTTTTAATTTGTAACCCGGATTTGTTTTCCCTCAATCGATTTAGGTAGCAATACACAGTTAGGAGTTTAGTTTCGCATTATGGCCCCTGTGGATTTTTCAAATAGGAAAGTTATTGTGTAATAAAATTAATTTTTAGACAGATGAGTGCTTATTTAGCCTTCAAAGATGGTTAATAAGAGCATCAAGATTATTTTTTACATGTTTTATGGGCTGTTTTCTGTTTGACAGTCCGTATTTTCATAGCTAGACCGGCCATCGGGCCAGAAATTAATGTACTGTTTACAAACACTCTTTTTCTACATGAAGTTTTTGACGCAATTTTACAAAAAAATGAGATGAAAGACATATGATTTTCATTGGATTTGCTGAATGATATATGTACACAGTTTCAGAAAAGGTATTTCTTCAAGCGATTGAAATTCTACTTTTAGCCAAATTTTTGGGAAATATGAGACATCTTTCCCCCCCTTTTTGCAATATTTTATAACAAATTAATGTAGATTGTTGCCATGGATATACCAAAAAGAAATTATATTTTACCATTTTATATACTGAAAATAAAATCTATGGAAGATTCTGATTACATACATATGCCCATATATGACACAAACAGTAAGCTTGATATTGCAAGAAAGCAATGAAAAGGGAATGGTAAAATTCATGAGGGCAAATTTTAGTATTTTTTCCTAACTGTTTATTGCTACCTTATGGCATACTTACCAAGCTCAGAATTGTATAATTTAAGACTTTTCATGCCACAAATCTATTGATATTAGATTCAAAATCAACTTCTTAGTAAATTAAGTGTTTAACAATGACAATATGTGTCAATTTTATTGTTTATAGTCCTTAGCAACCAAAATAAGACATTTTGAAACTAGGCTTATATTTGTACTCTATCGGCTTAACGCTTGCTTCTGATGGATTGGGCTGCATGTAGTAGCCCAAATATTGAACGCGTTGGTTTTTTTCTTGCGAATATATCAAATTATTGTTTTTTATCAAGATTTCATGTTACATTTTGGCATATAGTAAATGTATAGTTAAATCAGATGTGAGAAATTGATTCCCTATCACCAAGTTTTTGAATCAAGTCTTTGGTATGCAATAAGCATGAAGATTAACATTTTTATGCTTTAAATTGCTAAATTTTGTACAATGGTGCATCATCAGAGATCTTATTATGATATTCAACATTAAAAAACTGACAAAAGAGGTACAGTTTTTAAGATTTGGCTAAAAATTGAGGTAGAGACAAGATTTTATACTTTGACTTGGCACCTTTCTTAAAATCAGTTTTTGTCGCGTTTCAGTGTCAACTGCTAACCTTCATAAAATATTCATTACTCAACCAATTTTCAAAAACAAAAGGCCATTTTACTCGGTTTAGCTAGCAGAACTCAGAAAATAAGTTAAAAGGGAGAATTTGAAAAAAATATTTACTATTAAGGTAGCAATACACAGTTAGGAGTTTAGTTTCGCATTATGGCCCCTGTGGATTTTTCAAATAGGAAAGTTATTGTGTAATAAAATTAATTTTTAGACAGATGAGTGCTTATTTAGCCTTCAAAGATGGTTAATAAGAGCATCAAGATTATTTTTTACATGTTTTATGGACTGTTTTCTGTTTGACAGTCCGTATTTTCATAGCTAGACCGGCCATCGGGCCAGAAATTAATGTACTGTTTACAAACACTCTTTTTCTACATGAAGTTTTTGACGCAATTTTACAAAAAAATGAGATGAAAGACATATGATTTTCATTGGATTTGCTGAATGATATATGTACACAGTTTCAGAAAAGGTATTTCTTCAAGCGATTGAAATTCTACTTTTAGCCAAATTTTTGGGAAATATGAGACATCTTTCCCCCCCTTTTTGCAATATTTTATAACAAATTAATGTAGATTGTTGCCATGGATATACCAAAAAGAAATTATATTTTACCATTTTATATACTGAAAATAAAATCTATGGAAGATTCTGATTACATACATATGCCCATATATGACACAAACAGTAAGCTTGATATTGCAAGAAAGCAATGAAAAGGGAATGGTAAAATTCATGAGGGCAAATTTTAGTATTTTTTCCTAACTGTTTATTGCTACCTTATGACTTTCAAAAAGCGGTATACTACTTTTGCCATTATCTATAACCATATTTGTTTGATATTCTCATAGATTTAGTGTTCGAATGATATATTTTGTCACAATTAACCAAGGTATCAAAAAGTAAAATCACCAAATAAAACTGAACTCCAAGGTAAGTTCATAAGAGAAAGTCCGTAATCAAAGGCAAAATCAAAAGCTAAAACACGTCAAACCGATGGACAACAACTGTCATATCCTGAGGCATTTTCTGATGTCGAATATGATGGATTGCACCTCGTTTTATAGCTAACTAAACCTCTGTGATTTTTTGAATAGTTGAAGTCTCAAAATAATATTTCTTTAATTTAAGAAATCCAAAGAACACATTTAGTTAACATTTTACACCTTTATCAATTAATATATCGTGAATCGTAATTTTATAAATAGGACAAATGTCTAATGTCACTTCGTCTTGAAAACAACGCGACGCATTTGTCATCAGCATGATTAGTGTGGGCAGACTATCATATATTGGAAAATATTCATACGTAGCATAAATAAAACACAGTAGAATGTTCACACACCCTTTACCACTAGATAGAAAAGCAATTGAACAACATATTAAATGTAGCAAACAAACAAAAAACGGTAAACAGCAAAACAAAAAAATAAGTAATGGCTGCTTTCTTCGAACATTCACATTTTCAGTGTGGTTGGGTTTAACTTGTTAGCTGGTATCCAAGCCTGCCCATAATATGAGACAGTGGAGTAACACCACAACATAACAACGAACATAACTTCCGTTCACATCCTGTACAAGCACCGTGTCAAATTTAAAAAGACTTTCAACTTATACTGTAACAAAAAATAAATTATGGCTGCTTTCTTCGAACATTCACATTTTCAGTGTGGTTGGGTTTAACTTGTTAGCGGGTATCCAAGCCTGCCCATAATATGAGACAGTTGAGTAACACCACAACATAACAACGAAAATAACTTCCGTTCACATCCTGTACAAGCACCGTGTCAAATTTGAAAAGACTTTCAACTTATACTGTAACTTTTTTTGGCCATGACTATTCAATGTAATGTTTCCTGTTTCGATCTGTTATTTATTGACAAAAAGTAAAATCACAAAAGTACTGAACTCAATTCAAAACGGAAAGTCCCTAAACAAATGTCAAAATCAAAAGTACAAAAACATCAAACGAATGAAAAGCAACTGTCATATTCCTGACCTGTTACAGGCATTTTCTTATGAAGAAAATGTTGGATTAAACTTGGTTTTATAGTGCTAAACCGCTTAGTTGCACGACAGTCGCATCAAATTCCCTAATATTGAAAACGAAACCCATATTATTTTTTTTCCAATGAGACAGCAAAATGTTCTTTACGAAAGAAAAAAAGGAAATCACAATCACTAAGTGGATGAAACCCATAATTCTATTATGTTGGCTTATGACCATAAGTGAAGACAAAACTGCACGGACAGTTTAGTACATATAAATGCGCATAGAAATATTAAATCTTTTCAATAATTTTAAAATAAGGAAGTGAGGTATGATTGTCAGGCAATAATTTTCCAACAGAGAACAAATAACATATATGCTAGCAAGTATATATAGTAACCATGTGACATGAAACAATTCGAAAATGCATAGGCCTGACTCATTCTCCCCATTCAGGAGAAAACAATAGTACATAAAGTTAAAATTGTAAAAAAATATAATCAAAAGGCTAGACTCATCTGATAAAGTACTCATTTCGTACATTATAAAAATACTGATTGGCTCCTTACTTTCCTGTAACGAGTTTATGTTTAATAATCTACCCTCTTTTCATATCGTTGACCATAAATAAATCTGTATAACTTTTATAGATAATGATTCGGTATTCTAAGTTTATGACTAAGCGTGATAATTGCAAAGGAAGTCACATTTGTTGTACTTTTTTGTAATTTCCTATTATTACTTTAAAGTCCAATAAATGTTCGTGCTATACATATGATATGTGTACTTTGAAATTCGTGTAAACAGTGTCCCTTGACTGATTTTGTTTATGCTATTTACCTATAAGAAACAATATGAGGGATGGTCAGAAGTTTTATTTTTTATTCGGTTTTATTCTTATTTTCCATCTTAATATTTCCATAATAATAGCATTCAGTGAGTTACATTGTAATACTTAATCTAATTATAAGTACTTCAAGTCATTTATCATAATAGCTAAATGTAATTCGAAATTATCAATGCTTGCATCAATTAAGTTGTCATTCAAAATTATGTCCATTAAAGAAAACTAAAAACAACTTAAGAACGTTTGTTTTTTTACTGAAATTCAATACACCATTTTTTTTTTCATTTTTAACCTCTTTTTATTCAGGAAAAATGGGCATTTTAAACGGTGAAGTTTGACTGACAGCAACTGTGCAATAGCTTCGGCGCCGCTCAAATAAATTAAATGCTTTTCAAATTGAAAGATTTAAAAATCGCGATGAATTTGAATTCATGTTTTAAGACTTTTCCCGTTCACGAGTTACGCTTTTGATAGATTAAAAACGACAATCATATTATTTCTGTGGACAACATATGGATGTTTCAGCTGTTCGTTCGGCCAATGTTTTTTAAACATTTTATGTTGTAACTGGTGACAAAATGGATGTTAGATATTTGCTAGTTTTACCATTACCGTGTCGGACCTATATTGATAGACTGTAAAATAGGCAAAGAACGTGACAGACATGAACGCACCATACATTTATATGATACAGCAATGTCATTCCCATTTATCTATCTTCTTTGAAAGACCACTAATTATTAATTTCAAAACACAGAAAACCCGATTTGGTGTCAATTTTATATCAAGACTTAACAATTTATATGGATTGAAAGCTCACGGCTTAACGGCTATTTAAGTTCATGAATGTATCTCTGTATTTAAAGCTAGTTTTTTTAAACAAAATCGATGAATACAAAGTTTCCAATATGAAGCTTTCAATAAGTTTGAAATCATATTTAAAAATGTGTATTAATAAAATTAACGGTACCAATTTTCTTGCACCAGATGCGCATTTCGACAATACATGTCTCGTCAGTGATGCTCGTGGCCAAAAAAAATGAAATCCAAAGCTTATTTAAAAGATGAAGAGCTATATTCCAAAAGGTCCAAAAGTATAGCCAAATCCGTGAAAGGAATCAGAGCTTTGCATGAGGGAGATACATTCCTTAATTTATAATAATTTATAATATTTTGTAACAGCAAATTTTAATAACACAAAAAAATTGTATTTTCATGCCAGTACCGAAGTACTAGCTACTGGGCTGGTGATACCCTCGGGGACTTATAGTCCACCAGCAGAGGCATCAACGCAGTGGTAGGAATAAAATTAACGGTAAAAATCCGTATTGTTGAAATAAGTATTTATTATAAAAACATTTAAATGAGCATACTAATAGGTTTTACTTTTTACTGTTTTTGTAAGTGATAGTTTTTACCCAAAGAGATTCAACGACTAATATATACCAATAATAATCTAGTTGAAAAAAGAAATAATACATTTAGTCAGATAGGTTCAATTCTGAAACCAAAGTTTATTATTTTTATACTTATATTACTTGATGAATTGAGACAATCATGTCAGACAATTGATCTTTTTCAACTTGTTCTTATTATGATGAGTTGTATTATATAGTTATCTTGGTTCCATTTATAGCAATTGAAGGCCTAAACAGCACAACCGTTTTATTGACGCCTACGCAGTTTTTCACATCAATAGTTTTCCTACAGAATGAGCAAGTAATAGTTATCAAAGGTACCAGGATTATAATTTAGTATAAATAACAAGTAATCTTGTCGCAAGAAGTGTATTATTTTTCTTTTTACGTTTTTGTTTAAAATTGATAATACCTCATTAATAAATATATTATCATTTGTACGTCTACTTTTAATTGATGCTAACGATATTTGTATCGTCGTTAAATATCACAAACAAAGAAATGAAAATGACTCAGTTAATCAAATTAAAAGATCGAAACACCGAGAAAACCCAAAGAACAGATTAGTTTCTCGACTTGTAATGAAAAATTATTAAAAGTTTAAGTATGAATAGTGACACTTTAAAAAACAATATGTATTCCATCTTAGTTATATTTCCAAATTATTGTAATAATTAAGTCCTATTGTCCGGTTCGTCCTCCTTTTTAAAATCATTTTTTATAAACACAATTTTCATTATTATAAATTAAAGCAAACAGCTATTCAAATATGTGTCACCTAGGCCACCGGTTTGGAAACATTCAAGTAACGATTGAATTTTTAATAATAGGGAAGACAAACTGTAACGATACTAATCGTAAAGGTTTAAACTGTTGTATGAGAAAAAAAATATAAGCACGTGCAATACACACAAAACTACTTGTATACGACAATTGAGAAATATGCCATAACAAAATATGAGAAAGAGGTTACTAAAACATTATGGTTTGGTTGATGTTTTAGAGGTCTCTCTTCAATACCACTTTTGATCCATATAGAATTCTAACGGTATAATCTATAAAAAGGACTTTGATTAATCATTACACTTCGGATGGTTGTTTTAAATGAAACTATTTTGATTGAGTAGCATTCATTTAAAATGAAATAAAGAAAAAACAAGCATGACATTCGAGCTCTTTTATACATAGATTTACCTTAGCTGTATTTGGCTACACTTTTAGGAATTTTGGTTCTTAATGCTCTTCAACATCGTACTTTATTTGGCCTTTTTAACTTTTTAGGATTCGAGCGTCACTGATGAGTCTTTTGTAGACGAAACGCGTCTGGCGTATATACTAAATTTAGTCCTGGTATCTATGATGAGTTAATTTATACAACAATCACTCATTTCTGCCTTTTAAGCAGATTGCGCGGGTTACTCTATGGTAATATTATAAGTTATATGGTTCGCCACTGACCCCATACGGATCCATAGAGGGTTAGTAAAATCCATAGGGGGTGAGGCCGGAAACCGAGTCTCTTATGAATTTTATTCACCCTCTATGGATCCGTAAGGGGTCAGTAGTTAACTGAATAACGAATTTATCGGACGCTGGACTTTTTCTGCGGCGTTTTGTTGAAAAATAAACAATGAAACACCACAAAATTAATAGATGACGTCGCCATTAACGCGTCACAAACTCCATATGAAACTTACTAACCCCATACGGTCTCATAGGGGTCACCACGTGACGGCGTTTAACCAATCACAACGTGATAATTCATCTGTGGTCCGATAAAATAAAATAACCTGTCGAAGAACTATTACAGCAAAATTGGAAGCAATAGGTTACACATGGAGCCAAGCCTTGTTCATGGCTAATGACTGAGAGAAGTGGAAGCAGTTTGGTGTGGCTGATTTTTTATGTCGCTTTTTAGTAATTTATATGCATTAATTGGTTTAGTCCAAAGAGTTAAGGAAGCATTGCTTTATATTCAGGGAAATGCCTGTTATAAAACCATATATGGTGAACATTTGTGGGGATTTAGTGTTTGTATGTTTATTCCTGTCAAATTCATGAATTGGCACAATATATATATTGCAAAGTGGTACAACAACCCATAAGATAAGCAGATTTAGGCAGAAAATCTGAACTATGCTATTTTGAAATATGTTTGGAATTTTGGATAAATACCTGCATCTATTTAGTGTTTGTATGTTATTTCTTATAACAATTAACCCAGGTTTGTTTCACAGTTGAAAAAGTAAAATAACAAAAATACTGAACTACGAGAAAAATTCAAAACGGAAAGTCCCTAATCAAATGGTAAAATCAAAGGATAAAACACATCAAAGAAATGTACAACAACTGTCAAATAACTGACTTGGTACAGGTATTTTCTTATGTAGAAAATGGTGAATTTAATCTGGTTTTAATAATTTTAAACCTCTCAATTGTATGACAGTCGCACCACTCCATTATATTGACAACAAATCCCATGTTGTTGTTTTTTCAATGAGACAGCAACATTTTCTAAACGAAAGAAAAAAAAGCATTCACTAATTGTAACCATCATAAGCCCACATAATTGAACTATACGTAAATTTTGGATGAAACATAATTCAGTTACATTGGCCTATATTAAACATAAACGAAGACCAAACTGCACGGACATGTTAGTATATGTAAATACAAAAATATGTTTGAGACGCATAGAAATTTTAAATCTTTTCAATGAGGTCAATATAAGGACAAGTGGTATGATAGTCAATGCGATAAGTTTCCACAAGATAAAAAAATCACATTCATGCTAGCAAATATATATAGTTACAGTGTGGTATGAATCAATTCAAACGAGAAATTAAAAGGCCTGCCTGATTCACAGGCACTTATCTTTGATTATGTTTCTATACAACTGAAACTAACACTATTGAGGTATATAAGGGGACGATCAGAGACAACCGCATATGTGGATTAATTATAAAACAATTGACATTTAGATGCTGACGATTTCTGATTTACAGGCACCAACAAAAAGGGGCGTGGCTAAACATGTAGGTGATGGCTCATTCCTCTCCGGAGACAACAGTAGTACATAAAGTTCAAACTGTAAAAACAGTAATCAAAAAGCTAGACTCATCTTATAAAGTACTCGTTTCGTACATTTTAAAAAAAGACTGATTTGCTTCTTTCTTTCCTGTAAAGTGTTTATGTTTGTTTATCTACCTTCTTTTCATAGCATTGACCATAAACAAATCTGTATAACTGTTATAGATAATTATACAGTATTCTAGGTTTATGATCAAGCGTGATAATTGCAAATGAAGTCATATTTATTGTACTTATTTAATCCTAATTATCAATGCTTAAATGATTTAAGTTGTCAGTCAAAATGATTTCCATTTAACAAACACTCAAAACAACTAAAGAACGCAATTGTTTTGCTGAAAGTCAATACACCATTATTTTTTTCATTATTATTAACATGTTGTTCTGCAGGAAAAATGAGATTTTTTAATGGTGAAGTTTGAGTGACAGCAACTGTGCAATAACTTCAGCCACGCTTAAATAAATCAAATGCTTTTCAAATTTAAAGAAGTGAAAATCGCGATGAAGTTTGAATACATGATTTTTACACTTTTGCTGTTCAAGAGTTATGTTTTTGATAGCTAGATTAAACACGGCAATTAATATTGTTTCTGTGAACAACCTATGAACTGTTCAGTCAATGCTTTTTAAATCTTTCTATGTTGTAACTGTTGACAAGATTCACGTCAAATATTTGCTAGTTTTACATTAACCGTTTCAAACATATCAAATAGACACAGGACGTGGCAGACATAACGGCGACATATATTATGCTACAGAAATGTCATTCCTACTAGCTGTCTTCTTCAAAAATTCGTCAAGGGTTTATACCTTCAACCCGGTTTGCTGTCAGTTTGACAGCTCATTCCTTGTCTTCTATGGAATATTTTCCAAAGAGTAAATTTTATATTAAAACTAGTGAAATTAATATGGTTTCGTAATTCACGTGTTCCGGCTAATTCAGATCAAGAATGCTTCTCTGCAAAAAAAAAAAGAAATAAATACAAAATGTTTAACATTTACTTTCTGTTAAATTTAAAATGATCACATATAAATCTGAAATAATTTTTCATCTAAAAAATAATAATGACAGAAGCAGATGTTTTACTTTAAATCGTGTAGGTATGTATTTGACATTTATTACCAACAGAGATTTTATCACAAAGTAATATCCATTATAATTACATTGTAAAATACAAATAATGCATCCCATCAAATAAGTATAATTCTAAAATCATAATTTTATTCGTTGTTTCTTTATAAAATCAAATACCAGATTTTATATTTTTATATTTCATAGTGATAAATAGTAAACTGAGACATTCATGTCAGTTAATCAACCTTTTTCAACTAGTATTATTATAGTTAGTTGTTTTTTATATTTATCTTGGTTCCAGTTGTTGTCAGTGGACACGACATCCACGTAACCGTTATTATTTACTCCTACGCATTGTCATACCGATGGTTTTCCTACAGAATGACTTAAACGTAATCAAAAGGTAATTTTGTCGCAAGAAGTGTATAATTTTTATGTTTAAGTTTAGAAGTTACAATACCACATAAATCGATATATTGTTGAAGATCTGACAAAACAACAGACGACAGAAAATAAAAGTGTAACGTCTGCGTCATTATGTCTCTAGGAAGGCTTATCGTATTGCCAATTATGCCTCTTCTTGTGTTTAAAATAACGAGCAAGGAACCAGAGATCATTCTATAATTTAAAACTTAATATGTGTAAATACAATATTTTGATTTTGGCATTCCTGTAGAAATGGTATGGTGTCTAGTTTCGATTAACTTCGGAATCGAAGTTTGTGTAAAAAGCAGTTAAAAAATCTGAGTTCTAGAATCAGAATATTCTTACTGGTTCAAAGAGTAGTATAAGTATTCTATAAACTTAAGTTTGCCGCCATATATTTTTTAATGTAAGTGACATGAAGTTGAAGTATCCATGATGTTCTAGTACTGTAATTACCCTTTACCATTAATAACCAATAAAAAATAATATGTGATAATTTCAAGCATACAAAATCCAAAAAAAATAATAAACTAACACACAGTTTGAACATAAAAAACCCAATCAGACGGTTTAAATAAAATGGAAGATTTATCGCCTTCAAACTGACAAAACTTGGAATCAAACGAATCTGAAGAATAACTAACAGGCACCTGTCTATAACTTTAATTGATTAAATTTTGATACAGTACCATTCATTTAAATTGATGCGAAGAAGAATGGTAAGCTAACAGGGTCGAATATCTGTTTTATAATCATATTTAGTGAACATACTCGGGGATTAAGCGTTGAAAGGTTATCTCTTATCACAGTTGACCAAGGATTAGCCCACAGAGCAAAGTAGTACAACAACTCAAAATCATATTTAGGCAGAAAATCTTTACTACAGTGTGTTATTTTTTTTCAAATTCTTGAAAAATACAACTGCCCTTAATTATAAAATGCCTACTCATGAATACATCATATACACAGGCAAAATTTTTTCAGTTTAGCATATTGTTAGAGATAACATTAGGCACACACTGTCTCTGTTATATTCACTGTAATGCCTCATCTTAAGTAGTGATATGTTTAGTTTTTAACTTTTTTTAAACAAAAAAGAATAATACAAAATATCCAATATAAAGCTTTCAATACATTTGAAATCACATGTAAAAATATATATTATAAATTGTTGAAATAGTTATTTATCATAAGAATATAAAGGACAGAAGTAATTTTTTTGCTTTGTATTGTGTATGTAAGGATAGAGATTTAACAACAAAGTAATATATACATATCTCTAATTCAATTGAAAATAAAAAATATTGCATCCCATCAAATAAGTTCAATTCTAAAACCATAAGTTTATTCTTTGTAAATATATCATATACTAGACCGAATAATCTGGTTCTTCGTGTTTATTTTTATTATTTTATATTTCCTATTTATCATTTGGATTTTTTTTTAACCGTGTCAAAAAAAAATATCAAAGGTCAAAATTAGTAAAATAAGATATAGGAAGGGTGAAATATGGACACAGGCGACAGAAAATTTGGTCTGATCATATATAATATGGTATCATTATATTGTCTCTTTGACACATTCATCATTTCCATTTTGCCGTAGACTCTAAACATATTGATTTAAAATCTACTATTTTTTTTAGCCCGTTATCTATTGGGTATACAAACTTGAATATCTTAATTTGGATAGTTAGCAGATTAGTTGTTCACTGTTTGGTATTTAACATTTGTGTTGGTTATTTTGATCGGAACCTTGCTTTGGTCGTTTTGAAATACGACATTGAGGTTGCAGACGACAAAAAATAAACGAGAAATGAATCTTCGTAACAGCTATACATCCAATAAAAATGTGTGATTCAATTTTCTTGAAATTTTAAATTTTGGTCAACAGGTCAAAGTAATTACTTTATAAAAATATGTTAAAAATTAAACGAGCCAAATGAATTATTGCTGAATTGTGGGATACTTCCCTAAGTAGGATTGTCAGTTTTCCTGCCGAGGGTGTGTGAGCCTCTTCAGGCTTCCATCATCGTTAACAATGGACAGCCTCGATGTATCCATTAGAACGGAAAGAGCAAGCAGGCGTTAATCATCGACAATCAATTAGCCAATCAATTAACTACTCATACCTTTATCCGTAAAATTAAAATTGTTTATCCTTAAGTTGCTTTATAACTATAATCAAATAAATACAATTGAAAATGGAAATGGGGAATGTCTCAACGACCCGACCAACAAGAGCAGTAAAAAGTCCTATGTTCATAGCTTGGCAAGGGGATCAAAATTATTTTAATGGTCGAACAATATAAATCTGACATGGCTGTCATTGCCGATGATATAACTTCATTGCATGTTGTTAACAGGAGTATGGTTGATCAGCTTGAACAACTACAATGTGAAAACTTGAGGGACAATTTGATGTTTTTTGGTATCGAGGAGAAGGAGGGCGAAGACTGTATTGATAGCATTAGAAACATATGTGCTTTATCTCTGGAAATTCGAGAACCAATCGAAATAGCATCTGCCTTTAGGATGGGAAAGAAATTCATGAGCAAGTCGACTCGGAATGTGCGTAAGCCGCGCCCCATAATTGTCAAATTTATAAAACGTCAACAAAGGGACACTGTACGTCAAAACTCTCGCAAATTAAAAGAGTCAACCATTTCAATTTCTGAACAATTTCCGAAAGCTATACATGAAAAACGCAAACTATTATTTCCTGTGTATAAAAAAGCAAAGGAGGCAGGTAAACGAGTTTCGTTTAATAAAGATAAACTTTTTATTGATGGTGAGCAGACTGTTGTTAAATCTAACGAGCTAGTCAAAATTGCACGTCGTGATCAGTCAGGTGATAGAATGTCGGATACAGCGTCGGGTCCAGGGTTTTCAGTGGCCGAAAAAACACCGAGCGTCTCAAGTATAAAACCTAGTAAATCTTCAGTGAGTAATGGCTCGTCTAGTGGATCTCGCTTTGAAGTGTTAGCAGATATGCACACAGGTACAGACTAGGACACATCGAGAAGCATCTCCTTTATTAACTTTTTGTATTGGAACATTAATGGTGGTTTACATGATAAACTTAATGAGCCAAATTTTTTATCTTACATTAAAACATATGATATTGTTATTTTGTCTGAGTGTTGGATTGATAAGTCATTTGATGATATTGTAGATGGTTATATTTGTAAGCCAGTCCCATTACTAAAAAGTAAATATAAACAAGGTGGTGGACTATATTTGTTAATAAAAAAATGTTTTGCAAAGTATGTTGAAGTAGTTGATATTCAGAATGATACAATTATATGGCTCAAGGTTTCAAAGAATATATCAACTTGTGGGTTTGATTATTTTATTGGATGTGTGTATTTGCCTCCTGCCTATTCAAATTATTATAAGATGTATAATTGTGATTTATTCTATGATTTGTTAAATTCTGTTGAAAAATATTCATCAGAAACGTCAAGAGTATTTTTACTAGGTGATATGAATGCAAGAACTGCTATAGTTAATGATTTTATAATAAATGACAATGTATGTGGCCCAATTTTTGATAGTTTCAACCATATTTTTGGGTATTTAAGTGACACAAATCTACCAGTAAGAAGAAATCCAGATCAAAGTACTAATGAGTTTGGATTAAAATTGTTAAATCTGTGTAGAAGCACTGGTCTACGTATTTTGAACGGTCGGCATAAGGATGGCTTAGCTAATGACTATACATTTTGTGGTTCCCGGGGAATGAGTGTTGTAGACTACTTATTGGCTCCATATGACTTTTTACACATTATAGACCAGTTTATTGTTTGTAACTTCACTTCTTTTAGTGACCATGCGCCTTTACATGTTCGCTTGCGGTGCATATTGAACGATTCACAAGAGCCTAAGCGTAACAGTGGTACGTCAAACAACTCATATGATAGTTACCGATGGAAGGAAGAGCTAAAAGATCAGTGTTATGAGTCTTTAACTTTAAACAGTGGTTCACTTAGCCAGATAGTATTTTCTGATATTGAAAAATCCCAAGATGGTATTGACAATTACGTTGAATCGTTTACTTCTAATTTGATGAACATTATTTCACCATTCTTTTGTAATTCACATAGTTCAAATAATATTTGTGACCGTACCCGTAGTAAAACGACCCGATATAAAGATGACAAACCATGGTTTAACTACGAGTGCAAAAGACTTCGATCTATCTATACTAGTTCTTTGTATACATTTAATAGAGACAAAAATGTTGAAAATCATCAAATATTAATTATGTCTAAAAGACAATACAAGCGTTTAGAAAATAAACTAAAACGAAAATATAAGCGTCAAGAGGGTGATATGATAGCTACATTGCGTAAAATCGACCCAAAGAAATATTATAAACTTTTTCAAAAGAAGAGAGCCAAAAATTCTGATGTGTCACTTTCTGAATTCTTCGAACATTTTAGAAATTTGGTCACAAATGATGGTATTAATGTGACAGTCGAAACTCCAGAGACCGTTTCCGACACAACATATGATGAACTTGATCAAATTATTACACAAGATGAAATTTTGAAGTGTATTTCAAACCTAAAACGTGGCAAAAGTCATGGTATTGATGGTACATTTAACGAGTTATTCATTGAATTTAAGGATATTCTGCTACCGTTCCTAGAGGAAATATTCAACAAGATATTAGCATCAGGACATTTTCCGAAATCTTGGGCACTCGCAGTGTTAATTCCTGTTTTTAAAAAAGGCGACTCGTCCGATCCATCGAACTATCGTGGAATCAGTTTAGTCAGTAATTTAGCGAAACTATTTACATCTATTATAAATTCAAGACTAATTAAATGGTCTGAGAATAATGATATTATTACAGATGCGCAATTTGGATTTCGCCCGGGTAGCAGCACTGTTGATGCAATTTATTCTTTGTTGACACTCGTTCAGAAAGCACTTTTCAAGAAAAAACGTTTATATTGCTGTTTCGTTGACTACAAACAGGCATTTGACTCTGTAACCAGACTTAACTTATGGTTATAACTATCAAGAGTTGGTATAACAGGCAAATTACTTTCTGTTTTAAAATCAATGTATTCTACAGTAAAAGTATGTGTGAAAGTTGATGGTTTTTATTCTGAGCAGTTTACAAGTTCAGTTGGTCTTATGCAAGGGGAAGTTCTTTCTCCTATACTTTTTTCGTTATATGTAAATGACTTTGAAATGGAATTTCTACGTAATAGTAATATACCATATGAAGTGCAAGACTTGTCATTATTTTTACTTATGTATGCTGATGATATGATTTTATTTTCTGATTCAGTTATTGGCTTGCAAGATATGTTAGACACATTATTATTATATACTTGTAAATGGGGTTTGACTGTAAACATTGCCAAAACAAAAATTATGGTATTTAGAAACGGAGGTTTTGTAAAAGACGAAGAAATTTGGTATTATGATGGCAATGCTATTGACATAGTGGATGAATTTTGTTACCTTGGTGTACTGTTAAATTTTAACGGTAAATTTGTTAAAGCTCAAAAACATTTAGCTGAGCAAAGTAGAAAAGCTGTTTTTGGTTTGAAGTCGAAGGTTTCGTCATTGTATTTGAATGTTTTTACATATTTGAATTTATTTGATACTTACATTAGCAGTATTTTATGTTATGGTTGTGAAATATGGGGCTTCCATAAAGCTCCAAATATTGAAAAAATACAACTTGATTGTTGCAAAAACATATTAGGTGTCAAACAATGTACAACAAATGTTATGGTTTATTTTGAATTGGGTAGATATCCTTTGATATATTTTAGAATGTACAACATAGTGAAGTACTGGTTCAAATTATTATCCACAAGCAATTGTATTCTTAAAAACTGCTACAGGGAACAACTGTATAATTTCTGTAATATTAGAAGCAGTTGGATTTATCAACTACAACAATTATTATTTAACTTGGGTTTAAATGAGATCTGGTATAACCAAGACAATTTGATTATTGATACAAATTTATTATTATTTGTAAAAACAAGGATATATGATCAAGCAAAACAGACTTTGAATGATCAACTGAACGTTTCATCTAAGTGTTATTTATATAAATATATTGTCAATAATGTATGTTTACAGAATTATCTAACTAAACATATGAATTTTAGAGTGTATTTAACTCGCCTTAGATTGTCATCTCATAATTTGTTTGTTGAAGTAGGCCGTTATCATGGAGTAAATAGGTTTGATAGAAAATGTACTCTTTGTAATTTGAATATCACTGAAGATGAATTCCATTTTGTTTTACAATGTGAAAGCTATAGAGACTTAAGGAGACAGTTTATTAAACCTTATTATTATAGACGTCCATCGTCGTTCAAATTAGTGCAACTTCTCAGCACTGAAAATGTAAAAGATTTGCGTAATTTGTGTAAATTCTTGTTTAATGCACATAATCATAGGACCAAACTGTTATTGGTCAATACTTGATATTTATTTGCTTCTCTGATGTATTATGTTATGTTGTGTTATAGAAATGTATTTGTATTTATTGCACTGATAAGCATAATGTGCTTAAAGTAATAAAGAATTGAATTGAATTGAATATTTGAATGCGTTTAAAGAATTCGCTTTGCCGAATACTCCTGTGTGAAAACGACCAAGCAGAGGCATTGACAAATGTCTACCGCCACGAAGAAACAGTCAGTATTCCTCGAAAATCTCTAATTTAGGAAAAAAGAACAGTAGTAAGTATCAACTATAAAATACTTTGCCAAAGAAATCTTTCATCTTCTAACAGCGGAAATCATGAATAAAAAGGTATAACGAACGATAAAACAATAGTTGATACCAAGTGGGCAATCAAATTGCACAAGTAGAAAAAAAGAGAGAACAGACAATATAATGGCCGAACCAAAAACCAGCAAAAAGAAAAAAAGCAATAACAAAACTCTTCACAGTAAACAAAAAATAATAACTAAAAAACAAACCCAACAAAATCATTCGGATTCCAGAAATTGATAAACAAATAATCGCATCGATCATACAATAGTTTCCGTTTTCAAATTAGTAGTTAGATATTTTAATTACAAAATGTATTGTGAAAATGTTAGAGCAATGACCGAATACGTTTGTTTACATCACTTGTGGACATTTTAATGAGATGGAAAGGTCTTTGTTTTTTTTGTTTTGTTTTGATGACTTTAATCGACCTTCGATATTTTCTATTTTTTATCTAGATAATGAATGAATAGTTGATTTGGTTTTTTTTTCCATTAAACTGAGGCCTGACGATATTTCTTTTATTATCCTCCTTTTGACAGATATGATATTATGTTTATTGATTTCATATCATACCACATATGACATCGTTCATCAGCTGCATACTAATATAAACTTGTGGATTCAAGACATGATTCTCGGAGTAATCTCAAGATATGTTTTAAGCCAGTGAAGTCACTTCTAATCACACATAATCATGTAAAATATCACTGCGGTTGATTGATTTCATGAAGTGATATATAAATATTCCATGATTATTATAACAATAATTCAGGGCAAAGAACCGAAAGTGTATAAATAGGTCAATAAAGGTCCTATTCTACTTGATAGTACTCTCAGATATATTATTACTATTTACAAACGCTAAGGTATTGCTAATATAATTCGTAAATACTATTTTGGACAACGCAGAGCAAAGAAATTACAATATTTTTTGAAATACTAAGGAAGAGACGCTTGTATGCGTGACTTTTGGGAGTCAGCTAATATTTAAGGTCATCCATGTATCAAGCATGTGAAAAAAAAAGTCTATTATAGTTGGTAAAAATCCTTCTAAAGTGGAAAAAAATACTTATTGTTTTTTCATTTATATAGTAATCTAAGGTAACAGGATGATAATTTTGTACGCCAGACGCGCGTTTCGTCCACATAAGACTAATCAGTGACGCTCATATCAAAATATTTATAAAGCCAAACAAGTACGAAATTGAAGAGCATAAAAAGTGTTTCCAAATACGGCAAAGGAAATATGTTCCTCTGATGAATAAATCCTTAGTTCTTTGAAAATTCGAAGTTTTGTAAACAGGAAATTTACAAAAATGACCACATAATTGATATTCATGTCAACACCGAAGTGCTGACTTCTGGGCTGGTGCTACCCTCGGGGACTAAACGTCCAACAGCAGTGGCATCGACCCAGTGGTGTCAATAGTTAGGCTGTAATTTAGCTATTATCTCGATATCTGGCATTTTTGTGGACAGAACATGGAAAAGAAAATCATTTTAATTCAGAATGGATTAGTCAATGAGATTTGTATATGATTATCACCAAGGAAGTTATAATGAACCACTTAACCAATCATGAAGATCAATTGAAGTAGTACACCAGTGGTTTATAAAATAACTTGATAACACAAGGTTGCAGTACTGATTGCAATAAATGTTTGAGTAGCTTAAACCGTTTCCAATACAACCACTGAACTGCTAATGATAAAGAATTGTTTGCTAACTTAGTTGTATATAGTCTCGTTCGGAAACACTTCACGTGTCATAAAATTGCCTTGTTTTGGTATATTTAACCCAATTATCACTCATTTGCTGGAAAGGAACATAATTTTTGGCCATTTAAGCACGTAAAAGTGAATTATAAAAATTACTTATTTTCCCCAATTGCAATATTGACTGTTATAGAATCATTACATTAAAGATAAAAGTAAACATTATTACAACGTAGTAGTGGTATGCCGTAAGTACTTCACGGACGTTCTTAAGAATGAAATTTTAAATTCATCTACATTCAAGTCCATGCGCTCCAAAGAGAGTTATATAGTAAACAAACATATCATTATCACATCAAAGCTTGAGACTTCTTCTGAACATTTGAAGGTCCCTTCTATATATTGGTAACCTACACTACACAAAAAAACATTTTAATTCCGATTCATCTCGGCCTCTAGTAAGTATTCTTCAATTAAAATTTTAGTGCTTTTAACAAGTTCCTTAACTACTATTATAGAGCTTATCATAAACTATTGTAATAAAATATATGAACATAGTGCAAAAATTACAAAAATCGGAAATAAGTATAATTTTTGGGGTCATTAATGCAGATGCATCCTATACCCAAATTTTAGATACGGTGCTTATAATCACGAAATGGGTTATCTGGAAAACTAGAAATATCGCAAAATATCAAAAGAAAGGGATAAGTAAAGCGATGATTTTAAATATGATAAAACATGAAATGCAGTTATTGCAAAAATATCTTAAAACGAATACGAAGATAGAAGCCTTTTCCACTATGTGTGACATTTTTTGTATATAAATATATATTTTGCGTGGTCAGGTCAGTGCAATCACCTCTTTGATACTGATTGAACAATAATATGTACACTGCTCTCAACTCCCTACATGTAATTATTTCTGTTGTGTATGTATTCATGTATATCATCTAATTGTAACAAGACATGATGTATCATATTATAAACAAATATTTACTCACCATATCTTTGAAATTAATCCTTATTGGGAATCAAAATCATTAATTATTCAAATTTTAAAGTAAATTTGGATTTTATTAGATAAATACTTACCATCATAAATTCTGAGTGTAACCCCAATTGCGTCATAGGTCAGATGGAAAATCCCAACTAAAAATTAACGTATTCTCACTGGTCCGGACATATACCCCTGTTTGCCCATATTCTTCCATTCAATTTCCTCAAGACAGAAAACATAAGGAAAGGGGATGAAGGGGAGGTGGGTGGGACCTATAATTTATGATGGTAAGTATTTATCTAATAAAATCCAAATTTACTTTAAAATTTGAATATTTTATAGCTATAAATACGTTACCATTATAAATTCTGAGTAACAGAATCTAACGTAAAGCTGAATCCCCTGTAACAGAAGAAACAGGAGGAAAGTTCAATCTTTGTGCTGAAACTATAGGTCCAAGAGAGTATAAACTCTCGGAAAAAGTAGCCATATATTGGAGGTAGTGAGATATAAAAGAGTTCTCATTTCTCCAGAAACCTGCAGACAGTACCTCTTCTAAAGATGCACTGTTAAACAGAGCCCAGGATGTAGAGATACCCCTAACATCATGAGCTTTAACATTAAAACTATTTAAAAGTTCTGCCTTAGAAGAACCATAAGCTAAAGATATGCATTTGCATATCCAAGTAGAAATAGTTTTAACAGAAAGATCTGAGATTCCTTTTTTAATAGGAATAAAGAGTCTTGAGTTAGAAACAGAACGAAAACTACACGTTCTTTCCAGATAAATAGAAAGGATTCTTACTGGACATAAAAGTACAGAAATAGAATCGCTAGGGAGTGCAGGAATCACAACTGGTTCTGCACCCTTATCTGGAATCTGATTCTTTGCCAAAAAAGCAGGATCCGTTAAAAGAGTAACAGAAGATTTATCCCTGTTAAATCGAAGGCAAGCATCAGAAATAGAGAAGGCATGGATTTCACTCCTTCTCCGTCCAGAAGCCAAAGCTAAAAGAAAACAGCATTTATAGGAAAGAAACCTTAAATCTATTGTTTCTGCTGGTTCAAAAGGAGGAAGTTTTAAAAAGGATAAAACTAGTCCAAGGTCCCACTTAGGAACTAAAGTTTTTTGTCTTGGTCTTTCAAGACTAAAACTACGAACCAAAAGAGAAATATGTTCATTGATTCCAAAATCTGGGCCACCAGAAATATGAATAGTTCTTGAGATAGCTGATCTGTATCCCTTAATAGTAGAGGGACATAATCCTTTGGATTCAAAAAGAAAAACTAGAAAGTCTGCTAATTGTTGTACAGTGACTTGGAAAGGATCAATTTCCCGCTCACTACACCAATCTGAGAAGATTGACCATTTTGCATCGTAGACAATGCTAGTGGAGTCTCTGACAGACTTTGTGAGATGCTTGGTTGCTCCTTCAGAAAAACCTCTCTTTCTGAGGCTAACCCTGAGAGAAGCCAGGCGTGTAGATGAAGTTTTTCTGGATTTTGATAAAGAACCTTGCCCTTGATTTGAGACAGAAGGTCTGGTCTCAGAGGTAGAACTAGAGGACAAGCACATGATAGGCGCAGAAGGTCTGGAAACCAAGACTGTTTTGGCCATGCTGGAGCAATAACTATGATCTTGCAATTTTCCCCTGCTATTTTCTGAAGTACTGGGGAGAGAAACCTGAAAGGAGGGAAGGCGTACCCGAACATTCCTTTCCAAGATAGGCTCATTGCGTCTACTGCAAAAGATTTTGGATCTGGAACCGGAGACACAAATGTTAGAAATTTGTGATTGAGTCTGGTCGCAAACAGATCTATCTGAGGTGACCCCCAATGAAGAGTCACAGCTTTGAAAACTACTTGAAGTAGTTCCCACTCCGTGTTTACTGGAGCAAGAGATCTGGATAGAGTGTCGGCTAGAATATTGAGGTGCCCCGCAATATGTCTCACCACTAGATGAACCTGGAGTTGAAAACACAGAAGGAGAATGTCTCTGGCTATCTGATAAAGAGAAGGTGAATGAGTTCCTCCCTGATTCTTGAGATAAGCTACAACTGTTGTGTTGTCCGTGGCCAGAATGACAGACTGATTCTTTAGAGACATTTGGAAATGATTCAGTGCAAACAGAACTGCTTTCATTTCCAATACATTGATATGCTCCTCCAAAAGATCTGGACTCCAGACTCCCGAGATTGTAAGCCCCTCCAGATATGCTCCCCAACCGAGGGTGGAGGCATCTGTGAATAATGTTAGACTGGGAACTTGAGGGGACAGACATAGGCCCCTCATTACATTTTCCCGTACTAACCACCATTGAAGGTGTGGAAATAAAGGCTGAGTGATTGGAATCAATGCTTCCCATTCTTGTGAAGCTGCAATCCATAACTTGTGCAGATAAAACTGAAGCGGACGAATGTGAAGTCGTCCCAATGGAATTACATCTGCCAGAGAGTTCAATAGACCCAGAAGTTGCAAGAATTGACGTGCTGTGACTGATTGAACCGTCAGGAATAAATGTATTTTCTGACATAGTTTTGTAAATTTCTCCTCTGGTGGGAGGACTAGGCCTACACTGGTTAGGAAATGTTCTCCCAGGAAAACAAAGTCTTGAGACGGAATTATCTCTGACTTTTTCCAAGAGATAAGGAAGCCTAGGGACAGAAAACAATTGATGACCAAATCTGTCTGAACCCTCAATTTGATTGGGCAAAATTCCTTGAGAAGGGAATCGTCCAGATAGGAATGAATCTGAATAGACAGGGAATGTAGGTGAGCTATAGTTGCCTGCATGATTTTGGTAAAAGCCAAAGGGGCTGTAGACAGGCCAAAAGGGAGAGCCTTGAACTGGAAAACTTTGTTGTTCCAAACGAAGCGAAGGTATTTCCTGTAAGTTTGGGAAATGGGAATGTGGAAATAGGCGTCTGAAAGATCCAGAGAAGTAGTCCACATTCCTATAAGGATTGAAGCCCTGATGGATCTGTTTGTTTCCATTTTGAAGTAGGGAACAATAAGAAATTTGTTCAGAATAGATAGGTCTATGACTGGCCTCATTCCTCCAGTCTTCTTTGGAACCAGAAAAAGACGGGAATAAAATCCCGGAGACAGAGTTAAGATGGACACCTCCTCTATTGCAGCTTTTTGTAACATAGTGTCCACTTCTACTGATAGAAGTTGACACTTGACTGGGTCTTGTGTATGAGACAAACTTATTGGAACTGCAGAAAGAGGAGGTGGGTTCTTGAACTGAAGTGTTAATCCCCCTCGAATTATTGACAGCACATAACAGTCTGAGGTAATTTTCTTCCACTGATTTAGGAAAAAACTTAACCTCCCCCCTACTGGTATTGATTTTTGAGGAACTTGTTGTAAATTTTCCCCTGGGGAAGCTGTCAATAACGTACGAGGGGGCAAGAACTTAGGTACTAGACCCAGGTTTCTTGGAACCCTTAAAACCACCAGAAGGCTTACCTGAGCTTTTTCCTGAGTTATTGGGTTTGTTCTGCGGTTTGCCGTAGTTATTCTTCCTTTTCTTAGCAGAAGAAGGAGGACCACCTGAAGCAGAAGTACTATTAGAACTAGATGTAGTATTAACCGACCTCTTGCCATTAGTAACTTGTACACTAACTTTGACTGGAGGAGGGTTTTTGCTGAGTTCCTCTTGAACCCGCTGTAAGGGTAAACCAAACATCTTGTCAGAGAGTGGAGATTTCAGTAAAGAATCTTTCAAAGGCTCAGCGATAGAAATGTTTTCAAGAAACTCTGCTCTTTTAGATAGGGTGCAATTAGCAATAGAACCCATTAAAAGCAACTGAGATGAACCTAAAGCTTTATCCAGTTGAAGTAAGAAGGATCGTACTTCTGCTGGAACAACCGAATCTTCGCTGTTCAGCAAATGTCCGGTTGCAGCTAGAAAATGTTCGGCTGTGCCAAGAACTTGAAAAGCACTACGAAGGAGATTCTCAGTCTTTGACCAAACAGGTTGAGTGAGACGAAGACCATCTACTGGCTTTTTTCCCAATAAAGATAACATAGATTTGTCACAACTGGGAACAAGTCTACCCAGTGAAGAATCAAAGATATCAAAATCCTTGTACTTAACCTGATCAGAAAAGGATGACATTCCAAATCCTGAGATATTGTTATTAGCAACCTTTTCACTAGCAGAATTAGCGATACCTTCATTAATAAATTGTAAAGCAAAAGCCGTATGGCCAGATTCAGGAAAAGAATTGTGAGAAGTCACAGTATCCTGAGAAATACCACAGGAAACTTCAAAAGTTGAAGAAGGTTTCTTCGGCTTGGAAGAAGAGGCAAAAGGGATATGTGCTTCATCCCTCATCAAGGTATACACCTTATCCCTAAGATCCTTCAAGGAAGGAGGATCCTCAGTCTCCTTGGTAGGAGGTTGTTGAGCTGACTTAGAAGAAGGCTCAGGGGCCGTCTTCGATACCTTGGGAGAAGAAGAACTTTCAACATCCTCATCAGTGAGGAAAGCCCTTTCATGATTCCCAGGGGAAACAGAAAGCTCGTCATCCTCCCTCTCATCACATTCTACAGACTTAGCTGGAGAAGGTTGATGAGAAGAAACTCTATTTTCCAGTAGAGTCATACGACTGGATAGAGTATGGAATTCTGCCTTGAAAGACTCACCAAAGTCTAAAAGTAACTTCTGTAAACCATCCAAAGGTGATGCATGATCAGAAACCTGAGTACCGTGTGAAGAACTAGAAGCTTTAGAGTCAGGTACGGTGGTAGAAGGAGCTACTGCAGAAGTAAAAGATACTGCTACGGGTAGAGCAGGAGCTAAAGGTGGTGCAGTAGCTACCCAAGAAGGGGGACCATAGAAATTGTCCCTATAAGGCCAAAAACCAGGTTGGTTTGGCATAAACCCACCATAAGGGTAAGACTGTGGCCAAGGTGGCTGAGACCATGAGGGTAAAGGTTGTGTGCCCGTGTTGGGAAGCATATACCCACAATAGGATAATGGGGGTCTAGAACCTGGCAAGTTCAAGCCCATAGCTGTACCTGGGACAGAACTAATAGTACCCGCTGAATTAACAGACCTAGATAAAGTATGAGTCACCGAAGTTGACGTAGGTACCCCCCCAAAATGCATGGCCGAACCTTGTGAAAGGGTCGGATAGGTAGCATTACCAGACACCGTTGTCGAAACTCCGGTCAATGTACTGGTAGTTTGGGGGGACTTAAAGGTAGTGACCCATCTAAGAGATAGTCCGAACCAGGAATACTTACATACGGACTATTCAAATTAAAGTCCATAATAAATTTTACTTTAGTCAAAAAAACACAAATAATTTGTTTAGAAATTTAAACAAAACAAGGGAATATATTTCCAATAAAATACACAATATATATGAAAAGCAATTAAGCTATTCAAAAAACTAAACACTTCTCTGTTGAATCTGTTTGATGTGCACGTGTGACCGATGTCGCAGATGGAAATTGAATGGAAGAATATGGGCAAACAGGGGTATATGTCCGGACCAGTGAGAATACGTTTATTTTTAGTTGGGATTTTCCATCTGACCTATGACGCAATTGGGGTTACACTCAGAATTTATGATGGTAACGTATTTATAGCTATAAAACCATTTTATTTATGAATGAACTACACATGTATCCCTTTAACAAATCGCACGTGGTAAATGATCACTCGACCAGAAATTTAATGTAATTGAAATTAACATAACAAAAGACGCGATGTACGATAAAATTGAAACTGCTTAATAAATACAGGTAGCCTTTGTGAGAAATAAATAATGATAATAACATACGTTATTCAAATAATTATATATGGTGAGAGGTATAGATATATAGATCGATAAGGACTACATGTACAGGTACATTTGTACAAGGATAGATAATACTTATAAAGGTGAATGTTAATAATTTATAGTGGGAGTTTTTTTTCTCATTTGCTTTTTCCCCGACAAATGAGTCTGTAAAAATGGGGCCCCCTTAGTTGTTCCCTGGGTAACTGAGGGTTGATGTAACAGGTGATTATTAATAAAATATGTTAAATATTAAAAAAAAAAAAAAAAAAAAAAAAAAAAAAACATAGTGCAATTAACTATTTCTGGGTTGTAAAACATTCTTTTGATGTTTTAGATAAATAACGTTCTTGTGATGGTCCTTTTGATTCTGTTGACATTTTTGATTTGTCTACTCTTTACACTACACTTCCACACTATTTTATCAAACAAAAGTTTTCTTATCTAATTAAATGTTCGTTTGGTAAATCTGAATGCAAATATATTAGCTGCAACTCATTTAAAGCCTTCTTCTCTCATGAGACAGGTAAGTATGCTAGATATACTTACTGGAGGTGTGATGAGATGATTAATGCTGTTAGTTTTCTATTAAATAATATTTATGTACGTTTCGGAAACAAAGTTTATCGAGGTTGCAGGTATCACTATAGGCCTTAATTGTGCCCCTTTAATAACAGACTTGTTTTTATACTGTTATGAATCTGTTATGGCTAAACTCAGGAAAGACCCGTCGAAATTACATTTAATTTATAAATTCAACAACACTTACCGTTATCTTGAAGATATGTTTTCGTTAAATAATCAATAATTGTCTCAATATACTGCTTAAATTTACCCCAAGGAACTAACTTTAAATTAATCAAATTTAACCAATAATAAGTGTCCCGTCTTAGATTTCGATATTTCGGTTTTAAATTGGAAACTCCACACTAAAGTTTACGACAAAAGGGACGATTTTTCGTTCCTGATTGTTAATTTTCCATTTTTAGATGGTTATGTCCCTTTGGCATCATCTAACGGTTTTAAATTTCACAGCTCGTTAGCTATGCCCGTGTCTGTGGGACGTTGTTAATTTTACACACGTAATCTATGTATCACTGTAAGTTTATAGGCCAGGGATCTCGTTACCAGAGATTACTTAAAACCTTTACTAATTTTTTCCATAGATATAAAGATTTGGTTTTGAAGTTTGGTTGTACCTGTATCAAACTTATTTCAAATGGGATAGCACATCCTCATTTTTACGGAAATGTTGTTCACCTTCCCAAAAAATTTAGAACTGATCCTGGTAAGCTTATTGCTCCTTTCAATAAACTTATTCTAAAATGTTACCAGTTCAACACTGTTAAAAATATCATTGAATATTGTTTTTATTGGTATTAATGTTGATTTTGTAATCAGTAAAATAAAAGGCAACTAAATATTTCTAGCAAAAATACACATACACATTAATGGATCTACAATCTGTCGATACCTGTATCTTGGCATTGCACATGTTTTTCTCTGACTGTTTATGACGTCTTTACACTAAATACATTAGATGTTGGATGTGTACGGATTGATAATTTAGTCTTAGATGCATGATTTTTTATTACTTTTTAGTAGCTTTGAACTAGCTGTCAGTACACTACGAGTACTCTCAGATCTGTAGCTATTGTCTTTTTGTTGTTTTGTTGTACCCGGCCACGTCCACTCGTTTTTTTGTCCATGTGATGATTTTTATAGTTCGTTCTTATGTTGTACAGTTATACCACTGTCCCAGGTTAGGGAAGGGTTGGAATCCCGCTAACATGGTTAACTCTACCATGGTATGTATGTATATGCCTGTCCCAAGTCAGGAACCTGTAATTCAGTTGTTGTAGTTTGTTTATATGTTTCCTTTATGTTTGTTTTTTTGTTTCTTTTCTTTACTTGAATAAGGCCGTTAGTTTTCTCGTTTGAATTGTTTTACATTGTCATATCGAGGCTTTTTATAGCTGACTATATGTTATGGGGTTGCTCATTGTTGAAGGCCGGACAGTGACCTATAGTTGTTAATTTGTGTGTGATGTTGGGCTCTTGTGGAGAGTTGTCTCATTAGCAATCAAACCACAACTTCTTTTTTCATATATAATTTAACAAATATTGTGGAATGTTACCTTTAAAACTGTAGTTCTTAAATGAGAAGTGAATCCGAATTCATTAATACCAAGCAACGACAGTGTTGAAATTCAAGTAACTACAATGTGAAGCAGGTAATTTGACAAAAGTGACGACAATAAAAAGCAGGTAAAAAACTATGTGAATTAAGTTTTTTTATCCTACATTGAACTTTTGATGTCGTCCCTTACAATGAAATTATTTGGCAGAAATGACTTACTTTGGAAACAGGTGATTTGAGATAAGTGGCATAAATGTAAATCAGGTGATTTGACACAAGTAAAGCAGTTGACGATAATGTAAAGCAGTTGACGATAATGTAAAGCAGTTGACTTAAAATTGACAACAGTAACGACTATGAAAGGCAAATCATTCGAAACTGCACGAAATAAATGTCATGAGAATTCTACTGAAAAATTCCAGAACCTTTTTGATAAAAAAAAATAAGAAAGATAGCAGGGGGCTTTCAAGATTCACAAGACAAAACGATAAAGGCAACAGCATGTTAAAATACGAAATCAACGAAAAGACAAACAAGTCCATAAAATACTACATACACAACAAAAGATTGAACAATACGAACCAAACCAACAACTTTTGATGATCTCAGTTGCTCCTGAAGGGTATGTTGCAGGATCTGCTTACCTTTCCGGAGCACCTGAGATCACCCCTAGTTCTTGGTGGGGTTCGTGTTGTTTATTCTTTAGTTTTCTTTGTTGTGTCATCTGTACTATTGTTTGTCTGTTTGTCTTCTTCATTTCAGCTATGGCGTTGTCAGTTTATTTTCGACTTTTTAAGTTTGTGTTCCTCTGGTATCTTTCGTCCCTCTTTTATTATTGAGACGATATCATAATTCAACTTTTTCAGGTGTCTCATTGTAGCGTACTCCCACCCATTGTGTGTGAGGAATCTACAGTTGTATCCAGTGCTAGATAAAAAAAAATATTAAAATGTTTGATTCACCACCGTCAATCACCCAACAAGAAACCAGTCGACTGAATGATAAGAATAGTACGATGATGAATCTCACTGTAGACTGATACCTAGTGAGCTATCTCAATAAAATTCGGCGTGATCTAGTATGAAATAGGGATTATATGAGGCTTGTGTTGCCTATGAAAGAGGAATACTTTAGTAACACATTTTGAATTGTATACAATTGCCCTATTTTTTTGTGTTGGCAATCAGAACTATGATATGTCTTTTGGTCGTTTTCATTTTTTCCATGGCATTGTCAGTTTGTTTACCACTTGTGAGTTTGATTATCACTTTAGTAGCTTGCACCTCTCTTTTATTTCAGAAACTTTCAAATAGATATAGGACGATGTGGTGTAAGTGTCAATGAGACGACTCTCCATCCAAAAAACAATTTTTAAAAAGTAAACCATTATAGGTCAATGTACGGACTTCAACACGGAGCATTGGCTCACACCGAACAACAAGCTATAAAGGGCTCCAACTTTTAACTGCCTACTTTTGGTATAGCCGGCTAGCTGCTTAAAGGAAAAGTGGGCTACCCCAGTAAAATATAGGGATTTCTGCACAATAGCAAAAAAGAGAAAATAAATCGTGAACGATTTTGAAATCCCACATTTGTTTTTTATTCTTCTCTGTTATACGCTAAGCAACATCAATCTTTGTAACAGTATAGATATTGCAGTACCATGCAAGTTCATATATATATATATATATATACATATTAAAAATTAAATACACAAAAAGAGTTTTAAAAGCAGCATTGTCTAATTTTTAATATATAATTCTGTACATCGCTTGAAAAGAAACTTTTTTTGTATATATACATATATATATAACTCGTCTAAACATCAACCCAACAATGTTAGATCTGTAAATTTGCTTTCGCAAATTTTTGGTTCTTCCCTCGCCGGGATTCGAACCCATGCTACTGTGATATTGTGACACCAAATCGCCTGCACTGCAGCCGTCCCGCTATATATATTTAGTAGGAGCCGAAAGATCACGAACAAAGTATCATAAGATCAATTAAAAATGGCATTGTCATTTGATGTTTTATTGTTAACGATGAAGCTTATAGACAATCTTTTAAAGATGCTTGACGATTGAAAGAGCGAAATATTTAAATGATGTTTTTACTATTTTGGAATCATTTGTGATCTGAAGATGTTTTAAATTATTGCTTGAACATGACTGACACAATCTTTGTTTCTTCATTCAAAGTAAAGAAATTGTGGCACATATTGAAATATTGTTTATATGAAGTATATAATGCCATTGGTGATGAATTGAATAGTCCTCTTTCTGAGTCAAACAGATTTTGTTTTAATCCAATACTGGCTATTTTAGGTACATCGATCAAACCTTGTCACCAAAATAAAACTTTATATTACCCTTACTGACAAAATACAGTTACTTGAATAGTATTCAAAGAAAGACAACAACAAAATGGATAGCAATAAAGAGGTAGGGACAATTGGTCGGCAATTTGTTTCATTCGATAAGATAGGTAAATCATGTTTTAAATAGCCAGATAGATGCTATTTATAGTACATAAAAATACGTCACATCATTTATTTTCATACCTTGAACAGGTATTCCTTCAAAAACAAGGCCATGACTATTGATTTTTTAATATTGATTTTATTTTATTATTAACATCCTTTATGCAAGGTGCCATACCATGTAACTTCTCAAGGAGCCAAATAATCGAACTAATTCAAATCGTGATTTTCTCATTCTGAATATGTATATCTGTTACACAGTATTTGTCCTGGTCTTGTGATGTTTTATCGTCTATAAGATTAGACAAGAAAATACATGTACATGTATATATTTTAACCGGAGAACAGTTGGTCATAGATCACCCTGTGTTACTACTTCATGTTGTATTGCCTTTTCTGTAATTTTAACAAATCGGCCCTTCGTTGTGATACAGATGCAATAGCTTCTTGATGTTTTACCTACAATCACGATTTGAAGTGTAATTGATTTGTTCTGTTATGTTGTTTTATTGTTCTGATGAGTTATGTACCCGTGTATAGACGATGGAAAAAATTTCAGTACTAGTATCTTTACAGTTTGTGATTTGGCGACAAAATTGTTGTTGACTGCATTTGTTACATATAATACCATGTTCAAAAAAGGTTTCGACGAAATGTGTTTTGTTGTTATGAAAATTGTATACAATGGCCTTGTTTTAAGTTATGTGTATATTACACCCGCAACATGTAGGCTTAATTTATATAGAAATAATTCTCGTTTTATTGGTTATGTACAGGCACCTACATCAGTTTGACGGCAGTTGTCCCTTGGATATATGTAATAACGTAAACACATGAATAAAAAGTAATTCAAGAGTATGGACAGTCATAGGATTGCACACAATAAGCGATACATTGTTTTTTCTTTGATACACGTAAAATTATTTACTAGTACACTAAATGAATAGTCAAAATGAACCAAAATGACTCTATGAATCAAGCAAACAACCGAAAAAATATGATAGAAACTTTAAAATTTAATATAACAACACAAAAAAATGCAAAAGTTCTGAGGGAGGTTCGAACCCTTTCTTCAAAACCGTCATTTATTAGTAGTACTGTGCTCTACTGGTGGAGTTACGGCGAATCTTATCATTATGACTCTTATTTAGAAGCTATATATATTGGTACAATTTATCGATGTTACAATTTTTTCTTTAAAAAGTTGTTTTTTTATGTAATAAGGACACACTAAACCAATTTCATTTTTGAAGTAAAAAGTAGTATGAATAACAACAGTCATAAAAAGCATAACTTTTCTTTGGTTTGAAATGTCCTTCTTGGGGGATTCCATGTTTTTTCCACATAAAAACACCCGAAAATCCGGATATTGGACTTTCATCCTTTTTTAGGGTTAAATTAACTATTGATCACACATACCATACTATATGTAAATCGAGATATTGATCAAAAAGCATTTTTATTTTTGGTTTTTATAGGAAATTTTACTCTGTTGGCACTTTTTGAAATTGGCCCTTCTGTGAAAAAAATCCTCGGCATATTTGTCCTACCCCTTTCTTAAGGTCATATCAATATTATTATTTGTTGTCTATTATCTTTTCAGTATAGGGGCGTTTTTCAATAAAAACGTAATTTCTTGTCCCAGTCACTTTAAAAAAAATTGTGTTTGATCTTTGCAGGTAATTTTTTGTGCAGTCATTACATCGAATTAGATTTAAAATTTTTAAGCAAAATAAAAACAGTTTATTTTTAGAGGGATTGACTCTTGAATGGTCCAAAACAACCAAAATGGCATGTCCCTAGACCGCCTGTTCAACATTCATACTCTAAAATATTGTAAAAAAATGAAGAAATAAATGTTTTTTTTACTTTACATAAGTTCTTTAATAATTCAAAAGTATGTTCAGAGCCAACATTTTTTAATAAACAGCTTTCAATATAGGTTTTTTAATTTCAGAAGGTTTGTCCCTCGCAAAATGTCCACTACGAAACGAAGTCATTAAAATTTGCCAATAAACAGTTTTATAAAAGTCAATATCCTTTTTGTTTGCAAGAGATATAAACTTTAGGGTCTTACAAAAGAAGTGATGCTTTTATAACGGCAATTAAATTGTTGATAAGAAAATTGAGCACATTAAATGGCCTAGAGTGATACCGTATTTTTGATAATGTCCACTACGAAACGGGTCAAATCTCCTTCAGTATCTGGTTTTAAAATTATGAAAAAAATATCAGTGTACAGCTTGATAAATGCTTTGATGAATACAATCAGTCTTGTTACTATTGCAATATAGGGATTGTGGGGAAAAAATAAAACATGCAAATACGGCCCTTACGAAACGGTCCCCTACGAAACAAGTATGGGAGAAAAACGTTTCGTAGTGGACACTACCACTACCATGCAGTCTTTTTTTAATATTTTTTTAATTATATTCGTGCAAAACAAATAACAAGGATTAGTTTCATGTAATTTTTATTATGTTTTTATTTACATATGATAGGGTTGATGTCAACTACGAAACTTTTTGTCCACTACGAAACGGTTTTGTCCACTACGAAACGCATCAAAATGTCCAATAGAGGTTTCCAGATTTGCTACGTATCAGATACGGTTGGTACGTAACACAACCGTTGGTGCTGTTTGGGAGGTTTCATTTAATGCATGAGATTATTGTATGTATCATGATAAAAATAGAGAAACAAAATTGCATATCAGTGCTAAAAACCGTTATCTTTTATTTTATTACGATTTCACTGCTTCAAGAAAACCTTGCACGTGATATTATACGATAAAATTTATTTTGTGCACAAGAGAATGAATCAAACAGTCCTTACTGGAACTGAGTTGCCTCGACCTTTATATTCTAAATATAGATTTGCGTTTCTGTATGGCTATATTTCTGTTTTTTGTATATCAAGAAAAGGATTAGAATAAAGAATGTTTTCTAATACTTGAATATAAATTGGAATAATTAGAAATTACTTATTAATACTTGTACCTTACTGGTGTCGTTAATGACTACATAGACGGATCCAGGGGAAGGGGGGCTTGGGGACCCCCCCCCCTTTTCGTTGCAAACATTTGGTTGATTATATAGTGAATCACTGAAGCATGGATGGAGCGCCCTCCCCCCCCCCCCCTTTATGAAAAGTTCTGGATGCGTCACTGAACTAGTACACGTGCTAATGGCAAAAATGAGTTCAAAATTGTATTGATTTCTCATTAAATAAATTTTTATTAATTAAGCTATATTTTCGATCATTTGAGCAACATTTTTCATCGTGTTAGCTTATTATTGTTATGTCACTAGATATTGTTATTACATTAATATTTGTAAATATTGTCGCGAGTAAAATTGCACATGCCTGCGAGTAGTATAATATAATCTACGAGGGGTAATATTAAACCAATATCCATCCATTAATCCTTTTGTCGTACAGCATTGCCAGAAAAACTTCATACAACACAGCGTATTTTGTCCACTGATAACGGCAATGATTTGACGCTATATTTACACTTAGTCTAATGCAATATGAATATGTCTTCCAGTCTATCTCTTCGTAATGTTCTACGGAAAATACTGTGTTGATATATAATGTCTTTTGCACCATTTACAACTGATTTAGATTAAAAATTAAGGATCATTTTCATCGGTTGGTAAATGTTTCTTTGTAATTTGGTTCAGGTTTATATGTACTAGTATCATGAAAACGATATTACTTAAAATAGTTTAACTCCAGTTTTTCTGAGTTTTCTCTCTCGGCTTACTGCGAAAAAGATATTAAAAAAGGGCATGTTTCTAAAATTTATAGAACATATTGATTTTATGAGGGTTTTTTTATAAAGAAAAACTTTAAGCCCGACGGTAAAGATAATTGTCCAAAAAGGGAGGATGCTAAGTAAATACGATATCAGCCATATCTCTATGCATAATTGTTCAAATTGAAGATGTAAACGACCTTGTATTTTTTATAACTTCATTCCGGATGTCTGATTTTTTTTTTTATCTTTATTCAATTCTTCAACATATATATACAACAGATATATTACATATTACACAAAATTATCACAAGGTAATGTTATTAAGTAAAATGACATTCATAATCAATACAGTAATCAGAAATCACGCGTTTTGACACCTTCGGTTTCTTGTAACATGTAACAGCTAGAGTATTAATTTTAAAAAGTATGTCTGATCATGTCTCCCTGGACTTTTTTTTATTTTGATTCTATATTTATTGACAGGTATATAGACCTCTCCCGCACTGACTGATTGCAGATTTGGTTTAATATTAATTTTGCCATTTTTCTTTTGTTATTAAGGTCAATTTATTTTGTTCAAATACATATACATTTTATTTTATCATGTTTTCTAAAAACTTACCAAAATAATACAAAACTTTAACATTTTATTATGATATATAAAGTTATTACAAACAAAATTTATAAAGTTTTAAATTTGTTTTGTAATTTAGCTTCTTTGTATCTATGTAGTTTCACGGGGAAATAACTCTTAACTATAAACCTTTCGTACCGACGGTTACTTGCAACGGTTGCTTGAAAGCATAATCGAGTGCACACACTATTGTTTCCTGCGAATACAAGAAGAAACCACATGAAATTAGTCCCAAACTACAGCTAAAAATTCTCTAAACAGTTATGCATATGATTCCTAAAACATTTGTTGATATAAAGTGTATACATCAATAATTTTCAAAAGTTAAATGACGGCTCCCACTTCGTTCTACGGTTGGTACGGTAGCAAATCTGGAAACCTCTACTACGTAACATGAGTTGAACCTTCATATTATGTGAAGTACTGTCTAATCTTTATCAATAAAAATGGTTTTCCAATTCAGAAAAAAATGATATTTTTCTAGTTTTTAAAGTAAAAAAACTGGAATGTCTATAGGAAACATTTAATATTGCAAAAAATATATGTGTTTAGAAGAAGTTTCGTAGGGGACAAAAGTCCCCTACGAAACAGTACACAAATTATGAAAATAATATCATTTGTTTAAAGAATATTTAAGATTGCAATTTTTGTTTACAAACAGGTCTATTATAGAGGTATTCAAAATAACTCTTGAAATTAAATTTTAGACAAGTTGATTTTCCATTTTTTTTAGGTCTGAAAAGTACGCTTTTAGTGAAAAACACCCATAGATGGTGTAATATAATTATGAATACAGTAATGATTTAATTTTGAGATTTTGTAACTCATACAAGAACTGAAAATTATAACATATCAAGGTAACTACTCCTTTATTCAATTGTAGGACTATCATCTAAAATAGATGTGTGCATTTAGTATTGAAGAAACCAAGACCATATCTTGTTTATGAGGAACAAGGTGAGTTTATTCTATATAATGTCTTCCGACAATGACGTTGCTGTTTCATTATGTTTAAATACCTTTATGGAAAAATACTTAAAATCTTGAGATATCCATTGAAAAATGGACATATCTTAGATGCAAGATTTTTTTATTACTTGTTAGTGGCTTTGAACTAGCTGTCAGATAACTGCGAGTACTCTCAGATCTATTCATTGTGTCTTTTTGTGTCGGGATGTATAAGTACCCGGCCACGTTCACTTGTATTTTTGTCCATCTGATGAGTTAAGCCTTTTTCAACTGATTTTTATAGTTCGTTCTTATGTTGTACTGTTATACCACTGTCCCAGGTTAGGGGGAAGGTTGGGATCCCGCTTACATGTTTAACCCCGCCACAATTTATGTATGTGCCAGTACCAAGTCAGGAGCCTGTAAATTTGGTGGTTGTCGTTTGTTTATGTGTTACATATTTGTTTTCCGTTCATTTTTTTACGTAAATAAGGCCGTTAGTTTTCTCGTTTTAATTGTTATACATTGTCTGATCGGGGCCTTTTATAGCTGACTATGCGGTATGGGCTTTGCTCATTGTTGAAGGCCGTACAGTGACCTATAGTTGTTAATGTTTGTGTCATTTTGGTCTTTTGTGGATAGTTGTCTCATTGGCAATCATACCACATCTTCTTTTTTATAATATCTAGGGTTAAAGCAAGTTAACATTCTGGGAAGTTTAAAGAAATCTGTTAGACTATTTCCTTTCAACATTTGTATAAACTTCAAGATTATAAAAAACCGGTTTTTTTCTAAAGTGAACATTGATTGGTTAAATATTTCTCAGTGTGTTTGAATTTGTCTGATAGCCTTTTGGTCATGACTGTTTGTCTCTAATATTTAATTAACTGTGCATTTGTATTCAGATATCGCAGATCAAATTTATTCGTTCTTTGTGTAATCATACGTTTTTTGATTGAGTTAAGTCTGCTAATTGATATTTTATCGTATGTTTTTATATGTTGTGATGTTATGCTATTGTTTCAGAAAAAGGGAGAAGGTTTGGGCCTATTAAAACGTTTAATCCCGCTGCAAATGTTTGCACCTGTCCTAAGTCAGGAATCTGATGTACAGTAGTTGTCGTTTGTTTATGTAATATTTACGTGTTTCTCGTTTCTCGTTTTGTTTATATAGATTAGACCGTTGGTTTTCCCGTTTGAATGGTTTTACACTAGTAATTTTGGGGCCCTTTATAGCTTGTTGTTCGGTGTGAGCCAAGGCTCCGTGTTGAAGGCCGTACTTTAACCTATAATGGTTTAATTTTTAAATTGTTATTTGGATGGAGAGTTGTCTCATTGGCACTCACACCACATCTTCCTATATCTATTTCCATATGGTTAAGCACACGAAATTATATTCTTATTCTAGTCCCGACAGCATGCCCACACGCTTGTCAAACATTCTCCGACCGTTCTTGGTGCAACCTGGTCAATTTATAAATACTACGATAGTATTCCTGCTAATTTTGTATCAAAGTGTAATTTCCTGCATTTTTGTTTCAATAAGTAATATTTATTGGACAAGTCGATAGTGTAATTAACGGTCTGGAGACCTTAAAGACAAAAATAGTACAAATGAAGAGAAAAGCGAAAAATACCGGATAACATTCGTTAGGCAAAAACAAAATTACAGACGAACTACGAAGTTTAAAAGGTTGATGTACTGTGCTAGACATTACACCCTCAAAGATATGGCATGAGGGAATTTTCTAATACAACTAAATTAGATACATCAGTATACCTCTGTTACAGTTTATATCAAGTGTTATCAATAATTACTAGTTCGGTATTTGTTTAAACACATAGGTTCATTTAGATAAGTAAGCCGTTAGTATCGTAAATATTTTAGTAGCAGTGTCGTTTCTAGGTACATGGGATTAATAGTATACCTTCAAATCGCTTTCAAGATAACGAACCTGTATACATCTATTACTTGCAATTTGCCTTGCTTGTTATTGTTTTTACAAATATTTCAATTTCGAGTAAGTAAGGAATTTACAAAAACTTTACCATAATATATTAGTTTCTTTTGATAGTTTAGTTTGATAGTTTATTAGAGAAAACTCAGCCGCAGAAGACTGCGTAACAGGAGCATATGTATATACACAATATTAATTACAACATAGTTCATAATACAAACAGAATACATTTTTAAATTATACATCTTCAAAAATAAGTTTGTGTTTATTACAGTTTTAAATTAGACAAGCATCTTTTCTACCTTTTGAATAAAAATTGACAGCTTAGACAGCACATTACTATTACTATATTTAAGCATGCCAAGTACTTTTTTTTCATTTGGATATTTTGAATAATATGGAGGTATGAACTTCCCCCTTAAATCCTTAACTTCACAGTTGGTACATTTACATACACTACCTGACAACTACAAACATTTATCGAAACGATCGTTCGACAACTAAAAGGCGGTTCAGTTTATATCCTATTTCTGAATAAGGGCATATAAAGCATATGGCAGGTGTTTCTTGGCTGAATACACAACAGGGAACATGTAAACGAGCTTTACTGAGCATACTGCTGTGTCTTTCACTTTCAATCTACATTGGCTAGAGGTAAAGGGGATGTTTGAGATCTCACAAAACATGTTTAATCCCGGCGCATTTTCTCCCGTCCCACATCAGGAGCTTCCGGCCTTTGTTACAGTAGTCTTGTATGTTTTCTAAATTTTAGTTCATTTATATGTTTTGGAGTTTAGTATGACGTCCATTTTCACTCAACTAGCACACATTTGTGTTAAGGGACCAGCAGAAGCCCGCCTCGGGGTGCGGGATATTTTCGATGTGTTGAAGACCCATATGTAGCCCTCTTCTGTTGTCTGCTCTTTGGTCGAATTGTTTTCTCTTTGATACATTCCCCTTTTTCATCCTCAATTTTGTGTTTCCATTAGAATATTTGGGCAATTTGTATTTACTTCACTTTTCTTATCATTCTTATATAATCATTTATGATTTTAAACTACATTTACATGGCATCTTATTTTGGTCCTCTTTATCGACCATATTTAACATTAGTACTTCACTTCCCTTGAAGTACTTGACTCCTGGTTTTTTTTTTCTCTCTCTGTTATGCTTGTATCGACTATATATCGCTTTTCTCTATACTGTTATTTATTATAACCATATAGCTATAACTTGTAATTGGCATTGCATAGGGGACCTTTATGAAAACGTGCCTATGAATAAATATCTGCAAGGCTGTATTTTGACATTCTTTTTTAATAAACATAAATAAATAAATAAATAATTATTAAAAAAAAAAAAAAAAAAACAAAAACAAAGGGTCATATGTGAAGTTGAAGTATCATATTCGGCCCTTTTTAGAATTTATACATAGAAGGTAATTTCAAAATCATCTGTTTTTAGCAATATATACATTAATACTAGGCATATCTCATTGCACCAACTCTCCAAAATATTTGTGTAAAATGTAAGTTATAACGCAAAAGACAAAAGATTAAGATTTTTCTATTTGGGTTATGAAATTTATGGATACAGTTAAACATATACCATTGAAGTTAATACTTGAGTTCCTTTTTTTTTCTTTTTCTGAGGAATACACATCAATATTTTGAACACGACTTTGACGTTTCATTCATTTTCATTCTTTAATTAAGAAGTACTTCATGGAAGCCATAACTTTTTGCAAATTTACCCATGGTCTGGGCCGTGATATTGGAATTTTTATCCTGAGTCTTAGCGAAGGATAAGATTAACGAATATCACGGCCCAGGCCATATGTAAATTTCCAATAATATATGGCTTCAATGAATTATTTCGATTCTAATAGGACAAATACGATCATTAAAATACTGAAGCGAGGGTTGTTTTGGTGTGGCTAATCTTTTTTACTCCCTGTGAGATAAAGCTCAAATATCTTAATAAAACCGTAGCTTGCATGGGTTATTTCGTGAATAACCGCTAGAAAAAAAAACTGTTTCATTTTTCTAATTCTCAAACCCAACATTTGCCATTTTTAATTTATAAGTTTTTCCCGTAAGCTTCGGTAAAATCCAAAGTTGACATTTCGTAACTAAGGAGGGGTCATGTTGACTTGCTGAAATTAATAAATATGCAAATAATGCAATAGAATAGAAAATAAAACAAACCCTATCTAAAAAATCAGTTTTAATACAATATCATACGAATTTCGATGGTTCACGTAACAGAAAACTTGTATTCTGTATTCTGTAGGTGTCCCTGTTGACACTGGATTGTCTCCCTTGAAAATATGCAAGTTTCTACCTAAGTCTACATAAGTCTACCCAAGTATTTCCAAACGCAGGAGATCAGCTTGCTCCTCTATATTTGGCTCTATTTAACTGTCACTATCACTGTTGATTACTGTGCTACCTCCGATCATGAAGTTGTAATCTACTGTGTAGTCATAAATCATAGGATGTTCTTTCCAATATTTATCTAGTCTTAGTTCGAATGTTTTAACGTTTTTGACAGTTACGATTGTCTCAGGAAAACTGTTCCAGACTTCCACTATTCTGTTGGTAAAATAATACTTTCTAACATCCAGCCTACTCCTGTTCTTGACTAACTTCAATGAATGCCCTCTTGTTGTTGAACCACTACTTAGTGTTAAAATACCACTTGATGCCCTTTCATCATAGATGTGATTGAGAATCTTGTACGTCTCGATCATGTCGCCTCTTAGTCTACGATATCTAAGTGTTGGTAATTTCAAGAGTCTTCATCTGTCTTCGTATGATAGATCTTTCAAGTTAGTAAGCACGTCTTTGTACATTTTCAACTGATTCAATATCCTTTTCTTATATGGACTCCAAACACTGCTGGCATACTCAAGATGGGGTCTAGCTAGTGCTTTGAATAGTAGACAGAAACTCTTGTAGTCTAAATACTTAAATGACCTTCAGATTAGACCTGCTAGTTGGTTGGCTTTGTTAACCTGTGTTTGTATATGCTTGTCAAATTTAAGCTTGGAATCTATGTTTACACCTACATCTTTCTCACATTCCACAGTTTCAAGAGTTGTTTCTGCACCATCATATGTTGGCATATTGTATCTTCCATCTTGGTTCTTAGTTTTTTTCGTTGATATTGGCAGTATTTTGCATTTATCAGGGTGGAACCGTAACAGCCATTTCTCACTCCATCTAAATAACTTATCTATATCTTGTTGAACTATGTCTATATCTTTTGGGGTTTGTATATCTCTATATAATTTTGTATCGTCTGCAAACATAAACACCTCAGAGTCCACACATAAGGGTAAATCATTTATAAAAGGGACAAACAGTATTGGTCCGAGAACTGACCCTTGTGGTATGCCACTAGTTACATTATGCCACTGTGAAAAATTTCCATTAACTTGTACTCTTTGCTTTCTACCATGTAAGAAGCTCTGGACCCAGTTACATGTTTGGTTACTAATTCCATACGATTTTTGCTTGTTAATTAAACGCTTATGTGGAACCTTATCGAAGGCCTTCATAAAATCTGTGTAGATAGCATCAATAGATCCTCCATTAGAATTTCAGTCCAATGGTCTAGTACTTTTAACAGTTGTAATCCAGTTGAACGTCCCCCGATAAATCCAAATTGTCTATTACTAAATAGGCCGTATTTATTCATATGGTCAACAATTCTTTTTCTTATTAATTTTTCCATGATCTTACATATAATACTTGTAAGGCTAACTGGTCTGTAGTTCGACGCAAGCTTTTTATCTCCCTTTTTAAACAACGCTGTTATCTGACCAGTTTTCCAACCTTCTGGTACAATACCGGATAAAAATGAACTATTAAAAATGATACAAAGTGGAATGTCAATTATATCTGCAAGTTCATATAAAACTTTAGGATGTACCTGATCAGGCCCTGGTGACTTTGATGTATTTAAGTTTTTAAGTAATTTATTAATTTCTTTTGGTTTAAAGACTTCATCACTAGACGGTTCATCGTACTTAATATCTTTTAAAAAAGTTTCATCCTCATCATCTTCTTTAGTTAATACACTTGTGAAGAATTCAGCAAGTATTTCAGCTTTATCAGTATCATTGCTTGCAATAAACGTTTTGCCATCTCTTTTATCGTGAAGTTCAGAAATACCACTTTTCGACTTTCTCTTAGAGTTAATATATGACCAAAAATTTTAACAGTTAGTCTTTGCTGATTCAGCAATGTCTTTTTCACGGTTTTCACGTTCTCTAATTACAGTTGATTTTGCCTTGTTCCTAGCTTTAGTATATTCCCTATAACCATCATTGTCTTTCTTATTTGAATACTTTTCCCATGCTCTATGTTTTTTCCTTATTACTCTTCTAGCTTCTACACTTAAAGGTTCTTTATTATACTTCTTTTTCGATATTTTCTTTTTAGGAATATGATTGTTCATTGCTAATTGTAATCTATCCATAAAAGCACTAACCTTTTCTTTAGTACATTTGTCTTCTAATAATTCTCCCCAATTAAGACTTAAATCTTGGCGTAGCTTTTCAAAGTCTGCTTTAAAATAATTAAACTTTTCCGACTTAGATACTTCTTGTTTAATATAACATTTATACTCAAAAACTAGAACGTTGTGATCACTATGCCCTACTGGCTCTTGATATTCTATATTGTTAATACAATCTTTATCATTTACCAATATTAAATCTAATAGTGATGGTTCCTGGTTTATGCGATATCTCGTAGGTTGATCTACCATTTGCTGGAAGAAGCAGTCTCTTATACATTCTAAAAAGTTTTCACTTATAATGTCTTTGGCGGACCAAGTTTCCCAATTAATTGACGGAAAATTAAAATCTCCAGTTAGAAGAAGTTTCGCGTGTAAATATTTCATTCTGGCAAACATCTCTCTTGTACTTAAATATATAGTTTAAGGCGGCAACTGTGTTTAACATATTTTGACAAAAATTAAATATATATATACATTTATTAATCAACAAGAAAATGTAAAAGGAAAAAGATATATATAATTAATGTGTCATTTGTTAAAACCGGTGCGACTCGCAAATTAAGTCACCCAACAATCGCATTAATGTTTCATTCGAGACGGAGACATTGTCGGTTTTTTTTTCTATTGACAATAACAATTCCAAATCAATATGTAACGATAACTGTTAACGAAAACTTTCAACTTTAGCGGTTTCATTTGTATGACGTCATGGTTTTTTTATTATTTTATTTTGATGATTTCGTCGAGCTCTTGTGCATTACTGCTTTTTATTATGCATCCGAATAAGAATAACATTTATTTTGTTTTTTTCAAATTGCATTTTTTAAATCAATAAAATCGGCAAAGATTCTGCAAATAGGTTCCAATACATGTAGATTTACGTGGGAAGTATATTGTAACAGCCATAATTCTGTATATCACCGAGTCTGCGTTGAGTATAGATATATCGAAAATTTTATCACAGTGTTGTTTACATAGCGAAAGAAGCACTCCATATTAAAATGAAGACTTTACGTTGATCTATAATGGTTTACTTTTACAAACTATGACTTCGATGTAGAGTTGTCTCATTGGCACTTATGCAACATCTTCTTATATCTATCTATGTTGATCTCTACAAATTTGATTTTACTTTCGCTCAAAATCTTTATATAAGATCAAAGTGTTTATATAAACAATCTATTCAGAAGGGCAGCAGATGACTTTACAATATGTCATAGTTTAACAAGGAGACATATTCATCTTGGTTTTGCAATGGCAAATACTGATACCTAACTCTAATTACCCAATTCATTATATAAGGATGTACTCGTGACACTTGATTTACGTTGTAGGTTGTATAAGTTTCAAGATCTTATGTTTAATCGCAAATTCAAATAAGCTCTGAGTGTTATTAGTTTAGTGTTGGAATTTCAAGATGATTGAAAAACAAATAATTAATCTTTAAAAATTTGATTTTACACTCAACTTTATTCTTATCTGGTTACAAAGTCAGCAATACAATCTTTGACTATATCTTTCCTTGTCGATAAGTAGAAATACGGTATTGATTGCAGTCTCATATCATATCAACTGAGTATAGGTAACTGAACTATACGCAAAATATACAGCTGAGAGGGTGAACTCAGGAGTTCCTTATTCTCACTGTTTTATCCCTAAACTCCCAGCTTGCATTCCCTTCTCCAAACTTCTTCTCCCTTTACTCCCATACTAAATTATCCAATCTTTACCCTAAGCATAATTATCCTTATTTTTCAAACTGCAGTCACCAAATTGATCACAATATATAAAAAAGAAGATGTGGTATGATTCCCAATGAGACAACTATCCTCAAAAGACCAAAATGACACAAACATTAACAATTATAGGTCACCGTACGACCTTCAACAATGAGCAAAGCCCATACCGCATATAGTCTGCTATAAAAGGCCCCGATAAGACAATGTAAAAAAATTCAAGCGAGAAAACTAACGGCCTTATTTATGTATAAAAATGAACGAAAAACAAATATGTAACACATAAACAAACGACAACCACTGAATTACAGATTCCTGACTTGGGACAGGCACATACATAAATAATGTTGCGGGGTTAAACATGTTAGCGGGATCCCAACCCTCCCCTCTAACCTGGGACAGTGGTATAACAGAACAACATAAGAACGAACTATAAAAATCAGTTTAAAAAAGGCTTAACTCGTCAGATAGACAAAAAATAAAAGTAGACGTGGCCGGGTACTTATACATCCCGACACAAAAAGACAATGAACAGATCTAAGAGTACTCGCAGTTTTCTGACAGCTAGTTCAAAGCCATTAACAACTAATACAAAAATCATGCCTCTTACATTAAGCAATCAATCCGTTCACATCCAACATACAATGTATTTAGTGTAAAGACGTCATAAACAGCCAGAGAAAAAAACATGACCTTGTGCAATGCCAAGTTAAAGGTATCGACAGATTGTAGATCCATGAAAATGTATATGTATATAACATACTAGTATTATTTAGTTAGCTTTTAATCTACTTATAACAAAGTTAATATTTATACCAATAAAAACAATATACAATGATTTTATCACAGTGTTGAATAGGTAATCTTTAAGAATAAGTTTATTTAAAGGAGCAACAAGTTTACATGGATCATTTCTAAATTTCCGGGCACGGTTAACAACATTTCCGTAAAAATGAGGATATGCTATCCCGTTTGAAATAAGTTTTCTACAGGTACAACCAAACTTCAAAACCAAAACTTTATATATATGGAAAAATTTAGTAAAGGTTTTAAGTAATTTATGGTAACGATATCCCTGGTTTAATAATTTACCAGTAATACATAGGTTGCGTTCGTTAAAATCAAAAACGTTACAACAGACACGGGCATAGCAAACAAGTTGTGAAATATAAACACCGTAAGATGGTGCCAAAGGAACATCACCATCTAAAAATGGAAAATTAACAATAGGGAACGAAAAATCGTCTCTTTTGTCGTAAATTTTAGTGTGTAGCTTCCACAAGCCTAACGTAAAACCTTTTTGATATTTTTCAAGAAAAAAAATTTAGGAAAGAACACAGCTGTTGAATCCAACAAAAGGTTCATAAACACACTAAATAATAACGAATGGGTTTTAAATTAAAAAACGAAAAAAACTTATAATACAATAAAACGATAATCACATGCCGATGTATGCATTAATTTGAAATGTACGAACTGTTTTTTTATGCCAATCCTTCTTTTTCGTCTCTGAACACGCTGGTGAAACCAAAGTTGTCTTATTACGCAATCGTAAGGAAGTTACCATTTGATTTTTATAAGGGTAAAGGGGGGACTGTGATGACATTTTTTATCCTGCATTATTATTTTTAGTTGTAATCCCTGTCTTGCCTCTTTTCACTCTATTCGGTCCTGCTTTGTTTTTATTTGTTTCATTAGTTATTTTTATTTTTTGCAAATATAAAAAAGAAGATGTGGCATGATTGCCAATGAGGCAATTCTCCACAAGAGACCAAATTACACAAAAATTATGAATTCGATTCCATGTAATGAGCATTTAAATGACATATAGTTTACAGGTGTGAATAAATATCATGTACAGAATATTAAACCAGGTGTAAAGATGTGAACAAATTTAATGTGAGACTAGTGTACATTACATTAAACTAATTGTAAACATGTTTTGCCATTCATGGAGTTTGGTGTGAACACGGCCTAAGAAACTTTATGTAAAGTCCAATTCATTCTTGATGTCATAATTTAGTCTATTAGTTTTTGTTTTAAGGTATTTAATGATAAGTCTTTTATATCTGACTAGGTGGGATGCATTTTGATGATTGTTGAATCCGTATGACCTATATTATCTGGTGTATGTTGGATAGTTGTCTTATCATCGATCATATCATATTCTCTTATTATTTTATATTGATAAAGAATAAACAACTTTCTAAAACTGTACAAGAATCAAAAGTATACGTAACAATTTAAACAGTAGGATACAAGCTACATCTAGATTTTATTTAATTTCTACAAAATTGAAAAAATAAAACTCAATATTTAGTCTCCAGTTTTTGATATGCACTATTTTTAATTTATTTCTATTTATACATCTTATTCATTTTTTTATTTTCATTATTAATTTACAGCTTTTAAAAAAGAGAAAAAATAATAATCATATGTTAAATAAAAATAATTAGCACTATGTTCAAAAAAGAAAAACGATTAAAGGGACTAACAATAAAGATAAAGCCCAAGTAACATGAACACAACAAAAATTCGACTTTAGCTACATGGAAACAAATTTTGTCATCTTACATGTATAAATTACTATATTTAGGTGTATTATTTTATCATAAGGACCTTATATTTTACCGTATTTTTCAACGGAAATTTAGCCTTTTGATTTTACATTTCCAGAACTATATCTAATTACAACTAGTCTTGGCTAGTGCTCCATATCAGCCCTTATCATGGTTCCGATTCATTGACGATATTGATTTCAAATGGACAGATTCACAAGAACATCTTAATGAATTTCTAGAACACTGCAACTCTTTCCACCATTCAATAAAATTTACATATGAATCATCTATGGAGAAAATAAACTTCCTCGATACTACGAGTTACATCAAGAACGGAACCATTATAACGGACCTTCATACCAAACAAACGGACAAACATCAATTCCTTTCTCCTAAAAGTTGCCATCCTAAACACTGCTCCCGTGGTATCCCATTCAGCCAGGCATTGCGAATCAAGAGAATATGCTCTACTGAAAATACGAAAAATGCTAGACTTGGACAACTTCGTAAACATCTAGTTGTTCGAGGATACAATAACAACATTATTGATAGCGCTTTCGAAAGAGCAAACAAAACTAGTCGCCAAGAACTTCTTGAGTACAAAGATAAGAATAAAGCAGCTAACAGAACACCCCTTGTACTCACTTACCATCCTGATTTTAAAAATGTGTCATCCATTGTTCAGAAGCATTGGAAAATTATAGAAAATGATTTAAATCTAAAAAAAGTATTTTCTTCACCACCAGTCATGTCCTTCAGAAGACCTAAAAACATCCGTGACAAATTAGTGACATCTGTATTAACCAAGCAGCCTAATCCATCGCCCGGTTGCTACAAACAATGTGGTCGAAGGAATTGTTTGTGTTGTAAAGCTGCCAATACAAGCAGTTCTTTCATCAGCTCCGTTACTAAACAAAATTATACCATCTACTCTAATTCCAACTGTAAAACGGAGAACTCAATTTATATATTAACATGTGACACTTGTGGCATTCAGTATGTGGGAGAAACTATGAACAAATTTAATATTCGGCTCAATAACCATCGTTCATCGTACAAAACCAACAAAAACTGTCCTCTCACAAGACATCTTCGTTCAACGAAACATCCTTTTGATAATGTCACTTTCCAAATTATAGAAGTCAACACCGAATGGGACACCACGGCGAGAAGGAGACGAGAAAACTTTTGGATCCACCAACTCCACACTTTAGAACCTGATGGTCTTAACGAAAAAGACGAAAAAAGATACAGGAAAGATAAAGAATAATTTAAAACAAAGCATCGTCCTTTTTATCCCGTAATATTGGCCAATGGACGTTGCTAACTTCAACTACCAATTATGTATTTTTAAGGTAGCTAAATCCAAGTGCAACATGTACATTGAGCTGCAAAATTTTTCTTATTTTCAAAGCAGCTAAATGCAAGAGGTCATATACATTGAGCTGCAAAATTTTCTTATTTTGAAGGCAGTTCAGTGCAACATAGACGTTGAGCTGCAAAAGTTTCTTATCATCTACATCCGATTTCACCTGGATAGATGCACGCTTGATAAAGCTAGTTGGTCTAGCGAAATATTGCGTTTATTTTCATCATTTTGTAAATATTTTAAACATTCTTATATTTACATACTAAATAGTGTGTTAAAATTACATTGTTAGGCAATCTATAATTACAACTAAAATGATACACAAATGGCCGCCTTTGTGATGCCGGGTCATTCATTTCTATATAAATCCATGTTTGGGCCATTTTTAAAAAAAAAAATATGCTTTGACCCGTTATTCTACATTCGTTATATTCTAGAATTTTATTAGTCTCTATTTTCTTTTCTTATGTCAGTCTTTCTCCATTGTTAATATTTTTTGTCCATTTTCTCTATTCTGTAATTCTACATCCACACCCTTATACGACATTTGTCCACTCGAGTGTTTTGAATATTAGAAAATGTAATGGTATGGGGTTAATGAAATACGTATTGCACTAGAAACTATAAATTTTGCTATTTATTTCAAAGCGTTATTTGATCACAAATAATTTAATGCAGCGTTTATTTACTAATCGATAGCAACACCTGTCAAAAGCCTCTTATCATATCTCCCCTTTATATCTTGTACATGTATCGACTTGGTCTACTTCTGGTACAGTAAACAGTATGTATATAAAAGTTGAATTCGTCTATTGACCAGTTCTATATTCATTGCATGTTTATTCCTATAAATGATTACTTGCTTAACAAATATAATGCAGCCGAGAATCATAAAGAGATTTGACCACGTTCTCCTTTAGCGCCGACAAAGTCGGTATATAACAAAAACATACAAACATTGTCCTTAGCAAATATTCGTTGTCATGGCACACACTTTTCAAACTTTTGGTATATATAGAAATTGATAAGGTAACTGCAGATATAAGACTTATTTTGTGCCTTGATTGTCATTCACATTTATCTTCATTTTTATGGCGTTAGGAGCATAAATTTTCATGTTTTGATCTTTTATTAATACGGTTTCTGACTTCTATTTACAGACAGAAGATGTCCTTAATAATACTCTCTTCTTCTTCAGGCTTTCATATTATTGTTTGTCTGTGAAAAGCGAACGCGGGGCTGTTTCATCATCATCAACTGAATAAAAGAATGATCTGATCTCTTACATTGATCATGTTACGTTTTCCATCTGAATTGAAATGATTCTAGCTCCATGGGTTTAATGACTACCCTACTTATTTCGTTTCTCACTTCATGTAAATGTGATAGAGACATTTGACTTACTTTTTCTAAAGTTAAATCTTTAAATAATGAATTGAGATCAAGTTCATGCGTCCCCGAACATATATTCTCGTTTTGATGAACGTTACAAGAGGTAACACGTTTGTGTAATGTTAATCCAGTTCCAATGAATTTTCCTGACTCAGTCAATAAAGACCGGAAGTTAGCAATTGAAATATCGCAAGGTAGCTTATCGGAATTCAGAAATGACAATTCTTTGACTTTAAAATTAACAGATGTGAAAGAATACAAAGATATAACTGGGTTCTGCAGCAAATCGTTTATGATGTAGCTGGTCATGGATGGTTGCATTTGGTACTGTCTATAATCCGTTGTGATGTGGTGATCACGAAGCTGTTCTAGGTGTAATATGAATTTACTTATAGCAGGTTTATTGTCCGTCACAGGTTCATCCAACCCTTTACCAAACGACATAGGTACCCTATCAAGCATAACCTCTAATGAACCAGGAGTAAAACTTGCAACACCAAGCGGTTGGGCTGTATGTAGCGATAACCGTGTATCGGTATCTTCAACAACTGCCATTGTTGTAAATGGGTAAAAATTGGCACCTATTGGTAAATTCTTTCGCGTTTTTCGTCGATTCATTTGAAAGCCGTTAGAATCTGTAAAATATATATCTTTATTTTTAATGTTGGTTGATATTCGCATCATTAATTCGGTATTTTCTTCTTCTGGTGTCAGCAATGTTGCATTGTTTTCTATGTGGACAGTTTGACCTTGAATACTGTTGCTATGATAAAGGGTCACGCTATGTGAAAACAACTTATGGTGAACTTTTACCTGAGACATAAATCTTCCTGTTATAAGCGTCACTGAATCGGTATTTAAAAATAAATCCTCTTCCAATTTATTTGAATTGAAGCAGTAAGCATTGCTGTTGTTTCCAAAATAACGGAAAAAGTCAACAGCAATTTTCGTGCAATATTTTGTCGAAGTCTTCAAACACATTTCATGTAAAGCACCGGTTGCTTTTATAAAAGATAATTTCAAGAAATTATTTTCTACAATCAAATCCACTTTCGAATTTTCTTCATCCTTGTTTATGGAAAATAACCTATATTTATCATCTATTTTTCCTTTCACACTGATGACATTAGAAAACACTGATTTGTCTTTTTTATTAGGCTTGACCACACGGTTGATAACCAGACTCCTTCTACGAATCTTATATACAGAAAACCCGATTGCTGCAACATTTACTTCAAATATGATTTGATACTCATGTTGAGATATGGTATAATGATTTAACCAAACAGGACTTACTTGGTACGGAACAACTTTATTTTTACTGTCAAACACTTCAACATCATACGTGTCAATATAAACGCTTATTACTTCTGTCCTTGGTATTGAATACGAGTTTAATATAACTAGTGAACTAGTGTCAGACGTACTGGATATAGTTTTAACTTCCAGATTACTTTTTGGAGATGGTAACTCTCGCGTGAGTTTGAGATCGGCTACGTTAGTACGTGTTCCTGGCGACAAGATATTAGTCAAACGTTTTTGAATAATTTCTATCAATGAATTTATCGCTTCGTATATTTTAATTTCGAAGTCAATAACCGTCCCTTCGGTCGATGTTCCGGTTATTGCATCGTGATGTTGTACTAAGCTATGCGTTCGCCGAGCTAACTGTATAGCTTCCCAATCACTGTCTAAGTCAAGCGGCATCGAATCTGTATGTTGTAATAAGTACACATAAATCAGTGACATAAATGTTTCCGTTGCTCTCAGATATTCTTGCAATTCTCGTATCATACGCTTGTCAAAAGGTCTTGTTGTAAAATACCCGCTCCAATACTCGTTATCCTTATCTGTGTATGTGAAGAAATCTCCAGTTAAACTGACATCTTTTAATTTAGCTTTTTTCATTTCAGCATGAAGGATATCAAAGTAATCACTGACTGTGCCGAATTCCATTTTAATATTCCATTCAGATTTCTTATTAACATAATCCATTAATCGTTTCATGTTTTCGTAATTGGTCTGAAAATCATAACTCTCAATGTATCTGAAGTCGTCCCCATGAGGCATTAATATGACGTTATGCTTGTAAAGCGCTGCTTTTTGTTTATATTGTCCAACTACCAATTCTGCAAAATCTTCAAAATTTCGTGCCTGTCTGTTTTTACCAAAATTTATTGGTTGATCATTATCGGGAAAACTACCCACACTAGAAAAATCTAACACTTTACAGATTTCCGTGTCCGGACCGCAGCTACATTCAATGTTGTACAATGTGAAAGGTTCAACGTGACACATGATATCATGATCTCCATGTTTGTCCCATGGTTGACGCCAATTAAACGTAAGCATCTTTCTATTACCCATAAATCCTTTGACAGCTCCATGAATTCGCAAAATTGCCATATCTTTCATACCGGCTTTCCGCCACAAATATGGTAACGTCGAAGAGTAGCCGAAAGGGTCAATTGACCAGCTTATGTTTGGATATATTCCAAAATGTTCTTTGATCCACAGATGTCCCTCTATCATCTGATCTAGTACTGCGGTATAGTGAGTAGTAGCTTCGTCAACAGAAACCCAACCACCTGATAATATTTCTATTTTACCTTTCCGAACTAAATCACGGAAAGCCAATCTTAGGGGTTCTGGAGACTCTTTCCACCACCTATCCAGAAAGACTGTCTCTGTCCAAATCATTCGAAAATCAGGAAATCGGTTCAGAGCCTCTATAGTGTTAGTTAGAATCTGCCGTGTTCTTATAGTGTAGTAATCTTCAAACGTCCACAACCAACCTGGATCATTATGCGAATGAGGAACAACGATAATCCTAAGGGGTTCCGAATGTTTTATTTGGTGGCCAGTATTAAAACCTGGCTTTTCAACCACTGTGTATAATCCGTCTTTAGAATTGACAGTAAAATTAAGATTATCGTAAATCGAATCTACCGTCCAGTCGGCGGTCATGTAAGAATGTTTAGGCTCACATATATCTCTTTTGCGTTGTTCACTGTATAGTGAGATATCGTTTCTTTTAAATAATGTTAATGTAAATAAAACTAATAACGTTACAATCGTGGCTGTTACAATTCTTTCCTTATATTTCATATCCAACACGATAAGTCCTTGAAGCAGGTGCCTTTTCCCAATGAAAATTCAACCTGTAATTAAAATTACGATATTTATAGCATTTATGAATAGTGTATAGATATCGGTAAATTGGAGAAAATGACCGTTTAAATGGATTGGGTGATGTGTAATTTAACTTAAGTAATATTGTTTGTGTAAGTGATTATCATACTGACATTAAATGCTTGATTTACATAACCCTTATTATAATATTAATATTCGATTGATATTATGAAAGAGATTTATGAAGCAAATTTGTGTCTATGGCTGTCCTATTACAGTTTGCATTAAGATTTATCTATGATAGTTTTATTGTATTTGCCTTATGAGAACTCTAAAAGTATAACGCATAGTTTAAAGAGGAAACCAGTTAGTGAAAGCATAAAAGGTAGATATTTTAATAAACATCTCTTAATAAAAACTTACAAAATATTTCATTCATATATACAAATAAAAAAATGTGGTCATGATTGATTTGCTCTGTTAATATCAATAGACTAACACAAATACAGACAAATCAGGTCAGATAGATCTCTTAGGTATTTTATACTTGTTATGAATACAATAAGACGTCAAACAATACTAAATGAAACCATTTCAAACTTTGCAGACGTTTGATGAAAAAATGCGTTCCACTAACCGCATTTAACAGTAAATTTTGTTTACAAAAATATCAACTTATTTCATTGAGAATCTCTCCTTTTGGTCAAATAGACTTATTGATATAGTAATATTCATATTATCGTTTTTTATCTCTTTTTTATCTATCAACATCAAAGTTCTTCACGAACCATTGAGATTTTTATTTAAACAAGTCGTCCTAAAATTTGTCATTGCTTTCAAGTCTCCTTGGTCATAAATAAAGGCAACAGCAGTATACCGCTGTTCAAAAATAATAAATCCATTGACAAAACACAAAATATAGCTGTTTACATTTTCTATATACCCGCTGTATTTTTATACACTTCTCTCTTATCAAGAGCCCGTTGTTCAGTAGCAGTAGTTCATAAGGTTTGCAGTTCGGTGTGAGCCAACGATCCTAGTTGTTGGCCATACTTTACCTTTTATTGACAATCTCTTATGCATTGTAACATGTAAAAAGAGTTGGCTCATTGTAATCTTTACTGTATCTTATTTATACAAATTTCTTTAACTTTCGTCTTCTTTAATTTGTGTGTTCCTGACAAAAGACTTTGGACGTATTCAGTATATAAAGTGATATTTTTATGTTTGTTTCTTTTCGTTGACGTTAACAAACTTTCAGAAAAAAAGCTTCAGATATAACATGTATGATGGCACGATTTCATACCTAGCAATTTAAGTATTTTGAATTTGCTTCTTGCAACTATAAAAATTCGCGGAATTTGTGACTTTGTATGCTATAGTTTTCTTGTTCGCTTATTATCACTATTGGTATAGACGAAAGATACCAAAGGGACAGTCAAACTCATAAATCTAAAACAAACTGACAGCACCATGGTTAAAAATGAAAAAGACAAACAGAAAAGCAATAGTTCACATGACACAACATAGAAAACTAAAGAATAAACAATAGTGGGTTATCTCTCGATCCGGTTTTATTATACCAAATGTAAGAACTAAAGCGCATGGGGAAAGAATGTTTGACAGATCAGACGGTGTACCGTAGAATTTTTACCATGTGAACTACGAAACATACAATATGTGAACGTTCTTTTTAAACTGGACAACTCCTTTATTCAGACATGTTTCATAGTTCTAACATTATTTTTACCTCACTGTTTAATTATTTTAGATTTTAATCAAATATCTTGAATGTCTTACTACTTTTTAACTTTTCATTCAAACAGTGTTATGGATCTTTTAATTTAGAATGACGATTTGAGAAAGAAAAAAACTTATCAGAAAAGATCGTATTGTTTTATATACCACATATTTGATATAAGATTGTTATAAATTTTAACATTTCTTTTTTCCTTTCTGCAAGTTATCGGTGACTTTTTCTGTTATGCAAAATTCTTTGCATGAGCTTTCATATTTTATCTATAATTCTTGTATATATAAACATGTCTTATTTTATAAAGCGCTTAGCGTAATTTTTATAATATATAATGCGCTGTTTAATATACTGCATGATAAATAAATCAAACAACTATGTGCTCTGTTTGTGCCGCTGATTTGTACCTTTTCGTTTTAATTTAAATCTTTTAAAATTCCATTTATCGATAATAAATAAAGGAGGGTTGACTTTTGAATGTCCAATATCCATTTACCACTGTTTCAGTGACAATTCGTGTTTAGAGTTTTAGTAGTTGTAATATATTTAGTCAATATTCTAAAATACTAGAACTAAACATTATCAACTTTTTTGTGGACCTTCTCTATCCTGTCAGTTCTTGATGGGAATTGTGTTGCAGTTATTTAACACTCAATCTATATAATTACACAGTAATAGAGAGGTAATTGTTATTCCTTTTTATAAAAAGATTTTAGAGTATTTTGTGTATATGCTTATTTATAGCTTTTATATATGGATATTGTGAAGTTATTGAATGTGCTCAATTTATTAATTTGAAAATTAAAAGTGAACAACAATCATATCTATTTCATTTCTAAACAACATTTCATTGACAAATGATGTCAGTAATAACCCTTTAGAATGTTACCTACTGAAATTTGAAATCACCTTAGTATCTATTGATTAACTGTTACACTGTCAAATTTAAAAGACGGAAGATTAATATGATCATTTCCTTTACAGCGGTATCACCGAGTTTATGTTGTATTGACAATATTTATGTTGTGCTGAAAGGAACAAAATATCATCAAAAAAAGTAAAAATTATGTTTGTATTTTAAATTCTATCATAATTCATTCTGCTTGGTATTAATCAATTCATTTTTATGTCAACAACGAAAACATTTGATACTTTTTGTTTTGAATAACATACACCGAAAAATAAAAAGGTAAAATAAAGTACCTTCAATGCATGCTTACATTTGCAAAATCAATATTTTCATCAATTTTATTCAATGACAAATTAAACAAGACCTTTAAATTGGATGATAATAATAGATAGATAAAGGCAATTGTGGTGAAGTGGTAGAATTATTAAATCGATGACCTATTATAAGGTATAAAGAGATCATTTAACTGTTGGGGACTTATTGTGTAGGGTCATTTAAATACAAGAATGTGTCCAAAGCACACGGACGCCATACTCGCACTATCATTTTCCATGTTCAATGGACCGTGAAATTGGGTAAAAAAATCTTAATTGGCATTAAATTAGACAGAACATATCATAGGGAACATGTGTACTAAGTTTCAAATCGATTGTACTTCACATAAAAAAAACTACCTAAACTTTAACCTGAAACTCGCACTCTCATTTTCTATTTTCGGTGGACCGTGCAATTGGGATCTAAGGTATAATTTGGCTTTAAAATTAGGAAGATCATATCATAAGGAACATGTGTACTAAGTTTCAAGTTGATTGGACTTCAGTTTCAATAAAAACTACCTTGACCAAAAACTTTAACCTTAAACTGGCACTTTCATTTTCTATGTTCAGTGAAATTGGGGTCAAAAGTCTAATGTAGCTTTAAAATGAGAAAGATCATATCATAAAAAACATGTGTACTAAGTTTGAAGTTGATTAGACTTCAGCTTCATCAAAAACTACCTTGACCAAAAACTTTAAACTGAAGCGGAACAGACGGACAGACGGACGGACGAACAGACGAACGAACAGACCAGAAAACATAATGCCCCTCTACTATCGTAGGTGGGGCATAAAAACTTATTTTTTTCAGTTTTCCTAAATAAGTCTTCTCTTATTTTTTTTTTGTAGTCTTGAGACTTTCTTTTTATACATTTAATGCATATTTTTCTTTCATACTAGTTTACAGATATATAACAAAAGAAAGTTCTAAACTCGCTAATGGTGAATCATATAGTAAATCACTATAACACATTAAAAAAATGCCATGTTAATTGTTTGGTGACCTAGTCGGGCATGTTAATTGTTTGGTGACCTAGTCGTGCATGTTAATTGTTTGGTGACCTAGTCGGGCATGTTTCTAAAACCCTGGAATCTCTTCTAATAAATGTTACCAAAGTTTTGATCTAACTAACCATGTGGTATTAATATACAGTGATTTTATGAAAAAAGTTTGTGACGGTTGTGCGACGAGATAAATTAAAAGCAATAATTTGCCGATGTTCAAATCACATAAATTGATTAGGAGTCGTCACAATTGATCACCAGCAAATATTCAGACTCGGTGTTCACTATTAAGGCAACAGAAGTATAAAAAAGGAAAGAAGTAAGACACTTATACTTGGATAGTTGAACTAAAAAGCAAAAATAATTTCCAGTATCAAAATGATTATCATTACTCAAACTAAAGCTAAAACGCGCATTCACCATCACTATTAAGTTTTCAAGAAATTTAACAGATGAATAACAAATGTTCTTTTACAAGGTTCGTACATCGTTAAGCGATGTGACTAAGCTAAACATTGAAATTGAAAAATATACTGACATGGCTAGAGAATTACGATTGGATAAATTTTTAACTAGGGAACCATGCAAAGGACTGGTAGTAACACTCTTGTGTTGGAACTGAGAAATATACATTGGAAACTAAGAAATGAGAGAAATGTCAAAATGGTGGTTATGAATGTCAGAATATGGAAATGAGGTATTTTGAAAATAGAACGTCACTACCATCCTTTAGTAGAAATAAAGATTAAAAAACGCAGCATTATTTTAAGCCATGTATGAAATAATAATAATTAATTAATAACACATTTGCTATCAAATTTGATAAATGCTAAAAATAGAAAAGAATGAATAAATGAAAAACAAATGTCTTTTCCTAATACGGTACATGCACTGTTAAGGTCTGAAAATGAACAACAAATCAAGATAACCTCTTTTGAAACGTTCGTTCACTGTAAACGCAATCACTCATGAAAAGCACTAGAAGGGAAGTTGCATTACTTAAATTTTAACTTACAGAAATATCCGTATTCCAACAAACTGAAGAATAATTGGACCACAAATCTGCTATAATAAATGAAAAATCGTATCACAGTTTACTTACAGATGCAAATATTGGACAAATACTTCGTGGCAAGTACATATGTTACTCTCATTATTACATGACTTAATCATCAAGAAATAAATGAATTCAAATGATATTACGTAAAGGTAAATAAACGTAAATATATATTGAACAACTTTTATAGAAAGAAATAATGTAATTATATAATATACCCATGGTTAGTCACATTGAATATAAAATATTATTGCTAGTTTTCTTATTATACATTTTATGTATTGCTTTTTTCAGTTTATCATTTGTGTTTCCGCTTCAGTATATAATTATAAATATGTAGCATATTTAATGTTATTTCACAATAAAGTATTCATATATTACAGTTTGATGAATATAAGCAGTATAAATACGTTGGTACTTATATTTAGTTAATTTAAATTTATATGTCTGTGAACGGGGCTTGTAAGCCTATAAATGTGTGTTTTTAATCCGTTTTAAAAATTAAATTATATACTGTTTAATTGTAGACCAACATATTTCGCCAGTTTGTCTCCGAGCCGACGATCGCCAGAAGTATTATATAATCATAAATATTTAGTGTATGTAATAGACTTTATAACTTAATGTATAAATTGCTTTAATTGCCGTAGCAGTCGGAAATGATTTTGTAAGTGATTTGTGTGCAATTTGTATTTGTTTCGTGACATTTCGGCGCACAGCCAACTCGCACTACTCAAACACTCTAAAAAATAATATCGCAACTCTTTATCAAACTCGCATAACTCAGATGAAAAATTCTTTTTCTATGCTTAATGTGATGATGGCAAACAGATACATTAATTTTGGAAGGGGAATGGTAGGATGTATATACATCTCAAAATAAAATCCAAAAAACATTGCTGGTATACAGTATATCGTTAATGATATAAAAAAATATATACCAAAGAGACGTTCAAATTGAAAAGTCGCAGATAAAACTGAAAGCAGTTTAAATGCTTCCATCTGTTATATACAACTTTTTAACCCGATTAAGTTATATCTAGGACAATTAACGAATATGTTCTGTAATTCGTAAATGTTCCGCTATTAAGGCTGTTCTGCTGTTCAGTCGTTCCGCTATTCCATATCATTGAGAATGTGAGATTGGTTTTATTTTTGATGGGTCATAATGTGACCAAGTTCATTTAAGGTCAATATTTCCACAAGTCAAAAGCTTACGGATAAGATTAGGAATAGCTTTGTGTATAGATTTGATAGTTTTGAACCGTAAAAACTGAACAGTCAAATAGATAACGAAGACGACATGTGTCTAATTGTTGGATGCCTGATATAAAAAAAAAATTAAAGACAAAACAAAAAACACCAATATACTGACAAAGTTAAAGTGCCCAGGTCTTTTTTGAACGGTATGATAGAAAAGCAAATGACTTTATTTTTATGTATATGAACATAGTAGGATGCTGGCAGTCCAGTTCAACAGTATTACTCATTTTATTAAAACCATACAAAAATAAGGATACTAATGATCCTACATGTAATTGGGGTTTTTCAGTCTAATTTGTGTACTCCCTATCCAAATTCCCCCTTTTTTTACACCACTGTGTTTAATGAAAATTTAGAATAGAAATGGTAAATGTGATAAGAGACAACAATTCGACAAAAGAGCATTGGCATGCATATATTGCTAAATTTATGTTTTGAATAGGCTCATATCTTTCCATTTAAAGTAAAATTTGAACAACTTACTTAGATAATCATATCTATTTCCTATATGTATACAATATTTCATTGATAAAGAAGATCAATAATAACCGTTTAAAATGCTATCTACTGAAATACTACAACCCCTGTGAATTAACATCAAGTTTTAACAGACGGAAGGTTAATTGGGTTATTTCGTGTAAATCGAGTATCACCGATTTTATGTTGTAATAACAACTGTTATATAAAAGGAATTATGCATTATCAGAAATCATCAATAAATATTTTTGCATTTTATATTTATATTTAGTTTTATAAATTTATTTAGCTTGAAAGTAAGTAAAATCTTACTAAAGATTTTTCAAACAATGTGATTTATGGGAGAGGATGGTAGGGGACATTTATAAAGCGTTTGATTATGATTTTTGATTCTTATACAGATTTTGATTTTACCATTTAATAAATAAACTCATCATAGAAACCAGGATTACATTGAATATTTACGCCAGACGCACTTTTGGTCTACAAAAGTCGCAGTGACGCTCGAATCAAAAAAGTTAAAAAGGCCAAAAAAGCACGAAGTTAAAGATCATTGAGGACCATTTTTTTTTATTTGAATTCATTAGAGATATGTATTTTTGTTATTTTACTTTTTATATATGATCAATGTACAGACATTTGATATAAATCCCAATCCTAAAGATGTGTTGCCGGTGTGCCCCCATTTTTTGAAACCCTTTTGGGCAATATTTGTTGGAAATAACATAACAGAAAAAATATTTTTAATATTATTTGGTTTTACGATTTATGCAATACAAAATATATTTGATATCAATCGGAAGAGTGATGGACTGTTTTTGTGTCACATCTGACGACTATTATTAAAAGAAAATTAGCAATAAAATTTGTTTAAATAGGTCCCATGGATACAAAAAATAGATGAAGATATTTACATGTATGTTAAAATAAATGTTTACCCTCCAATGTTCACACACTAAAACAATTACATTATCGGTTCCTAGAGCACTTTGCCTTCGATCATGTATAAAATAATTCTGATGCTAAACAACTGAGCATTTTATCATTATCTTCCCCTTTTTAAAAATCTTGGGATTTATGACGAATTAAAATAGTTGAAATAAGGGATGCGATCGATCGGTAAAATCCCTCATTTGAACTATGTTAATTCATCATAAATCACAAGATTTTTAAAAAGGGGAAGATAATGATAAAATGCTCAGTTGTTTAGCATTAAAAAAAGTCATATAAATATCTTCATCTAATTTTTTGTACCCATGGGACCTATTTAAACAAGTTTCATTGCTAATTTTCTTAATAATAGTAGTCAGATGTGACACAAAAACAGTCCACCACTCTTCCGATTGATGCCACCCAAAGTAAACAATTAGAACTTATTATAAATTATCATGTTCAATGTTTGGTAACCAAATCCAATAAAATCTAATAAAACTACGGAAACTTCGAGATTAAAAGTTGCAAATTTTTAATCTGATGTATTAACATGTATTTTAAGGAAACATTTGCCTCGATTGGGCCATCTGATGACAAATGAAATGAGGAAAACTAATTTGGCTAGGCGGACATGCAGAGCTACTAAAAAGCCACATTATTTTGACTACCAGTTTCACATCAATATATATATATATATTGTTTTCAAAAAAGCTAAAGCATTAATTTACTAGAAATAGTGGTCAATGCTTAAAACGCAACCAAAGCAAATCAAGAAAATTTCACTTTTGTATATAATTGTCAGAAAACCGAAAGGATTCCTTTTAAAATAAACAAATGATTATTTCATGCAAATCGATAAATTATCGCTACATTTATATACAAGGGAAGTTGTATTACATTAATGCTACTCAGATAAATTATTCCGTATTTGAACAAACTACGGAAAATTAAAAATGACCTAAAACTATCTATTACTATAAATGAAATATAGAATCAGAGTTTACTCACAGATGAAAATATAGAAATATGCGTCGTGTCAAGTACACCTGTAACTCTCTTTAAAAAGTCAAATGTTTGCTATCTTATCTGACATTATTACAAGGTAGGTCAAGTTTACCGGTACATGTCTTCCTGTTTTTATCTTTAGATTTCAATAAATACACCATTAGCGAGAAATAATTCTTATATAATCTTAATCGATGTGTCTACGACAAAATGTTCATGATATATGTAAATCGGGAGTTGTTACATGCTAGCATAGTTTAACAGCAATGTGTACTATAATAGGTTTCATAACTTATTTGACAGTTGATATCAAATAGTTCGTTTCTATGTATGTTAGTGGATTGAGTTTCTTTTCATTTCATGAAGTGTTCCTGTTGTTCGTTTGTATTCCTGTTTAAGTTAATGCGTTTTTCTCGGTTTTAGTTTGTAAAACCGATTCGTTTTCTTTCAATCGATTTATGACATTTAAACACCGGTATATACTACTGTTGTTATTGGGAGACACGATTTATTAAATTGCAATACACACATAAACAAGCATGTGACGAGTTTATGCTCACCATTTTAATTAGATAATGAGAGTTAACAAAAGTAAGAATAAAATTGGATTTGTATGCGACTGTCAGTTTGACTGTCCCTTTGGTATCTTTCGTTCCTCTTTTCATACAAGTGAGAGGTTTAGCTAGCTATGAAACAAGGTTTAATTCACCATTTTCTAAATGAAAAAATGCCTATACCAAGTCAGGAATATGTTTATTCGTTTAATTTGGTGTTTTTAAGCCTTTAATTTTGCCATTTGATTAGGGATTTTTTGAATTTTTCTCGAAGTTCAGTATTTTTGTGATTTTACTTTTTACGATAAAACAGATGGATTTTAGCTTCCACATAGTTAATTGCTGTTTCTATGTACTAACAAAATCCGAGAAACACATGCATATGGAGTATACATCCGTTGATAGTGAGTTAATTGTTATACGAGAGCCATCAAGAGTTCGAAATGATAAAGTTAAAAAGTCATCCCTTTCGAAATTTTTACAAACGACGTTGGCAGTTGGTTGACGATAATGCAATATCTGTTTCACAGATGACGAACAGCGGACCAGAAAACTGATTGCCACTCATTTATTCGGTATTGCCTGTTAAATTTGTATACAATGTTTGCAAACTTATCATTCAGCTTTCTGAAAATGTTTTTGAGGTAGCATTTGAATTTGATTATAAAATTTCAGTATTAATTATAAAAAAAAAAGATAGGGTATAATTGACAACTCTCCACAAGATACCAAAATGACACAAAAATTAACCACTATAGGTCACCGTACAGTCTCAACAATGAGCAGAGCCAAGACCGCATAGTCAACTATAAAAGGCCCCGAAATGACAATGTAAAATCTTTTAATTTATATAATAGCAAAAATAAAGAATGCATCATTATTGTGTCTTATTACTTTGATAATGTCTTAACACGTTAAAAATAGGTTTTCATAAAAGACTTTTCTATCGCTTGCAAATACAGTATTTATTGGCTGATTGATCGCATGAATTATGCGTTACGCCCGACTTTGAAACAGTTGAGCAGAATACCTAGAATATTAACGTGATACTTAATTTCATGGTATTTTTCATTAAATTCCTCTTACTTAAATATATCATGTATTTGAAAAAGAAATCTCGATTTTTTTACTGTCAGAGATAATCAGTCGTTTTAGCTTTACAAATAGAAATAACAACTAATGTATGTTGAATTAGCATTATCAATAACTATTATCATCGTATACGATTTTTTTTAATTCTGCGTGCCAGAGGGGCGTTTCGTATACAAAAGACTCACGAGTTAAGTTCCAATGGGAAAAAGTTAATTGAAGCACGCAATTAAAGAGCATTGACACCCAAATTATGATTTGTTTTGCCAAATATAGCTGGTGTAAAGAGAAAGATACCAGAGGGACAGTCAAACTCATGGACCGAAGGTAAACTGACAGAAATAGTAGTGCATGTTAACAAAGAAGTGCTGACTACTGGGTGGTTAGTACACTAAACAATGGCATCGTTTGTTCTCTGTGTATCATATACATTTCAAAATTGTTGAACATCAAGAAAACTTTTACAATTGTGTTTAATTACCATGTAAAATCAACTCACCATAGAAACCAGGAATGAAATTTCATACTAACGCCAGACGCGCGTTTCGTCTACAAAAGACTCATCAGTGACCATTTGAAACTATCATTTACAATAATTTTAATATAAATACTGTCCAACTAAAAAAAATATGTCAAGACATAAAATTATCATTTGTCCATGTAAGTAGATCTTATATAAATCACAGAAATATGTATAAAACAAAGAGATATTTTGGGAATATGTGTCAATTAGTTGACAACCCAACAAAATAAAGAAAAATATTTAGCAGTCAAGATAACACCTTACCAACATTCAACTGTCTATAAGTCAATAGACCAGCTTTAAATTGTTGTAAAGGACAAAATTTAACATGTAAGTCAGAGACGTTTTAAAGCATTTTTCCAATAAATATTGTCCTCAACGACTACCCAATTACACCCTTACAGTCATGTTTATCCTAATATCAATGTAGGGGGGGGGGGGGGGGAAGACATAATAAGTAAAAATGTTTTGCGTGATGATTTTGTCATTGATGTAGTTGTAAACATATTTTTATTGCACATTCACCTTTGAAACCTGCACGATATTTTTTATTCTGTTAATTTTAGCAACTGTCATACATAAGAAAATGTCTGTACCAAGTCCGGAATATGACAGCTGTTTTCAATTCGTTTGATGTGTTTCGTCATTTGCTTATGGGCGTCCTCTTTAGAATTTTTCTCGGATTTCTTCGTATAAACTTTAAAAAGTTTAGCAAACTTGTATTTTACTTTGTCTGTTGCCAGAGATGGTCAATCATGAATAAATTTGTATAAAGCGAATTATATATATATAGGTATATTTAAGGAAGTGATTTTTATACTGATATTTTCATTATAGAATTGATTTTCATTTAACCACATTCATTTTTTTTAAATCTTAGTTTTGGTAAACGATCATATACCTACATGACCAAGGAACCGGTAAAACACGTAGCAAAGATTGTAATAATTTTGAAATAATCAAAACAATACATTAATGATTACAGCTTATAGCACAGAAAACGAATTAAAAGATTAGAAAACATCATTCCAATTAAAATGAATATAGATTAAGATGACCTGGAAGGGTAGAGAGAGAGAGAAGTGATGCTTGCTACGAAAACGGGTTTATGTATCCATTGCGCAACAAGTCATAAATGCAGGCGTTCTTAAAATAAATATAAAGAGATCACATCATTATTATGCAATACTGTTTTGAGCATTGTGTCGAAACCTTTCTTTAAAAGTAAGTATAAAAACATCCCCGCAAAATTCTCCCGGATATCGTACAATTTGGATGATATATGATTAGAAATGTATAACAAGCCCTCGCAAATCGTAGTTTGGGTGACATGTGCAGGTAATCAATGTTCAGCTGATGTGTGCTGTAGTGATAATACATAAAAATTGAAAGTACACATTTTAAAATTGAGTCAAATATTTTGTCATAAAGAGTTATTCACAATTAACCATCAGTGTCGGTTTCAATAGGGACATTATCCGTCACATACCTGTATATGTGGTATCCTTTTATGTCAAGTTCAATGGAATAGATAACTTAAATAAGTAGGTAAACATGATTACATAACAGATCAATTTCTAAAGTTTAAATAATTTAGTGGCAATACGTTATCGCAGTATCTATATATTTTTACGGAGATTTCTCAGTCGAGTCTTTCGCATTACCGTTGTTTACATTTTGTAGTAACCGTTCATATCAATATGTAATTCCTTAAAAATTCTCCACATTTAGTAGTCTAGCTTGGAAGCATTTAAATTTACTAATAAATATTCAATTATAGAAATGAAATAGAAATAAAACGTACCTTTTACTTTGACTTGAACACATGGTTTAAATGACCGAATTGCTTTATAAAATAGCTTATTTAATACATCGTAGTATATTGTCGAATATTATTTACGTCGTGTCCTATATTCGACTCCTATTTTTGTATTGCCTATGAATAAATGAAATAAAAGAGATAACCAAGGACCGTGAATAAACAGTAATTTTGAAGAAAAAACGGTCTTATAACTCTCGGAAGTTCCCAAGATTTGTTTTAAATTCATCTACATTTGGCTCCATGCACTTCACAGAGAGTCGACTAGTGAATAATCATATCATAACTAACGACCCCTCTGAACATTTGAATGTCTGTATTGTGTATTTGCTACATAAACTACACAAAACATTCTTTATATACATATCGTTTTATCTAGGCTTCAAGTAGTCTTCTACAACTAATACTTCAGTGCTTTTGAACTAATTTCCTAATGCCGGCGTCACACATTGTCGTATAGAACGGCGTGCATCAAACGCACGGAAAAAATTGACAAAGCAGGTATACGTTAGTTGCACGCCAAAGGAACGCTAAGCAATCGTTAAACGCGCACTGCATAAGTTTGAAGTACGTCAAAATACAAAGGTATACGCTACACGCACGTTAAAGATACGCTGCAAGCGCGTTGAACGCGCTACAGTTAAGTTTGAGACACGTTTAAGGCCCATTGTATACTCTTCAAGATCGTTCAACTTCAATTAAAATGTATGCGGGCGTGTTTGTAACAAACACCCAATAAAAGAACGTCCAAGACACGACCGGGACGCGTCTCAAATACGTCCAAGAAACTGTTTTCCTTCGTAGCGTACATTTTGTCTACGTTAGACAAACGCCAGGCATACGCCAACATACGTTTCTTGAACGCCCAATAACCGCTAAGGTACGCTTCTCGTACGCCAAATAAACGATTACAGCTCGTTCTGTACACATTACAGATATGATTGACAGGTTGAATGCATCCAAAATTACTAGCGTATTGGCAGCGTGCATGATTGTTTAACACGCCCGACATACGTCAGAGCTATACGATATATGGTGTGTGACGCCGGTATTATACTACTATCAAAGAATTTTCATTAACTTTTGTAATAAATGTGAAAATAATGAAATTGATTATTTTTACAGTGTAAAGATTTCGTTTGCGAATAATTACGTGCTTTTGATTCAATTCGGTTGACCTACTTGAAAAAATTCTTACATAAACAGCAATAAATGCATTTATATATTCTAGTTCCACAAAAGGAAACTAAATGAATAGTAAGTTATCAAAGGTACCAGGATTATAATTTAATACGACAGACGCGCGTTTTGTCTACACAAGACTCACTCATAAGTGACGCTCAGATCAAAATAGTTATAAAGCTGAACAAGTACAAAGTTGAAAACAATCAAAAATGGGGAAAAAAAGGAATATCAGTGGTTCCTTATTGTTAATTTTCCTTTTCTTAGACTGTCACAATGACGTTTCTTTGGTTCAATCCTTTGATGTTTATATATATAAACTAGTTCGCTCTGTCCGTTTTCGTAGTCACGTTTAAGATTTCTATGAACCTACAATGTAATATATGCTAATTTGGTCAATTATTAACTAAAGCCAGAAATTTCATAAATTACTAGACATCTTTATTGAATTTTGTTTGGAAGTTTGACTGTACCCGTCAGTGGTAAAAATTTCAATGCGATTTGTGTACATTTATCGATCCTTAACTGTTCGAATAGACTAATTCTAAATGGTTTCAAATTTAACACTGTAATCAGATCTTTAAATATTGGTGTTATCGGTAAAAGCATTGATTATGTTATCAATAAATTGAAACATAACTAAATATTTTATTTATACAGCTATGGACATCAATGCATGGTCTTACATTCGGTCGCTATCTATATTTCGAATCGTCATTGCACAAAAATCATGGTTTCTGTCACTGTTTATGACGTCTTTACACTAAATGCATTCAATAGGTATAGATTGGTTCTGAAGTCAAGCTAAACATGGTTTATCTATAATAATAACAAGTTGTATTTTTCTTTGAACTATAGCTTCCAGTCATTGCGTGCACCCTTACATCGGTAATTTGTGTCTTTTAAATGGTATATTGTTTAGTGGTTTGTTATGCTTTGGGTCCATCTGATTAATGAAGACTGTTTAACTGAACTTCACAGTGTGTTCTTATGCTGAACTGTTACACCAGTGTCAAGGTTAGAGAAAGGAATCAGTGCTCACAATATGAAAAAGAGGATGTGGTATGATTTCCAATGAGACAATTCTTCACAAGAGACCAATTGACACAGAAGTTTACTACTATATGCCCCGAAATGCAAACTGTTTAACTATTCAAACGAGAAACCGAATGGTCTAATCGATGTACAAATGAAAAGGAACAATACACAAATATGTAACACCACCACAAACGACAACCACTGAATTACAGGGATCTGATGTGGGACAGGCACATACATACAGAATGTGACAGGGTTAAACATGTTTGCGGGATCCCAACCCTCTCCCTAACCTGGACAGTGGTGTTACAGTACAACATATGAACGAACGTTGAAATAGACTTTTACTCATCAGATGGATACAAATAGAAATACATTTAACAAAAACATGGACAGAGTTGCCTGGTACTTGTTACATCCCAACAACGAAAAGACACTAAATACAAATCTGAGAGTACTCGCAGTTACTGTCAGTTAGTTCAAAGCCAATAACAACTAATTAAAAATATATTGATTTGAATTACAAATAATGTTCCTTGTTTTCAGTTTCTACCCGTCTCTTAAAATTTTTAAGGTAAGATGCCAAAACAACAAATTAAGCTTGAAATTATCATTAAAGGACATTACTGTCTGGTAGTTTAACTTAAAGGCAAATCTGTAGATCTAGACGTCCTGACAATTTTATCCTGTCTTTTTCTTTTACCGTTTTCAATATATAAGACAATTTATGCATTTTACCCTTATATTTTCTGCTTTTTTATTACGGCCATGTTTATTGAATAGTTATATCAAAGGTACCAGGATTATAATTCAATACGCCATACGCGCGTTTCGTCTACATACGAGTCATCAGTTACGCTCAATCAAAATATGCATAAAGCCAAACAAGTACAAAGTTAAAAAGCACTGAGGATTCAAAATTCCCAAAAGTTGTGCCAAATATGGCTATGATTACAAAAAAATTAAAAAAAATACAGTTTAATCTATACCCAATGATTATTACCTTGGCTTGAATTGGTTTCAAGTGTGTCAGTGCGAAAGATCTTTGAAAAATAAATATGTGCATCAATTGATGACCAAATCCCACATTGTTTTATGCAGGTGAGCCTGATTAATTATTATTATTATTATCTATTTATTATTATTATCTATTTTTTTACCGTTAGATAATAACCTTATTAACTTACCTTATTTTGTATCTATAGCTTTCGGTGTCCTGTGAATAATGTGTTTATTCATACAGGTAACCTCATTTGATAAGTAAGCTGGTAGTTAGGATTCTTCAGTTGCAGTGTGATCTCTATGCCAATAGTTTATGTTCGTCCTTGTCCTTATAAACATCATTCATTGTATTCTTTATTTATTACTTTCTTTCAAATGTATAACTGTTCTGGGATTTAAACAGGATACAACACAAGTATTGCCATATCCCATCAACATGAAAGCAAAATAACAGAAATAAAAACTACAATTGCCCTACCCTGTCAACATGAAAAATCAGTTTTAGAAATATATCTAGATACCAGTATAACTTCTTTAAACAAGAGTTGATAGACTGTTCTTTGCTCAACACCCAGTGACAAATACTTCAGGAATATTCAGGACGAAAACAAAATATCATTATATGCAATAAGAATTTAAGTAGCATCTTTAAAAATTAACACAGTAAATTGGTATATGAAATCTTAATTTGTGAGAACGTATAGTAAGATGAAGTACACGAGAAATTACTATTGTATTAAATCATAATAAATATTACAAATTCATGAATTTAGAGTAAACTTTTTAATAGAACCAGTATTGTTACGTTCAATGAATTAGTTAAGCTTATTATTCTAGGAGAACTGATAGAACAAATGATGTTGATGATGCTTAAAATTCATTTGTTGCATTTAAACATATTTTAAAATTGCATATTAACACATGTTAAACTATCATATAACTGATAAAGTTGTATTTCAGTGATAAAAATATGTAAAGATTAGTAAGACATTTAATGATTAATAGATTGGTGTTAAATTTGTTTGTTTAAGCTTGACAAATATTGAATCAACTGTAACAGATGGGTTGTGTACATATATGTATTACTGCACCCAATTACTGTAAAAATCTGGAGTTGCAGAAACCCTAGGCCAATTCAAAGACGTAAACCCTGTATCGAGAATACTTGCTGACAGTCTAAATCATTATAAACTTAAAGTGGGAGAGATCCGTTTGCGCCAAAAATGCGTCCTTTTGCGCCACAACATTTTTCTCCAATGCTACACTGTAAATCTACCTGACGCCTGACGTGTCCGGACGCGTTCAAAATTTGTACACCGAATGTTCAATATTTTAACGTCATATGTTCATGCTTAGAGACGTGTTGATAGTTTAAACGTTTGTGTTAAAAATATTAACATGTGTGTTCAGACATAGTGTACACCGGTGTTCAAATTATGATCTGAAAAAGAGGATAGTTGTTTGTCCGATTTTCTATCCTTCTAATTGGGAAATTTACAAAGAAATTCATTTAAAAATATGAATGTACACGCAGGATGATGATCAGATCTTGTGAATTTTTAACAAATAATTTAGTAATTGAGAAATATTAAACTTCCAAGCTGGCATACATGTATAGTTTATGAACTTATTTTATTATCATTACTAGTTTTACTTATAAGTGACATAATTATGCATATCAATGAGGCCTGTTATGATAATATCGTAATAAAAATATGTCGATGTTTATCTTATTTCATGATCCGTTCAGTTTATTAACATTACATGTTCAATCAGTGTTCAAATCGCTCGAAATTTTGAACACATCGCGTTATAATATATAAAAATATACCAGGGTACCAAAAACCGGAAACAGATATCGGCTGGTGATTTAGGCGGTTAAACGAAGAAAGGATACACATACATGAAGAGAGAGCTGGAGAAGGGACTTCTATCCCACATGAACACGAAAGAAGTGAGTAACAAGTTAGGATAATCTCCATAGGTAGTTCAATGGCTTTCTTGTTTTTTTTCTCATGTCAGATATATATTTGTCAAATATTCATAACTGTTATATCCAGATTTTCTATATTCAACATAAGAGACGAATTGAAGAACAGTATTTAACGTAAATAACTGTCAACTTTGTTCTGGTGATTTTCTAAACTGCTGCATAACCAGTCTGTGATCGTCTGTCAGTTATATAGAATAAATGATGATTTTTTCACATCCACGCATATTAGCTGAACACTAAGTGTAAAGAACTCTAACATCAAGTGTTCAAAAATAAAACACAAAGGCATTAAAAACTGAACACCACACATTCAATTGATGAACATTAAGTGTTAAGAACTCTAACATCAATTGTTCAAAAATGAAACACAAAGGCAATAAAAACTGAACACCACATATTCAATTGATGAACACTCAGTGTTAAATAACTAACATCAAGTGTTCAAGAGTGAAACACAAAGGCAATAAAAACTGAACGCCACACATTCAATTGATGAACACTAGTGTAAACATATGAAACACCATTTTTGGCTTAGAAAATGCATTTTTTTTTATTTGCAGGAATTGTTACATTATAATGTTTGAATTAGACACCGGTAGAAAGTTAACCCACGAAGGTCATTTCTGCATGCTATAAAGTGTTGGAAAAAAGAAAGATGTCAAAAAGGTAATATGACAATATATGTATATTAAAATAGCTTATGTAGGTGTATCATTTCTATAAATGTATACCTTTGGTCAAGAAATCGACTTATGTAATTTATAATGTCAAAACTTGCATTTCACTGCCATAGAATATCAATTTGTAATCTGGTACATATCGAAATTTAAGCATAACAACTATTGCATAATTTGATGCTTTATGAAAAACTCTCTTCTATTAATTTTAAATTTTAAATTTTGCAGGATATATAGGCTCATAGACATTACTTATTGTGGAGGATTTTGACATTGGAAGTTGATGATAACACATAAAATGCCACCCAGATGAAGATGCACTGAAAAGTTAAGCGTACATTGTGTGTGATCGTACAAGAACTGTTGGAATTTGCAAACTTTTAAACTTTCATTGTGACAAATATCTATATCATAAACTATCTACTTATCACATTGACATGCTTTTTTGGTTAGGATACACATGATGTAGCAACTATATCTTGTCATGTAGAAGAAAATAATTATTTGTGATATATTTAAGTCGGTTTATTATGTATTATTATGTATGTGATTTCACTGACTGTTACTTGTGATATCATAAGGTATTATTGTGCACTTTTCTTACATATATACTCATTTTTTATTATATAAAGAATTACTTGTTAAAATATGTTTTATTGTTGTATTTTGCCTGATTCAATATAGTTTTTATAACAGTTTAATTAAGAATAGTACTTATGGAAAATTATGTACGCTTAACAATAGAACATGTTCCACGTTTGAACACCATCAATTTGAACGCCTATGTCAACTGTTCTGAATGTTAACGTCTGGTGTTCTGAATCTTAACATTTTGGTTTTTGAACATGTTCGGTGTGTTCAAAAAGTGTTACAAAGCTGTTGAACGCGTAGACGTATTACGATTTTGAACATTCGGACACGTTAAATCGTTAAACACTAATGTTAAGGTCTTTAACATCAAGTGTTCAAAAATGAAACACAAAGGCATTAAAAACTGAACAACACACATCCAATTGATGAACACTAGTGTAAACATTTGGAACACCATTACACGTTCAAAAAGTGTTACAAAAAAGCGTTCAAGCGGTGTTCTATTTATTAACACTTAGATTTACAGTGTACGTTTGCGTCACCTGTTTTAAAATTACATGGTATCATGTGCGCCAAAAATAAAACATACGATTGCACCAACTAGAAGAAAAATTACTTCCCTCCTTCTTTATTCTGACTTGGAACTGACAGTTTACACGACAAATGTTTCCTTTTCTGAGAAATACTTTCTTTTTACTGTTGCTGAATGGCTACTTCCCAATTCAATGTATGTAGTAGATTGTAACTTCACTTTATTGTCCAAAAAGACAAACATTGAAGGATGAAATGCATAAAACAGTTCATTATAATTCCTGTGGAATGCTTCTGCTCCATTACTGATACGTTTTGTTGTAGATCGAGTTCCATCCCATAGGATTGATGGGAACAAAGCACTGAGTCATCAACATATGTGGCTAAAACATAATCATCAAAAGCTTCTATTTTATTCTTCTTTGGCAAATATTGTATTAAATATTCGGCAAGGCCATATGTTTGTTCCCTCTCGGTACATGGACTGTCTATTGCAATTCGAGTCATTTCTCTCCAGATGCTCATCTTCATGATGAAATATCTCCGAACATTTGATACTTTTTAAGCCAAAGTAAGAATTAATTTTAATCACTAATATTTATGATAGATATGTGTACAGGTTAATTGGCGCAAATGAGTTCCGAATATTGGCGCAATTGATACATTTTGAAAACAAAATTTGGCGCAAATGATACCCCTGAAAAACAGTAATTGGCGCAAAAGGACTGCATGCTGCCCTAAAAGTGAATGAATCCTTTAATCCTCAAAACCCGTCTCACATAAAAATTATCAAATCAACTCTTTAACGATGGATGTTATTTTTTGTAAATTGATCTCAGTATTTTCACGACAGTGTTTTGGCATAATGTTGTTTAAAATAAAGTTATCAAAAGGTTCAAAATATTTCAAAAACTGTTAAATGAATGTTGTGGTTATACAATAATTACGAACAGTACTGTTGATTAATTGTTGTCTCGTGGACTTTCCTCCTGACTGTTTTGTCAAAATGGAATTGGTTGAAGATTATCAGATCACAATTAGTAAAAACAAATTCTTGTGGGAGCTATTTTTTTTTTTAGAATTTACAACAGAAGCTCATTGTTTGAAATGAAAAACATATCTTACCAAAACAGGCACTCTTTTCTGATATCAAATAATCCAAATCAAGGAACTTCAGAAATATACCTCTTGCAAAAATGTTACTAATCACTGATGGTATTATATTCGTGTATACGTAAATTCTATAAGCTGTATTGCTGCATTGCTTAAGAATAAAAGACTTATTATTGCGTAGTAAACATGTTTCATTATAGATTGTTATTTGATATAGACATGGAGCTGCAATGAAAATATTATTCTTGCAAACATATTTTATTGTCCCTTGACAATCATTTCAATTTTAATATTTAAAATACAGACTTATTATCCGGCCGTACTATCATATTGATTTTGATAGTTTTGTAGTTGTTAATCTCCTTTAGGTGTCGTAACAAAAAAATGGTGCCAGTGATGCAATGCATTACAGTTACTTTGGTTGAATCTTACTTTGGTGCATTTAATAGTATATTAAATATATGTTAATACTTTTGCAGAAAAGAGATAAATAGTGTCAAAATAGAGTCAGACATCTGTAGGTGCATGGTTGTTTGCTAGTTCAAATCGTATTGTTCTATGAATTGTTTATAGATAATTTATACCATATGCTATTAGAACGACCTGCCTCTCAGAGCTATGAGGCACAATAAAATATGTTTTCAAAAATATGCCTGCCAAGATATACTTGACTTTATAGAGGGTCCCTGTTCAACTGTTCAAAGAAATTAAAGTCTATACCGGGGTGTGTTTTTTTTTTTAGATAAATGTTTTCCAAATTAATAAGCTCAGATTGTTTTGTTCCAATATGCTTGTAGATTTTAAGTTTAGGACTAGCTTCTTTTGTGCATTTTTTTTTTTAATAACTATAGGTGCCATTTCAAGTATGCAAATGTGTTATTCTTTTTCTTTTTCGTTTTAAAATAGCCTGACATATCATATATTCATAATTCCCTCTGGTTTTAAACAATCGGAAAATTATTCCTCATATGGGTTGTTCCTATAATGACTAACACATACTTCTCTCCCCAGTTATCATGGTTATAATACATAGTGAATAAACTAGTGTCAAATTAACTTTAAAGATATAAAGGAGAAGACCAAAAATATTGTCTTTTTTTCATTTTGTGAATTATCTAAAAAGTGAATATGTGACCATAATCTGTAAATGTTATCACATTAAATATCAGTACACCAAATATATATATATATATAAAAAAGAACTGCTCAAAGTAAAAATCTTTAAAAAAAATCTAACTTTGCATGTAAATAGTCTTAAAAACTTCCCATGTCACGAAAAGTTAAAATAAAACCTGTAAACCACCCTTGAAATAAAACATAAAGGCTTTTTAAAAAAACTGTAAATAGTGTATATAATGTTGTTGCGTTACGATTGTTAATTTATTCTTCATTTATTTTTTTGGTGTAGGAACTGTTCGACATACGAAAATATGGTTACCCTATCAATGGTGTAAAGATCCAGAGAAGAAGAAGAAGCCCCGTGAAAACTTTTCTCGGATATTGTCCGACATTTGTTCGAATCTTACTTACAGTATTCCGAAAGGAAGATTTGCGAGACAATCCGAAAAGTGCGCCAAATTGAAATTTTATATTTTGTTGTTGTTTAGGCCTTACTGGAACCTGAAGATTATATTTTACTTAACCTGCAGATTAAGAAACGTCAACATTAAATGAGAACCATATTGTGATGTGGTAAGATTAAAAAATTTACAGATCTAGAGTTTCAAATGTCTGAAATGTTTAAAATTATCAGTGTTTTAAACTTTTTGTCTTTAGTTTACATACAGACTACAGATCTAGAGTTCCAATTGTCTGAAATGATATCAGTGTTCTTTAGTGTACAGTGTACAGGGGTGCAAAAATGGCAATCTCTTTTGTTATTCTGCCAATGAATTTCCAGTATTAAAATAAAAGATAAATAGTCTGGCCAATTATAATTTTTTTTATTGGCTTCATCTGTTCATTAGACATCTATGATACAATGTCAGAATGTACTACTACTAATCCAAATAATTATGACGTCTTGAAAGGCTATTATAATTTTTTCTTTGACGCTTAACTTCGACGGCGTCAAGAAAAAAAATATAATAGCCTTTCAAGACTCCATAATTATTTGGACTACTATGATACTAGTCCAAATAATTATGACGTCTGGGACGGCTATTTTATTTTTTTTCTGGGACGCCTTCAGGAAAGCCCAAAAAAAATTTAAAATAGCCTTGCCAGACGTCATAATTATTTGGACTACTATGATACCAAACGATCCTGAATTTATTGTTTCTGTGAAGTTTGGTTAGTCCTCAAATGATCATGATGATTATGCATGATACTTCATTTAAATTGTTTGGTGATTTTTAATTCATTGGAAATTAAGAGAAAAAGGTAGGCACTTGTAACCTGTCCCCAAAAGTAGGATTGTGTTTTGGATAGATTTTTTTTAAGAAAAAAAATGTATATTAGATACAACAGAAAAAAGGGGGGACACCCCAACCCTGGTGTCCTATTCCCAGTCCAGGTATATCAGTGAATGTTCATAGATCTCTGTTGTACATGTTGTACATGTTGTAGTATAACTTAATTTAAATGATGCATCCAAGCAAGTTTGATATAGTATTTTTTCAAATGCCTTAACCGTTTCAAATTAAAGCTACACAAAAAATAGAAAAATGGCTGCTGCTGCATTTGTTTTGCGTTCATTCATTAGAACAGTATATTCCTTTTCAGACTGCTCTTTTTTTATTATATGAGATACAGAGAAAGTTATTGCATGAAAATTGCTCAGGACTGTAATATTAGGCAGTTATTTCAGTAAATTTTTTATCAAGTTACCTGCATTTTCAGATAATTAACAGGTAAAAGGTGTAATTTATTACATTTGTGTTGAATTTTGATTTTGAATAAAAACTATGTTTTGTCTTCATCTATTTTGTGCTTTTATCTGCCGTATAATAATGAAGACACCAGTTGCTCGAATCCGTAGCATATTGCACCATACACAACGTATTATGTAATTGTGGAACAAATCAGTGCCTCGGTCCTCAAAATTTTCAGTCAACCTCTGTTTTCCCCCCTTTTTCTATGTTTGGTAATGATCCATCAAAACATATTTCCCACACGATTTAAATGTAATAAACACATTGAGATAACAAAATATAAAAAGAAGATGTGGTATGATTGCCAATGAGACAACTATCCACAAAAGACCAAAATGACACAAACATTAACAATTATAGGTAACCGTACAGTCTCAAAAATGAGCAAAGCCCATACCGCATATAGTCGGCTATAAAAGGCCCTGATAAGACAATGTAAAACAATTTAAGTGAGAAAACTCACGGCCTTATTTATGTCAAAAAATGAACGAAAAACAAATATGTAACACATAAACAAACGACAACCACTGAATTACAGGCTCCTGACTTGGGACAGGCACATACATAAATTATGTGGCCGGGTTGAACATGTTAGCAGGATCCCAACCCTCCCCTAACCTGGGACAGTGGTATAACAGTACAACATAAGAACGAACTATAAAAATCAGTTGAAAAAGGCTTAACTCATCAAATAGACAAAAAATAAAAGTGGACGTTGCCGGGTACTTATACATACCGACACAAAAAGACACAATGAACAGATCTGAGAGTACTCGCAGTTATCTGACAGCTAGTTCAAAGCCATTAACAACTAATAAAAAAATCATGCCTCTAAGACTAAGCAATCAATCCGTACACATCCAACATACAACGTATTTAGTGTAAAGACGTCATAAACAGCCAGAGAAAAACATGACCTTGTGCAATGCCAAGTTACAGGTATCAACAGATTGTAGATTCATGAAAATGTATATGTATCTAACATACTAGTAATATTTAGTTAGCTTTTAATCTACTTATAATTTATAACAAAGTCAATATTTATACCAATAAAAACAATATTCAATGATCTTATCACAGTGTTGAATAGGTAACCTTTAAGAATAAGTTTATTTAAAGGAGCAACAAGTTTACATGGATCATTTCTAAATTTCGGGGCACGGTTTACAATATTTCCGTAAAAATGAGGATGTGCTTTCCGTTTGAAATAAGTTTTCTACAGGTACAAACAAACTTCAAAACCAAATCTTTATATCTATGGAAAAATTTAGTAAAGGTTTTAAGTAATTTATGGTAACGATATCCCTGGTTTAATAATTTACCAGTAATACATAGGTTACGTTCGTTAAAATCAAAAACGTCACAACAGACACAGGCATAGCGAACAAGTTGTGAAATATAAACACCGTAAGATGGTGCCAAAGGAACATCACCATCTAAAAATGGAAAATTAACAATAGGGAACGAAAAATTGTCTCTTTTGTCGTAAATTTTAGTGTGTAGTTTCCTGTTTAAAACTGAAATATCTAAATCCAGGAAAGGACAGTTATTACCGAATACATTTGACACCTTTTAACTTATCCTCATTGTCAGTTTCGCAATAGAAATGCTGAAATATTTCCATATTTACAGCTTGGTTTCCGATTTCCGACATTTGCATTTGTCAATTTTTTTATTTGTTTTCATTCAATTTTCCTTCTGCTGCATGATTTTACAATAAAAATTGCCAGGAAAAAAAATGTGTCAGATGACCCCGCCTACAAATAAAAAAATCTGACATGGCTAAAATTAGAACATAGTGGTAAAATGCAGTGAGGATTTCAGATATTATTTTTACTCTCATGAATTTTTTTCAGGATTGTATTCTTATCCTTCTAATGGAAGCTGGATCAATAAAGGCTATAGACAGAGGGTCTGTACACAGAATATGCTCAGGACAGGTTGTATTAACATTAGCTACAGCAGTAAAAGAACTGGTAGAGAATAGTATAGATGCTGGAGCAACCATTGTAGGTATGAATGGCGCCATTATATGTATCACTGAAAACAAACAATTATTTGAATCTGGAATAAATTTCTGGGGAGAACACTGACAGCAACATGTTTAGATTTTAAACTTTGTATTTTTTTCTAATATGAAACACTCTAAGATTTTTTTTTCTTCTTCCCATCAAAATTTACCACAGGACAAAGGAGTAATAACAGGTACAAAAAATTGAATACATTTATAAGACCTTTGTCAATAAAGATGTCAAGTTTAAAACAAGTAGAGAAAACTTTTAAAGTTCTTAACATACATATACATTGAGGACAGGATCAATAAACATGATAAATCAAGAAAACCCATAATTAAACAATAAGCTTTTGTATTGAGATACATCAACATATCAGTAGGAAATTTTTGAAATGAAACACGTAATGTATGTTTTGGATTTGACACCAAAAAATATTTAACTGTGTAGTAGTTTTTGTTGATAAAATGGCATATAAACTTGTAAGCCTTGTATTGAGTATAATTATGTCCTGTTTTACAGAGGTCAAACTGAGAGAATATGGGAGTGAGCTGATTGATGTCAGTGACAATGGATTGGGTGTTGAGGAAAAGAACTTTGAAGGACTCAGTAAGATTTAGTTTTTATAAATTGAACACAAGTAGAAAGATAAGGAGATTCTGTATGATTGCCAATGAGACCACTCTCCACCAGAGAAAAATGATGTAAAGATTACAACTATATGCATGCGTAAGGCACAGTAAGTTAAAAAAAGAATAATGAACTACCATGACTACCGGGTATGTTAAAAGAATTTCTTATTTTAGCACTGCATTTCTATTCTTTTAAATGAATCAAAATAACTTTTCTTGTTCGAATCAACCAATGTGCCTTCAGAACAGCTTCCTAAGCTTGTACAATGTATATCTAAATGTATTATTAAAGTGTCGTGTGAATTCCATTGTATCTTTCCAAACTGGAATCAAACTGTATTTTTAAAGTTTTCATTTCTACCTTTTGAAATATTGAAATAACTTGATGATGTCAAATACTTTGGTTAACCTTTTCATATATGGACCATAATTTGGTAATCGGTCTTTGGTTTCTTTTTGTATCCTTTTTTATAAGTTCTAAAATTTTAACTTTTATTTTGTGGGTTGTGTTGGTGTTAGAATAGTATGAATGGAACAATTGAGTTTTTCGAGAAAAAATTAATACATTTTGATTCACCGTTTACGTGACATGAAACCAAACAGGAAACCAATCTTTATTTTCTTTATTTTGCACAATATAATTCAAAAGGCATAAATAAACACCATTACTAGTGTTACTTGCTTCATGTTAATATTTAAAATCTATTTTCAATGTTATATTAAAGTTTTTTTTAAACCTGAGAGGAAACCATAAGAAACCGAAAGCATTTTTTTAGTTTTATTTTATTGCAAAATCTGCTTAAAATAATCTGAACAGTATACTTTTTCTTAAAATCCATCTTAAATGTAACAGTATTATAAAACTCCTAAATATGTGCTTGTTTTGAAAACAATTAGTACAATTTATTCAGAATTTTCCATATTTTCTTCATTGATACAGGATACCATAATCGTTGTATCTTGATGTTTAAGCCAAAAAAAATGAATTTATATTTGGTTTTGATATTCCAGTTATATACAATTTATTCCAAATCATTGGCAATGTAACATTCTTTAAATCCAGTAAAGAAAAAACTTTTAACTTGGAATTAAAATCTTTAAAATAGGCACAATGTGATACTTGTGACCTGTACACCATCTACATGGTTTCCACATTTTAACCTACTTTAGTGGGCTAAAATCAATAAAGTACTTCCTTTCAAGTCATGCATGGTAAAAGTTTAGTTCTCCTTTGACAAGTTTATTGCGTTTCTGATAAGTGTTATATGCAGTACATGAATAAAAAATATTTATTAAAAACTGTGACAAAGATTCCGACTTTGTACATTCCAAGTGTAACGGTATATTAACATGTATTTTTTATTAAATTATATTTATTCACCTAAAATATCCAGTAATATTTACTGCTGAAGTTAAATCAATCCAAAGAGCATTGGTACAATGATAAGAGACGTAATTTCGATTGATTTTTCCAAGGACTCTTCACGTCATTATCGGGAAACGAAGTGTGTTCTAACGTCTGTCAAATATGAAATCGATTTTGTCAAGTCATTGGGCATTTATTTTCACACAGGATCGTATGTAACATTATGCACATAGGAAAAATAACAGACCATCCGCGCAATCTCTTTGACAATTGTATTTTCCTCTTTTAAACAAGACGAAACAAGTCTACAGATTATGTTTGCTAACATCCCGTTGGAAACAAAAACAATGTTTAGACCTAGTATTTCGTACATCCGGCCGTAATGGCGTTATCACATGTTAGTCACATGTTTCACGTATGACCGGAAATGATTAGAACTTAAGGACAAAAACAATTTTAATAAATAACTGGACTTCTGTTTCGTGTGAAATGCAACGCATAACGGTAACGTAATTTTCTTACTTAATTATTACGAAGATCAAAAGAAGAAATGTAAATCATCTCGGATTTACCTGTTTGAACATCTCGCGAGAGTTCATATTTGCATATTGTTTTTAAGAATTCTATTACAACAAAGCAGATTACATCATCTAAAAATTGCGTTACGAAATCGGACACAAAAATCACGCCACTGTTCTTACATCTGCTACATAAATACTTATAGTTCTCGGCATTTTCTTCTCACTATTCTTATTGGTCGATGTTCTTTGTTATTTGAAAGCAAAAGTTACGAATTTGCCGGTGACGATTATCTATTAATCAGTCAGCGTTATGCTCTTCGGAAGCAACAAATAACGCGAGAAACGACACAAAAATACGGTTGTAGAATCTTTGAAATTCGTATATTTTAAAAAAATTTCTAGAGAAGAGTAGCATACACTTGTATGTTGATAAAAATAATGGCATCTTTAGATGTAGTTGCAACTTTTCTTACAGTAATTCACATTTTATCACTTTTCTATAGTTATAGGAAACAGAGCCCAATAGCAAATTATGGTCCATATACTCTGAACATGCTATCTAATGTTGTCTTTTTCTTTCTTAAGCTTTGAAACATCATACTTCAAAGCTAGAAGATTTTTCAGACCTCATAAATGTGGAAACATTCGGATTCAGAGGAGAAGCATTGAGTTCCTTGTGTGCTTTAAGGTAAAACTTTTCAAAACTACCGTGAAAGAAAAAAATTAAATGGAATAAAGAGAACAGTTCACTTAAATAAATTTCTATCCATCAAAATCTTGGCTCAGTGGAAAGATGGGGAAGTACTGATCTGGACAAAAAATTTACAAAGCATTTCAGCCTGGTATATTGTACCTGTAGTAACTATCCTTGTTTTATTTATTCATTTCAGATGACAACTCTCCTATCATTTTGATGTATAGTGGATAATGGTCCAGTCCCAACAGTACCTTGTAAAAAAATCACAAAAAGCACATGAAATGATAAATGTTCAAAACAGTTTTGCTGTAAACTTTTACTCACCTTTTAAGATTGCTAGTTTATAGCCAATTGCATTTGTATTCTCAGTTTCTGTAAACTCAGAAATTATTGCATGCATGTATTATTGCGATTTTGTCATTTTGGACTAAAATGCAAATTTAATTTTTGCTATATTGGGAAAAAATCCTGTTTGTTTTACATTAAAAAATTCAAAATAAGAGTTTAAATTATTAATGCATTTATAACCCTGTTTCATTTTATGCAATAGTAAAAACATCACAATAATATCTGAATTTAAATATATTTTTAAAAATAGCATTATATTTACCTCCAATTCTATCTTTACAGTGTTATGAGTGTTGTAACCAGACACAAAGATGTAGAAGTAGGTTCTAAACTGGAATATGATAACCATGGTAAGGTCAGCAGTAGGTCATCAGTGGCTAGACAGGTATGGTTAAATATAAATGGTAAATCAAGATGTATTTTTATTATACTCTATATGATAGGGATTGCCTTCACCTCATTTGTCTGAATTTTCAGCATTTTATTTTTGGAATTGCAAAATAGAAAATATTTTATCTTCAGAGATATTGTAAGGTTGGTAGTAACATGTTGTAAAGTCTTTAAGTATCTGTCAGCCACTTTTTTCATGTTTGCAGATACTATATAAAATAGAAGATGTGGTATGATTGCCAATGAGACAATATTCCAAAACAGACAAAAATGACACAGACATTTACAACTATAGGTCACCGTACGGTCTTATACAATGAGCAAAGCCCATACCGCATAGTCAGCTATAAAAGGCCTAAATAAGACAATGTAAAACAATTCAAACGAGAATACTAACGGCCTTATTTATATAAAAAAATGAACGAAAAACAAATATGTAACACATCAACAAACAACAACCACTGATTTACAGCCTCCTGACTTGGGACAGGCACAAACATAAATAATGCGGCAGAGGTTAAACATGTTAGTGGGATCCCAATCCTCCCCCTAACCTACAACTGGTTCATTTCTGACCACATTGGTATCTATACCCTACTCAGAAACTTCTGATTAGGTAGACATCTTATTTGACCAGCAGCTTGATATAGATACGAAGTAAGATGTGAGTGATTTTGGGGTCTGTTAGACACCTACTTCCTGTTTTCTGATACTTTGAATAACAAGAGAATTTGCACAACACATGTATCTTCTTGTTTTGGTTTAAGTTTGGTTTTAAGTAAAATCTTTGCATCTTAACAATCAGCATTAGCTATATAGCTAGATGGTATTTGAATGCTATATAGCACCTTTACAATTGAAAGCACTGCATATAATGTATTATCGGACCACAGATGAATTATCACATTGTGATTGGTTAAACGCTGTCACCCCCTATGAGACCGTATGGGGTTAGTAAGTTTCATATGGGGTTCATGATTCATTAATGGCGACATCATCTATTAATGTTGTTGTGTTACATTGTTTATTTTTCATCAAAACGCTGCAGAAAAAGTCCAGCGTCCGATAAATTCGTTATACGGTTAACTACTGATCCCGCACCGATCCATAGAGGGTGAATAAAATTCATAGGGGATTCGGCCCTATGAATTTTACTAACCCTCTATGGATCCGTAGGGGGTCAGTAGCGAACCATATAACTTATAATATTTTAAATATGTAATTTCCATGAAGTAACACAAACAATATAATAAAACATAACTTGTTGTTTTAGATTTAGAAGTTTGATTTTCAACTTATTGCAAAGATAAACATATATAGTGATACAAAGATGATTAATTTCTTGCTTTAAACTGTAGCCCTAAGATATACAGCAATCTGGTGAAAAACAATTTAAACATATAAGAAACTAGTAGTCAATGTAACAGTAAGGATTGTCATTTCAGTGCATTTTAACAATAATCTATTTATAGATTGGTACTACAGTAACTTTACAGAACCTGTTTTATACACTACCTGTAAGACATAAAGAATTCCAACGAAATCTGAAGAAGGAATTCGTAAAGATGGTACATGTCCTGAATGCCTATTGCTTAATCAATACAGGTGTAAGGATAACTTGTACAAATCAGACTGGCAAAGGGTAGGTACATTATTAGGGGAAGGTAACATATTGATTACTGCCTCATCACTATAGATGTAAGGATAACTTGTACAAATCAGACAGGCAAAGGGTATGTACATTGTAGGGGGAAGGGAACATATTAATTACTGCCTAAATATATAGATGTAAGGATGACTTGTACAAATCAGACAGGCAAAGGGTATGTACATTGTTAGGGGAAGGGAACATATTAATTACTGCCTAAATATATAGATGTAAGGATGACTTGTACAAATCAGACAGGCAAAGGGTAGGTACATTGTTAGGGGAAGGTAACATATTGATTACTGCCTCATCGCTATAGATGTAAGGATAACTTGTACAAATCAGACAGGCAAAGGGTATGTACATTGTAGGGGGAAGGGAACATATTGATTACTGCCTCATCAATACTGGTGTGAGATAACTTGTACAAATCAGACAAGCAAAGGGTAGCTATTATTCTGAGGGGAGGTGATTTAGTAATGATTTGTAATGTTTAATGTAAATTACTATTTTGTAATGAGATGCTTCCCTTCCCATCTATTTTATGTTTCTTTTAGCTTGTATTGTCTTAAAGTGGTGTCATTAATGCATCTATAGCAGTCCCTGGTCTGTCAACCTTGAAAAGATGAGTTTGATAACTGATTGTGGCAAAAGGAGTAGGGGCATTAAGGCCTAGTTTTGGCCCAAGAAAATAAAATGTTTGATAACCATTTCAAATTGGCACACAATGTTAAGAAATGCATCGGGTAAAGAAATATAAATGAAAAACATAAAGAATTTTATCTGATGATGTCACAATTACGTCATAATATGTGCTGTTTTCACAAAACGATGAAAATTACAGAAATGGTCTTATTGCATTTCTGCTAATTTTTCAAAATCCCCAGACTACGTCTCCGCAAATTTAAAATATGTGTTTCCGCAATTTGTATTTATTACTTTTCCGGAATTTTGCTGGTAACTTATAATTGAAATATTAAAAGCTAATGCTCCGTCTGATGATAAATACATGAAGTTTGCCGATTATGTTTTGGAATTTTATATAGATGGCTATTCGAAATTTCAATAAACCATTTTGGCATCACCTCCTGAACCCGAGGAAAAGAGAACAATGAATGGTGCCAGTTTTTTGCTAGTCATCACGTGTTGCCTATAAATATTCTGCCACAACTGACTTATGAACTCATATCAAGATATATCAGATCAGTGCTGACTATTGAACATACATTTTCATACTTTTTAATGATGAATTTTACTTGCATGTTATGATGACCTTTAACTTAATAAATATTTATTTTTTATTATGTCTTTGATTTCGACAGGTATTCCTGAATTATTTGTGGAAAAGTAATAATTTATTTTTTCAGGAATAGTTAGTTTTTTTCCGAAAAAAGTAAACTATTTATTTGCGGAAACGTTCACTTTTTTTTCTGGAAACGTCTTTTTTTTTTTCCCGAAAAGTAATGCCAATGTGAGGAAATGTAAAAAAGCCGTCAGAAATTAAGCAGTTTTCTACCTTTATTTCCATTGTAGAAACATCCTGCACAGCCAAGAAACAACAAAATAATCAAACAGAAGCTTTTTTACAACTATTGGCATAATCTCACCAAATATAAAGTTGTTTCTTGGGTGCGCACATACTTTTTCAATCTAAAATATACTTAAAATTTGATGAAAAAACAAGGAAAATAACAAAATTTAACATAATATGCAAATTAAGTCATGGTTTGTTGCCATGGTAACTTGTTCAATGTCAAATTTGGGTATTTTTTGGCAGTACCTTATACCGTAGTCAAATTTTTAGTTATTTAAGAATATGTATGATAACTTTTGAATTTGCAGTAATTTTTGGGCCAAATAAGGGTTAATGCCCCTATTCCTTTGGAATTAAGCTTCTTGATCACATGCTTTATTGTGTAATGCATTTTCACATGCATCACTAATCAATTTCCTGTTAGCTAAAATACTTTTAGAGGGAGGGTATCATTACAGATGAAATATTAATTGAGTCAAAACATAGCCATCGTACATTTGGTAATCATTGTAACAGTCATCAGTCAAGATGAATCTATGCTTTCAGTTTTTTAAACATCAACAGATAAAATTTTACCAAATTTGGATAAAACAAGTTTTTTCATAATCAAAAGATGGTACTGAGAACATTTGAATATTTAATTAAGATTATTCTATATTTATCTTATAATTTGACTTGGTTTTAATAAATTTGGTTGCATTTTTTTTGTCAACATTAAGATTTTACACTGACAGTAACAATTGCAGACAATACACAGTGTCTGATTGTCTTTTTGTCTTTTATTCACCATAGGAACAGAACAACAGTAGTATCCAGTAAAGGTAACCAGACAGTAAAGGAAAATATATCCAATATATTTGGTCCAAAACAGGTAGGCCACACATATATTGTAGCATGGGATTCGATAATTTCTTCTATCCTTATTGCATGTTTTCCTATAATTGTACAAAGAAACAGTGTATTATTGGTCTATAAATTAAAAAAAAACAGGTTTTACAGTAGATCATACCAAAAGATGTTTAATGTGGTTTATTGATGGCAGAATTGGACTCATATTCTTGTTTATACATTTTTTAAACCCTAGAGTGGAATAACTTTAATTATTCAATTTTAAAAAGAAGATGTGGTATGATTGCCAATGAAACGACTGTCTACAAGTAACCAAAATGACACAGAAATTAACAGCTATAGGTCACTGTACAGCCTTCAACAATGAGCAAAGCCCATATCGCATAGACAGCTATAAAAGGCCCTGAAATGACAAATGTAAATCAATTCAAAAGAGAAACTAACAGCCTTATTAATGTACAAAAAATAAACGAAAAAAACAAAAGTTATTTAACAGCAAAATTTAGACCTGTGCATAAAATACAATCAAAAATGTTTCAAATATCAGTTTAAGTCTTCTACAGAAGGAGATGGTGAGTTTGATATCTGTCATTAATTAAGGAGAAAGAAGAATGTGTCAACATTCCTGAAGCATCACAAGAATTGATATATAGTGTACTTCTTACTTTTATTTATTTTGAGAATCATAGGAAGGTCATCAACAATGAACTATCGAACACCTACATGTAATAGTAAGATAAAGATTGATTTTAAAAAATATAATGTTTTCATAATGGAATCTTATTTTAAATTATTTAGATTATATTGACCTATGATTTTGTCCTAACTGCATTGAATACTATACACCTTTTGACTGGGTGTGAGGGTAAAAGCAAGTTTGTTGTCCCTGAGATACCAACTATTGCTCGAAGCAAAGCCAAGAGCAATAGTTGGTATGCGAAGGGACAACAAACTTGCTATTACCCGTGCAACCAGTCATTAGGTGTTTTATTATACTGAACAAAACAGCCGTTAAGTGTTTTTATATACCAAATAACTAATTTTTTAAAAGTGTAAATATATCATCTGATTTTAAAGAAAAGAAAAATGTCACATAACTTTTAAACATGCACATGATGTACTATACTTGTTTTTATAATTCGTTTTGTATTTATAAATATTTCATTAATTTCAATCAAGACTAGAAATACTTGTGTTAAACTTTCCGTGCTTATAATAAATTCTAGCTAAATTACGACAAACAAAAATTTAATTCACTTTTAATATACGGAGAGCGAACCCATATTATGATTTTCTTTCTCTTTTATAATTGCTTCTTGTAAGTGAAGTTACAATCAACACAAACAGATTCCACCGTTTACAATATAAAGGTGAGTTTGACGTGGCAAATCATACGTAACAAAGCAGAGTAGTCAATGACATCATTATCATCCAATGAAAAATAAGCTTGAAAAAGTACGGGAAAGATGATTATGGAACTATTAACCGGGGCAATAGTCTTTGAAACTATTGACTGGCAAATGGTTCTGTGGAATGAAATAGCACAACTATTTCATTACTTTTTATATAGAAAAAACATACTGTGGTATAATAATAAATTTTATTATACATTCTTACATTCTAGACGCAGAGTATATTAGAGTTTAAACAACACAAACCCACTGAGGAGGTATCATCAGAGTATGGGATCAAGCTCACAGACGGACAGACAGAATTGTTCAAGTTGGTTGTAGTATTGTTATAAACTTTCTTATAGTGATACTATTTAGCAAAAAAGGTCTTTTCCATCAGCAGTCTTCATTCACATTCAGTAGAAAGATACAAAATTCTCCCTCAAATATACTTATATTTTTTTCTTTTAAATTTTGATAATTTAGATATCGTAGTAAGTATAAAAAAGATATAGAAATCTTTGATATTTTATCCCTTTTCTTCAATAGAAGAGGATCATTATGTTTTATGTTGTTTGTCTGTCAGTTATTCTGTTTATCTTTCCCTATCAGGTAAGGGTTTTTGGTTAAATGATTCTAAGATGAAATTGTGGTTTAATCAATTTTAAACTTTACATGTGTTTGTTGATTGTGATGTGAAACTTTTATTTTGTGGAGAAAAAACAACATTTTGACCCAGATTTCATGTTTTCTTTGAACATGGGAATGGGACCAGTACCAGCTTGGCATTGTGTCCAATGGTCACCCATTCAATGTTAATAATTATAAGACTTGATTGTTTACATTGCAAAATATTATGGTACAAACATATATATAGAATAACCATACATTGTCTCGAAATATCAATGTTATTTGTACAAGGCTTAGAAACAGGTAGAAGCGAGGCTGTGCCGAGCATTTCTACCTGTTTCGAGCCGAGTACAAATAACAAATTGATATTTTGAGACAATGTATGGTTATTTTTTATATACTGCAACTCTTAAAAATGTTCGGAATGAAGTATTTTGGGTAAAAAACATCATTTCTTATTTTGAAGCGGACGACGTTAAATTTCCATGAACCTGTATGTTTTATTGACGTCATAAATAAAACTCTACGGAAACACATTGTCAACGTCATAAACAAGGTGATATACGGTCAGGGACTGTATATCACATATGAATATACAATCAATGCAATTTGACTGCTCAAATAGCACAGCTGCAGTATATATATATATATATATATAATTGAAATTCAATAGGGTCCATATCCTTCTGAAAAAGATATTTATTATAGAAGTTTTCATGACCTGGCAACAATAGAGGGGTCATTAAGTTTAATCTTTGTCTGTCCTTACATACGCCATAGAATTGGTTTTCATTCAGTTAGCCATAACCAAACTTATATACAACCTTTAAATTACCAATAAACACAGATCTTTGAATTTGGGTGGCGTCACAAATCTGAAATTTGACAAATCTTCTAAATGTAAAAGTTAACAAAATAATTTGCTGGACCAGTTCTGTCACAAACTCCACATACTTAGTTTTGAAAGAATCAGGTATATTTGTACATAGCAGAATATATTTGCAATGTTTTGTAATGTTTTAGGATAGAAGGCCATGTATCTAAGTGTGAACATGATATATTTCCAATGTTTTGTAATATTTTAAGGATAGAAGGCCATATATCTAAGTGTGAACATGAAATATTTCCAATGTTTTTTAATATTATAAGGATAGAACGCCATATATCTAAGTGTGAACATGATATATTACCAATGTTTTGTAATATTTTAAGGATTGAAGGCCATATATCTAAGTGTGAACATGGTCAGGGAAGAAGCAGTGCAGATAGACAGTTTTACTTCATTAACAAAAGACCATGTGATCATTCTAAGGTACCTTAGTGTTTGTCTTATTTCCTGTGGAGTAGGGTTACAATTGGCCATAAAAATCATTAAATTTTAGTTATACAATTAAGGGTTATAATGTAGTTGAAATCATCTACAAAGGCTTAGAGAAAAATATGCTTATATTGAATTCTGTATACTGCAAAATGTTCCTGAAATTAGTTTATTATGCTTATTTTTGGATACTAAACATTCATTTTGTGGCTTTTTATCGCTCTTTTTTTCCAGCTATCAAAACTTGTAAATGAAGTATATCATCAGTATAATCGACATCAGTATCCCTTTGTGGCCCTCAGTATTACTATACAGAAAGGTAAATATTTTTAGAAAATGGTGACTGTTTATCATTTTTCCCCAGTTAATTAAATAAAAGAGTAATATCTTAAGATGACCATCAGATAATAAGTGTGAGCAAAATTTCAGTTTCTCATTATTTATATGCATTTGCTCTTTAAGATGGTATAGAGAGTAACAAATATGTAAATATCATGGTATGAACATATGACATTTCCAATATACTAAGTAAATGATGAGTAATAGACAGGTGATGAAGAGCATTTTCCCGTCTGTTTCAGTAGGATGATATTGACAGATGAAGCTCCACTTACAATTTAAATAGTAGAATTATCTTGATATGTTGAAAATGGATCATAGCAATATATGTATAGCATTTATTGTAGCTTTGACTTGTAAAATCTTGTTGATAAAGACAAATATTAATAACAGTTTATTAATTACAGAATCTGTAGATGTGAATGTGACCCCTGATAAAAGACAAGTGTTTATAGAAAATGAAAAGATTTTATTAGCTGTCATTAAAGTAAGTATGTACAAATTTCTTGATTGATGCTTTATGCAAATACTTCATTTGATTTTAGGGCAAAAACATATTAACGATAGATCAAATGAATATTTTCTACAAGATAATTTATGTGAGAATGAAAAAGCTTTTGCTAGGTGTTTTTTTAAAGACACATAGCATGACACTCTTCCTATACATCACGTATCAAATTTATCATCCCCATTTGGTTCAGATGTGACTGCATATTTAGACACAGCCTACTGGATCCCATTTTAACATGTGTTTTATATCCGCATGTTAGGTCCATTGAAAATATGTGTATACCCTAGTCACAACTTTGTGTTAATAGTAAGTATGTGTATCAATACAGGTGAAAAATGTCACATGACATCATGAAATAGAATTTACATCAATAGTTTAAAAGCAGGTTTTTTTTAAAAGCAAGTTACATTTAGTTGAGGTATAAATCTGTTTTATTTTTGCAGACATCTTTGATAGAAATGTTTGAACCTACAGCATCGGTATATAATGTTAATACATGTACATTACAAAACCTTGGTAAGTATGGTCAAAATAGAATTGGGGAAAAAAAATGAAATTGCTATAATAAGAATATGAAGTATCCATTATTAAAAATTTACTGATATGAACAATGACAAGTGAATAGAAAATGAATTTCTGTGTAACACAACATTTTTCACAATGAATATAAACGTATTTACACTTTTGGTATTTAGCTGTATTTTGCCTCCGAATGACCTTAGATCACCTCCGAATAACCTTTTGACGTCAAACAAAAATATCTCATTTTAATTATGACGTCAATTATTTTGAATTCTTATGTCGAAGTTTACAGGAACCTTTGTGATTTTACATAATGGCAGACACATTTGCATACAAGTGTAAATATGTCTATTGCTGAGTTGAACTTTTTTGTGATATTGTATATGACTGCATGGCAAAATTGATAAGAGATCTCTAAGAATTCTATAAAATGCAGTTTTCATGTATTTACAACATATTGGTATGCTAACTTGACAGTCTAATATTTTCACTATATAACATCAGACATTTCAACTCCATTCTTTGAATAAGGCATGTAGACAACAAATTATTATAGAGCTAGCATACAAAGGTGAAGGAACTTTTCATTAATGAATTCATGTTTACTTTATGTTCAGTGGCAAACATTTCAAGCATGTTGGGGACAACAGTAAATATAGGAAATAGGTTTATGATGCAAGATCCATGATTTTTCTTAAGAAATAATTCCTTCATGTCATGCTCTATGCTCATTTTAACATGGGAAGGCATTATATTTGTTGATATTTTACACTGAGCGTTAGTGAGGAATGAGCATAGATCATGACATGAAGGAAATATTTCTATTCTAATAGGACAAATACAGTAATTATATAGGTCGAAGCGTACGAAAATACAGTAAAAATGTTTAGCTATTCCCATTTCCTCCCTGAGGAGTCTGTACATTGCATTTCATATTTGATAAGTTTAAAAAATATGAGCAGGGTAAATATATGTTGAACTAAATAACATATATTATAAAAGTTTATGTAAGCTTCTTGAATGTATATATTTTATAGGATAACGATGGAAATAACTTTAATATAAACAGTAAATTTGTGGGCATGTGTCAAACATATTTTGTGCTCATTAGAACAAGGCTTTGTTTAAAAAGCGTAATAAGGATGTCATATTAGAATATGTATTCACCTATAATGTACACCTATTTGATGTTAAAAGATATTTATAAAAGTGAAGATGTGGTATAATTGATAATGAGACAACTCTTCACAAAAGACTAAATGACACAGAAATTAACAACTATTGATCACTGTATGGCCTTCAACATTCAGCAAAGCCCATACTGCACAGTCAGTTACATATGGTTTTTTTCAGCTTACTTATTACAACCCAATCTGTACATAATGATACAAAATGTAACAATGAAAGATAATGTCAGAGATTTCCTATCAGCTTTAGATAAGAGATTGTTTTGAAGAATAATACATTTCAATCTTCTTTCTAGGCAACAAAGTGAAAACAAGTCCCTTTAAACAAAGGTATGTAGCTTGAAAATATAGAAGCAATATTTCTGAATTTTTCTCACTTGCATCAAAATGCATTTATTGTTTTATCTCTCCTCATGCCAACAGGTGCCAAATTTAAGATAGTCCTAGTAAAGTAATGATCTTGAGATGCTTACTGAGATATATGATAAGGAGGGATAGGATCTTTATCGGGAGTCAGGAATCTGGTGTTTCTAAACTCTTAGGGATTTTCCCTTTTTGGATCTGGGATTTTTTTTTCTTCTAATTTCATGATGTTGGGATTTAAATTTATTAAAATTGAGGACCTCTGGATTTTGTGTTTTTAAGCTGGGTTTTGGGATCAGGACCCCTTAAACCCCCCTCTTTGATGCATGAGTAAGGAGTAGAACTACCTTTTACATTAGAATTTGATTTAAATGTGTGGTAAATGTCAATGATTTATACCCCACCGTTTATCATGTTATCTGGTCTGTTTATTTGTTCTGTAATTTGTCCCATGACTGGTAAAAGATTTTCGCTAATATAGTTTTCACGAAATTCAGGTCACACTCACTTGAAGTTTGATGAGTATGTTCATTATGATTCAAAATTTAGAATATTATGCAAAATAACGGTGTTGAACCCATTTTTGTGGTTCCCTGAAAATGCAGTGAAAACTGAATATGGAATTATTATCTTAACAACTAAAATGATGAGGGCTTGAAAATAAGGTGATTTTGAGTAAAAGAGGGAATTTTACCTCCCATATAAGTCATGTGACATTATAAAAATCTTTTACATTGGATTTTTTCTGATTTTTCTCAGAGAAAGCAGTGAGTTAAATTGTGAAAGTCCAGTTTTGTCAAAGGTATGTAAATAGTATTTTATAGCTAGGCTAATATATAAGTAATTTCCAGAGAAACTTACTCACATACATGAACTATTCTTTAGATTTAAGAATTTGTAAGAACAAACTTGTAAAATTAGAATAATGTAATTAAAAGACAGTTTTAGAGATGATACTGTCAGCTTGTCAGTTATAAGCTCAAATTGTGTACCCCTAGGTTCTCTTATGTTAAATTACAAATTACAAATGTTATGTTAAATGTTCATTAAATTTTATTCCACATTGTATTACATTGTACTACAATGAAATATCCAAGAACAGCACTTATAATCAATTTCATTAAGACATGTAATGTTATTGGTTATTTCTAGCATCCTTTTGAAACATTATGGAAAGTGTATAAGAGAGAATTAAAGAATTACTTGCATGTTAACTTATTAGGGATTGATTTGTGTGATTTTCAAAGTTGTTTAAAATGTGGTGTTTTATTTCTTCAAAATAACCAGTGACAAAGGACAAGGTGTACAAATTCAACATTTGATAAACTAAACAGTAAAATTGAGAAACGGGAAATGTGTCAAAGAGACAACAACCTGACCATAGAAAAAACAACAGCAGAAGGTCACCAACAGGTTTTCAATGTAGCGAGGAATTCCCGCACCCAAAGGTGTCCTTAAGCCGGCCCCTAAACAAATATATACTAGTTAAGTATTAATGAACGCCACACTAATTACCAAATTGTGCACAAGAAACTAAAATTAAAATAATACAAGACTAACAAAGGCCAGAGGCTCCTAACCATATATATCTGTTATTTCATTATATAGTTACTTTATTAAGGGTTTTTCTGCTCTCTGTACATTTATATATTTTTGAAAGATGACAATCATTAAAGACTTATGTTTTTCTCCCATTTAAGCATTCAGTAGGCAGTGCCTTTAATAATTTAAAGAGAACATTTAGTAGCAGTTTCACCAAAGAGGAGGAAAGTTCAATATCACCTGTTAAAGAGCAACAGAGTAAACGTAAGCTAACAACTGATTTCCTCTATTAAGTCAAAGATCCAAGGTTTCTTACATTAATCGAAATTGTAAATTGATCCAAAAATGTATAGCAAAATGGAAAAATGTTTTTTTAATTTAAATTAAAACTTGACATTCAATCCACAGAATTTTGATTAGAATTTTATCGAGTTATTGCTGTGTGCATTTCTGTAGAAGAGAATACTAGGTTTAATGCTGGAATGATTTATGGATATTCAGATGCAGTTCAATTTTTTCTGAATGCATTACAAATTCATAAAAATCTAAAATACTGCTTATTTATATGCACTTTACCATGAAGTAAAATAAGCATACTCTGATAATGGTTACTTATGTCATTATTTCCACACTTTATTATTCTTTTGAATGAATCATGTGAATAAAAATATTCACTGAAATGGACCATGCAGAATAATTCATATGATCAAGAAATAATTTGAGTTGAAAATGTTCTTTTTGTCTAGATTAACAAAATAATTTGGCAGTGAATGTATTGAAGAGTTGAATCTATTTATATCATATTTTGGCTTCCACCTCAAATTGGAGTAAAGTTGTATAGTTTAACCTTTCTATTTTAGAGCGAAGACTTGATTCTTTTGTCATTAAATCAAAAACTTCAGACAATACAGAAGAAATGAAAGAATCTTTTATTGAAACTAAACCAATCATTACTACAGAAGTGAAGGATTCCCAAGATATATCTGTTACATTTGAAACAAACAAATCTTTACTTGAAAATACTGACAACCAATGTGTATCTCCAAACTCATTTATAGTAAATCATGAGAAAAGGGAGTTAACTCAGACAGATTCTGAATCAGGAATCAGTAGTTCACAGGACCAGACAGATTCCCAGTCATCAGTCTGTGTGACAATATCATCAGACAGTGATGTACAACATCTCTCTCAGGAAATATGTCAAGATCATTCAGAAAGATTGGAAACAGAAGAGGTGATATTGTTAGACCCTGATTCAGACAGTAGTAAAAATGCTGAATGCCAAAGCATTAAATCAGACAAAAGAGAATCTAAGAATAGTTATTTGTGTTCACCTGCCACCAGTTGTGTTCAAGAAGACTGTTTAAATGATGAAGTTGATAGAAGATTGAAAGCTACTGTTAATACTAATTTAGAAGTTTCTGAAGTGGATTGTTCCAGTCCGAATATGATAAAAGAACCAGAACCATATTTACAAGTGACTTGCTTTGTAAGTTAATTAGTCAAGGGAGCAATACATTTAAGTCAGAAAGGTTTTTTATGTGAATAAGTTACAATAACAAGTTTATTACAAATACATGCAGGCACACATTGTGTGCAACTAGAGCAATATAATACAGTATACAAAATAATAAATTGGTCAATAAGTGTGACAATTTAAAGTAAGTTTAAAAATTGCATAAAGAAATCTTTTTTCCTTTTTTTTTTGCATGTTAGTAGCTTTAATTGCATTTTACCAACCCACACAATATTGAAAAGATAGAAAATTCAATATTTGATCTTAATAGAATAAAGCAAGACGAAACATATAATGAGTGAGATACTCCTATTTGAAGAATGTATATAGTAGTGAAAGCTGTGCATATTTGTTTATTTTCAATTAGGTAATAAAACTCCAAGTCTTTGTTTCATCAATTCTAAACATCATTTTATATTTTTTTTCTTCAGGATGAGATGCAAGACCACAAGCGAACAGAAAGAACAGTTACATTTGATTTTAAGGGATTTAGAGATAGAGTGCAGAAAAGGAAAAATAGTAAGAACAATTGATTTTGATAATTTAACAAAGGCCTAATAACATTTAGAAAATTCAACTAAGATTCTATTACTAGTAATTAACACAACACAATTTTATTTGCTTGTGATAATGTTATTTATTTTGTGACAGTTCACATATTTGTTTGTGACATGTTCTGTTTAATGTTTGAGATTTATATTTGTTTTACCTAAGGAAAGAGTGAAGAAAGTTTTTGTCGTACGTTCCGAGCCAAGATATCACCGACAGATAACAAAGCTGCAGAAGAGGAATTACAAAAAGAAATCAGGTAATACAAATAAAGTTTTGAGTGGGTTATTATCAGTTAGACAGCAATCCATCAACAAAATAACAAACCAAACTTTTACAACCATAACTTTACCATTTCTAATATCATATCATATGCCCATGTGAATTTATGGGTAATGATCTGCTTTGCTTTTAATATCCTCATTCAATATTTAGTTACTGCAGATTCATTTATTTTCGTTGGTTCCAATTTTCATAGATTGAAGTCTGCATACACTACTTTTAAAAATTAAATTGTTGAACATTTAAATTTTTGGTTCCCCTTTACCCTTGAAATCCACAAAAATTGGTAGGCAACAAATATTTAGGAATCAACAGTATTTCGTATAACTATTAAAAACTGGAGAAGTATGCTGACATTTAAACAAGTTACAGAAAAAAGAGGGAATATTAGCAGTCTTGGCTGAATTGTTTCTTATGTGAGGCAACTCTAAAAAGATGGATATCTTGTCAAAGGTGAGGTTTTACCTAAGACCCTGCCGGGCAAATTTTGAATCAATACTTGTCTAGATGATATTTTAATAAAAAAAAGTAGATTTTTGGAAGCATCAAAGAAACCTCAACCTAGCAACACAAAAGTTAGATGACATCTAGAGAATATAATATCTTGATATAACTTTTTATTTATGTGAAATTATGTTTTTGTCTTTACAGTAAGGATATGTTTAAAGAGATGGAAATCCTTGGACAGGTATTTACCTATTTTATTCTATGATGTACAATAGAATGATCCTTTGACTATCGTTAATGACTCATATCGAAGATTTTAAATTTAAACTATATATTTGTTGTTGTTTTTTAAGATAAAACCATGTAATAACACCAAAAGTTTTATCCAATATTACTTTGTATGCCTCATTTATGGGCATTATGTTTTTGGTCTGTGTGTCTGTTTGGCTGTCTGTCCCATTTTAGGTTAAAGATTTTGGTCAAGTTAGTTTTTGATGAAGTTAAAGTACAATCAACTTGAAACTAATTACACATAATGCCTATGATATGATCTTTCTAATTTATTGCCCAATTAGAGTTTTAGCCCCAATTTTACAGTCCATTGAACATAGAAAATGATAGTGTCAGTTGAACCTCCGTGTATTATGGACATTTTTGTGTTTTCTTTACTATATATGGACACATTGTTGTTTTTCTTTAAAATATAATATCATATATCATTTATTATTTTTTTTCATAGTTTAACTTAGGATTTATCATCTCCAAGTTGAGAGAGGACCTGTTTATTGTAGATCAGCATGCTACAGACGAGAAATATAACTTTGAAATGTTACAGCGACATACAGTCATACAGAGTCAGAAAATGATTCAGTAAGTACAGCATACAGTCATTCAGAGTCAGAAACTGATCCAGTAAGTACAGCATACAGTCATTCAGAGTCAGAAACTGATTTAGTAAGTACAGCGACATACAGTCATTCAGTCAGAAACTGATTCAGTAAGTACAGCGACATACAGTTATTCAGAGTCAGAAACTGATTCAGTAAGTACAGCGACATACAGTCATTCAGAGTCAGAAACTGATTCAGTAAGTACAGTGATATAGAGTCATTCAGAGTCAGAAACTGATTCAGTAAGTACAGCGACATACAGTCATTCAGAGTCAGAAACTGATTCAGTAAGTACAGCGACATACAGTCATTCAGAGTCAGAAACTGATTCAGTAAGTACAGCGACATACAGTCATTCAGAGTCAGAAACTGATTCAGTAAGTACAGCGACATACAGTCATTCAGAGTCAGAAACTGATTCAGTAAGTACAGTGATATACAGTCATTCAGAGTCAGAAACTGATTCAGTAAGTACAGTGACATACAGTCATTCAGAGTCAGAAACTGATTCAGTAAGTACAGCAACATACAGTCATTCAGAGTCAGAAACTGATTCAGTAAGTACAGCGACATACAGTCATTCAGAGTCAGAAACTGATTCAGTAAGTACAGCGACATACAGTCATTCAGAGTCAGAAACTGATTCAGTAAGTACAGCGACATACAGTCATTCAGAGCCAGAAACTGATTCAGTAAGTACAGCGACATACAGTCATTCAGAGTCAGAAACTGATTCAGTAAGTACAGCAACATACAGTCATTCAGTCAGAAACTGATTCAGTAAGTACAGGGACATACAGTCATTCAGAGTCAGAAACTGATTCAGTAAGTACAGCGACATACAGTCATTCAGAGTCAGAAACTGATTCAGTAAGTACAGAGACATACAGTCATTCAGTCAGAAACTGATTCAGTAAGTACAGGGACATACAGTCATTCAGAGTCAGAAACTGATTCAGTAAGTACAGCGACATACAGTCATTCAGAGTCAGAAACTGATTCAGTAAGTACAGAGACATACAGTCATTCAGTCAGAAACTGATTTAGTAAGTACAGCAACATACAGTCATTCAGAGTCAGAAACTGATTCAGTAAGTAAAGAGACATACAGTCATTCAGAGTCAGAAACTGATTCAGTAAGTACAGCGACATACAGTCATTCAGTCAGAAACTGATTCAGTAAGTACAGCGACATACAGTCATTCAGAGGCAGAAACTGATTCATTAGGTACAGTGACATACAGTCATTCAGAGTCAGAAACTGATTCAGTAAGTACAGCGACATACAGTCATTCAGAGTCAGAAACTGATTCAGTAAGTACAGCGACATACAGTCATTCAGAGCCAGAAACTGATTCAGTAAGTACAGCGACATACAGTCATTCAGAGTCAGAAACTGATTCAGTAAGTACAGCAACATACAGTCATTCAGTCAGAAACTGATTCAGTAAGTACAGGGACATACAGTCATTCAGAGTCAGAAACTGATTCAGTAAGTACAGCGACATACAGTCATTCAGAGTCAGAAACTGATTCAGTAAGTACAGAGACATACAGTCATTCAGTCAGAAACTGATTTAGTAAGTACAGCAACATACAGTCATTCAGAGTCAGAAACTGATTCAGTAAGTAAAGAGACATACAGTCATTCAGAGTCAGAAACTGATTCAGTAAGTACAGCGACATACAGTCATTCAGTCAGAAACTGATTCAGTAAGTACAGCGACATACAGTCATTCAGAGCCAGAAACTGATTCAGTAAGTACAGCGACATACAGTCATTCAGAGTCAGAAACTGATTCAGTAAGTACAGGGACATACAGTCATTCAGAGCCAGAAACTGATTCAGTAAGTACAGCGACATACAGTCATTCAGAGTCAGAAACTGATTCAGTAAGTAAAGAGACATACAGTCATTCAGAGTCAGAAACTGATTCAGTAAGTACAGCGACATACAGTCATTCAGAGTCAGAAACTGATTCAGTAAGTACAGCGACATACAGTCATTCAGAGTCAGAAACTGATTCAGTAAGTACAGCGACATACAGTCATTCAGAGTCAGAAACTGATTCAGTAAGTACAGCGACATACAGTCATTCAGAGTCAGAAACTGATTCAGTAAGTACAGCGACATACAGTCATTCAGAGTCAGAAACTGATTCAGTAAGTAAAGAGACATACAGTCATTCAGAGTCAGAAACTGATTCAGTAAGTACAGCGACATACAGTCATTCAGTCAGAAACTGATTCAGTAAGTACAGCGACATACAGTCATTCAGAGCCAGAAACTGATTCAGTAAGTACAGCGACATACAGTCATTCAGAGTCAGAAACTGATTCAGTAAGTACAGGGACATACAGTCATTCAGAGCCAGAAACTGATTCAGTAAGTACAGCGACATACAGTCATTCAGAGTCAGAAACTGATTCAGTAAGTAAAGAGACATACAGTCATTCAGAGTCAGAAACTGATTCAGTAAGTACAGCGACATACAGTCATTCAGAGTCAGAAACTGATTCAGTAAGTACAGCGACATACAGTCATTCAGAGTCAGAAACTGATTCAGTAAGTACAGCGACATACAGTCATTCAGAGTCAGAAACTGATTCAGTAAGTACAGCGACATACAGTCATTCAGAGTCAGAAACTGATTCAGTAAGTACAGTGACATACAGTCATTCAGAGCCAGAAACTGATTCAGTAAGTACAGCGACATACAGTCATTCAGAGCCAGAAACTGATTCAGTAAGTACAGTGACATACAGTCATTCAGAGTCAGAAACTGATTCAGTAAGTACAGCGACATACAGTCATTTAGAGCCAGAAACTTGATTCAGTAAGTACAGCGACATACAGTCATTTAGAGCCAGAAACTGATTCAGAGTACAGCGACATACAGTCATTCAGAGTCAGAAACTAATTCAGTAAGTACAGCAACATACAGTCATTCAGAGTCAGAAACTGATTCAGTAAGTACAGCGACATACAGTCATTCAGAGTCAATAACTGATTTGGTAAGTACAGGGACATACAGTCATTCAGAGTCAGAAACTGATTTGGTAAGTACAGCGACATACAGTCATTCAGAGTCAGAAACTGATTCGGTAAGTACAGCGACATACAGTCATTCAGAGTCAGAAATTGATTTACATTGTGTTTTCAAAATCCTGGGCCCCTGTTATGAGCCCCTCAACCAATGACCCTGGTAATGAAAAACACCTGGATTACAACAATTCATCAAGCATTTGTATACTTTTAATTAATTGTTTTTTTAAACAGCTATACCAATGTCTTAAATGAATGATGCATGTAAAACAAAACTATTGATTCACAATTCAAACAAAGCGAGGATTTTGATGCAAATGAAAACAATAAACACAAAGTGGAACTGACAAGTCAGAGACTAATGCTACCAAGGTCTATTTGACCTCTATTGTAGAATATGTAAAAAAAGGTTGAAATTATTTTTTTTATTGGTGAAACAACCGGTTTCTCAAATTTCTAATTCTTTAGCCAATGAATAAGAAGATTCAAAACAATGAAAGTGTGAAGTTTTTATGTTATTACTTTTTGTATTTATCAGTCTATAATTTATAATCAGACAGAAATTTCGCATACAAAATATTAGAAGTCACAAGTCATTAACTTCTGGCCACCTTAAAGCATATTCTTGTAATATAAATCAATTAAAATTTTTATCATTTAATGGAAAAGATTCTTCAGTGTACATGTATATCTTATTCATGAGATAAATTGAATTTTACCAAGTATGTTCCTGGGAAATCACAAATAAAGCCTGATGACTCATTGTGTTTACTAAAACAAATGCACCGAGGAAGCTCCAGTTCATTCTCATTAGTCAGCTCTTTACTCTTCTGTCCATCTTTTGATATTACTATTATTCTATGAAATCCATTATCTGCTACAAAAATGTTACCATATAAATCTGTAGAAAGTCCCCATGGTTCAGATAAATCTGTATATTTCCAGATCTGTTTACCTGATCCATTCACACAGTAAACTTTTTTACCTAAATAATCACTATAGATTACTCTGTCATTACAGTAAACAAGGTGAAACAGGGATGATTTACTCTCAACTTTTATTGACTTCAGTGTATATCCTTCTAAGTCTATAATACGAATTTCATCTTTCTCCAGACCTACAGCCAGGGAATTATTGGAGAATGATATTCCATAGCATGCTTTGTTTAATGTGATAACTTTGGTAACTATTTCATTCTCTATATTGAAGATTTTAATGGCTCCCTCACCAGGATAAGTCATGGCTATAATATTGTGATTGATCTGTGTTACACTTACAACTCTACCAGGTAAAGGTAACTGTTTCTGTAGTTTGCCATCAGAAGTAAGTATATTAGCAGTATCACTCTGTTTAACAACTACAACTCTACCATCCATCAGACAAATCAAGTCACTAATAGACTTCTCCATGTTTAAATCTATCTTTGTCTCAATATTCATTGTCATTTTGTTTATGTTTGATTGTGGTTGTAATTGTACTTGTGCTTTCTGACTCACACTTGTTTTTCTATTCATTGGTTTATCTGTTTTGATAACTGTAACTGCTAGTGATTCAAGAGATTCTATTTTTTTTAGGGTCTTTTCCATTTCATTATTTTGCTCCATTTTGATGTCAAATTCTTTATTCCTGTCATCACCTTCCAGATCCTCAACATATTGTTGATATTGATTTACTTGTTGTTCAATCTGATGTACTCCTAGAAAGGATTGTAGTTTAGAACTATGTGTTGTGAAAGCATGTAGATAATCTTTCACTCCATCTAGTTCTCTTATCTTTTCTTCAATTTCATTTATCAAATCTGATGCATTTGATTTCTCTTCATTCAAGATGGTGTTTGTTTCTTGGTATAACTTCTTCTCTAGTTTGTCTAAATGTTCATTTATTTTCTTACGGAATTTTATAATCCTGCCTTTGATGCTTTCACACTGTTGTTCACCTCTTTTGATATTTTCTGATTTGTTGATCACCATTTTATTCAAGATGTCTAAGATGGAGGTTATATCTTTATCTAAAGATTCTTTTGATTTTACCATTTTTGTTTTCTCTACTACACTAGCTAAACTTTTTATTCCTGTACATTTTGTATGACTAGTAGGAATACATTCATCACAACAAGGCATTAAATGACTAGGACAGTACAAGTTGAGTTGTTGACCATGTTTGTCACATTCTGTTTCGATGGCTTTATTTAATAGTTTATAACTTTTGATATTAATGGTTTTATGATCACATAATGATTTAGATATTTTATGGTGACCAGAACATGTTGAACATAATCCTTCTTCACAGTTATAACACCAGAACTCAGCATTTGTGGTTAGTTCTCCCTTGTGACAAGGCCCACATGGTATAGGTTTGTTGGATGCCATGACCTAAACAGAAATAAAAGATAAATAATTGACCTAATTGGCAGGATTCATAAGGTATAGATTTAAAAGTATTATTCTGTAATTTTTAATACGCTTCTTTTAGTCTTAACTGCTATATACCCCACTTTTCTTTGAGTCATAATTGCTATTTAATAAATAGATACCTTTAAGTGTATAGAAAAAATCCTTTTGAGTTAACGTTGTTCTTATGACACTTCGAATTCATTTCCTTCAATGATTTTCACAACCTACAAGGAAGTTAAATAGGACATGTTTATATGTTGTTCAGGTAAACATTTAAATTCAGGTGATCAATAAATATTTAAATGCTGTATTCAATAAATATTTAAATGACCTACCTTATATCATACAATGTAATACAATATATTGATAATACAAAGATATATTAAATCATTTTGTCAGATCAGATCTATTTATAGTATTTATTATTATGGAAATTGTGAAATATTTCTTGTAATATCTCTATATTTAAATTATAATTTCACTAATGTAAAGTGAAGGCTTCTTTCATTTCAATCTTTTCAAGCTTTTTTTCATTTCAATCTTTTCAATTTCCCAATCAAATGCACCAACAATTAATATAGTAACAAAACAGATAACCTACTGATGATGCCAGATTTTTCTGAATCTTATATTTATTACCCATACAATAAATTTGGCTACAGAGTTAAATGTTTTGACCTATCCATATATAGGTCATTCTATTCATAGCCACATTATTTGTTGCCATTTTCAGCTGGTTTATTTTCTCCAAGTTCTCTTCCAATTGTAGGAACTTTTGAATTCAATATAACCATGGATGAGTTTGATGATAAAATAATCTGAGAATGGGGAATATTTCTGGAGGGAGAATATTTGAGATATTTACAAATCATGTCTTGTCATTACTGTCATAGTTTCATTTTTTTTTATTTCCATTCATCAATATATACCACAAATCAATTTAATAATAAGTCAAATCTGAAATGTTTTGGGGAGATGGACTTAAGTACTAACTTTTCATATTAATTCTAGGTTCATTTGACCTTAACTTTGTTTTCATGGTCCATTGGTCAGAAGTATGATTCGGTAGTTTTGTCTTTTTCCTATCTACTGTATGCAATATATAAACTATGTTTGGTAAAAAGAATGATTTGAATATGTTGTTATACCTGGTAGAGTTAGGCCAACCTTTACCTTATTTTCATGGTTCAATGGTAAAAATAATTATGGTTAGGTCTGTTTCGCAGGTGCTTTAAGTTAAAAGTTAACTAGATTTGATGTATGGAATGATTGTAAAGTGTCGTGCAGTATTTATTGGACCTTATTTTTGTGGTCTTTTGGTCAACATTAAGTTTTGGTGGTTAAATCTTTGTCTTTAAAACTTTCAACATAAACTCAATCATGATCAGGGGATCAGATGAGCCATTTCTGAGTGTGGACTAGTTTTGTGAAGCATTACTTTAAAATTTCAATATTTTTATTAACCTTTAACACAAAAGCTTTTGATTTTTGTCTCATTTATAGCGTTTGAAGTCACAGAATGCAAGACTAAGCAAGAATTTGGCCCCACCCCCTCAGTTACGGTCTATTGACTTTTGGCTATATTTTCATGTATTAGTTTGTGATTAGGTCAGTTTATAGGGAACCACTAGTGGTAAATTGATGATAATTGGTATGTAGTTGTTTAAGCATTGCATATCTCATTTCCATGGAGATTATTTGGCCCGGCTGATTCAGTCATGGTCTATTGGCTTTAAAACTTTTGCTTAGTCTTCATGTATTAGTTTGTAATAAGGTCGATTTATGGTGAACCACTAGTGGTAAGTCAATGATATTTAGTTTGCAGTTGTATTATCATTGGCATATCTCATTACCTTGGAGATTATTTGATCCTGCTCCTTCATTCATGGATCATTGACTTTGAAAATTTGCATTATAGAAATTACAAAAGAGCTAGACATATCTCTTTGATGACAGTTTATATATATATTCACCTATTTAATATTTCCCTTTCAGGACATTTTATACATTTATATGTGCAAAGTGCTTTCATTCATATACATGTTATCAAATTGTGCTTTTAAAATAGATTGCAATTGCTGCAGCAAATTCCTGTCACCTGTCGCAAAAAAAGGGAATAAGCAAATAATTTTCTCTATTCTTTGTCTTGTAGTCCACAGAGTCTAGAACTGACATCCAGTAATGAGATAATACTAATGGAGAGTATAGAGGTATTCCGAAAGAATGGATTTGATTTTATTGTAGATGAACAAGGTAATAGTAAAAACAGGTAGTTTGTTTTATTCAAAGTTATCAACCCCTAAGGGTGATTGGGGAAACAAAATATGGTTGCTTGGTCTTCTCCTGACCAGTAGTAAAACACTCACCAAAGTGGGGCTCCCTTTGGCTGTGCGGGATGTATCAAGTTTGCAGCCACATTCAGTCACAGTGGGTATGTTAAATCCAATGCCTCATGTAAAGAGATTGCCTAGCACTTTGCACTTTAAGAACCCTTGCAACATCTCTTTAAGGGGTCCGTAGGTGGCCTGTTTCAAAGCAAAATTCTGCCCCTATTCAACATACCCTCATTTTCCAGTGGCAGTCCAAATTTCCACGCCCATTATCCAGAATGGCCTCTATCATTACAAGACCTACTTATTGTATTTATTGTTTACTTGTTGTTACATGCATGAAATATTTTGACACTGGACCTTATGCAACCAACAATCAATCAATCAATCAATCAAAGTTAGCATGGTTAGTTATTGAATACTAATATACACAACAAATGATTTACCGAGCTTTTGATGGACTTGTTTTACAAAAGTAAACGTATTCTATATTTGAAATGTTACAAGGTTAAAGGAAACAAAATATCTGTTTGTCTCTCCTGTTTGTAATTGTATGAATAGTTTGTCAATAATACAACAGTATGAAAACGTTTTCCACATTTAAAAAAAACAACATTGTACTCCAAATGTCCTCAAATATAACCTTGTGCATGTATCTACTTTGATGTGTTCAATGACTCTCTGAAGTTTGTGTTGTATAGTTTTTATATATGTTGAAACAAATTTGAATTTTCTTGTCTTATCTTTCATAAGAGAATGAAATGAATAGGCATTCTAACATCAGTGTTGAGACTTCGACATCAGGGAAATTATCTTTGATGTAATGAAATTATGGTTTATGGACCTGCAGAGATCATTGTTGTTGATTGAATGATATTGAATAAAAAAAAAATTGTTGATGTAACATTAAAATTAACTACTTTATTTAATATCATAAAACAAAGAAAAGTATTTGTATATTTTTTTGTTCACAGGTGATCCTACACAAAGAGTCAAGTTAATATCTACACCGGTCAGTAAAAACTGGACATTTGGAAAAGATGGTTAGTCAGAAATATTTAACATATTATTATAATTGTAATCTCTTCAAAAATACTATTTTACAACAAAAACAGAAAGTTAGGCCTGTCAGTACATAAAGGTGCATTCACACGATACGATTTTCCGTTCGATTTTCCATTCGACTTGACACCGTCGCACAGGTAAATCGTACAGCGTTATGTTCACACGATGCGATTTTCCATTCGATTTTCATCAGATTTGAACAAGTGCTTTTTTATATTTCTAAATGCAGCAACTTCCGAAATTATCTTTATACGCAAGACTGAAGTATTATTAAAGTTTAAACAAATATTATTGAGTTATTAATTGAATGGTGATTTGATAATGAATTTCCAAGGACTATTCCTAAATTCTCCAAAATATTTGTCTTGCCGTCTAGGCAGTTTTTTTTATGTAATCTATACCTTAAGCTTTTACTTCTTTATCAGATATATTATATTTCTTTAATATTATATACATATTGCACTACCATCTTATATTGAGACTACCCTCATAATGATTGTACTGGCCGTTATAATTAGTTCTTTGCAAACCTGTAGTTTCCGTTAAGACTAATAAGAGACGAAAGACCCAAGCTTGTCGAAATATTTAGCAATTTAGCACAATAAAGAGTGTAGTACGAGTTATAAGTTTACCTTGAATAATTTTTGTCTATATCAATGATGGTCATTTTTAAAATACTCAAAATTATATGATTATCAGTCTTGAAAAATGTAGAAATTTATTCGGCATGTAATCTCTGTTTACTAAATAAACAGTTTTTTGAAAATAGATTCTACACCCAACATATTGATATCGGTGTTAAAATTATTTCTAGTACAACTTCTCTCTTCAGATACACGTATAGTTTTATAAAAGACGGAATACTCAAAATGTAATATTCGTGGAATGTAATATCAGTTGAAATTTTGGTGAAGAGTGCTTTCTTTCACGTCCGCACTTCTATCAAGTATGGCATGCCAAAATAACATTTAAAAATTTATTGCGGATCATGGCGAATATATAAATTACAGAACAATAACATACAGAGACACCATGTGACACTCTTAATTTTTCGATTATATTAGTGTAATAGAGTTGATTTTCTTCTCAGATCTAGAAAAAAGTAACGGATATTTATACATCAATATTAATGCTAGTAGAAAATTTAAACCAGATTTCAATATTCAAAATATAAAACTTGTATTTAAAATATAGATTAAAAAGAGAACTCGATACGTTTGAAGAATAGAACTCTAAAACAAATAATCGTGTTGCTTCGTGTCTTAATTTATTACTACGCGTACGTCTTTCTTTAATATGCACATGCTTTTGTGTAATTCACGTTTTTCTTGATAGAGTTAAGTCATATCTATAATACTACAATTACGAGGTCCAATTTGTCAGCCGTCATCACGTAAAAACGATGAATCAAAGAATTCAATTTTACATATAACTAATATAGTACAATGGTGTTGATTAAAAATTACACCACTCCAGGCCCCTTTGTTTTCCACGTAATTAATATTGCCAATAATTAAGAAGTTCCGGATCGAATCCGACACCGATACCAATAGTATATTCACCTGTTACCTATTACCTTATCTGTATGTTCCGCCTCTGACAGGCGCACCACAAAACGGTGTATTAAGAAAGTTTGCTCTATACTGCTGAGTAAAAGATACTCCATTCCGGGCCCTTTTTTTTTCCAAAATTAATTATCAATATTACCAATAATTGATAGGTCCCAGGTCGACGGGTTCAAACAGAACTTTTGAAGATTTTGAAAGTAGAGAAAACTGTACATCTTATAATCGGCATGACTTTATCAGATGACAATACCAATACTAAAATAAGACATACGCATAGTTATGTATTGTAATTCAGTCACAGACCCGCGATATCACGGGTCTGTTCTAGTATTTAACTAATATTCTATAGTGCGTCTTTCCGTGTTGTAATGTTATACATATAAGTACTACTTTTTAGGTAAGGGCGAAGGTTGGCGCCTTTTAAAACATTCATACTTGCTATATTATCATGAGTTTCATAGATGTTTTTATATGACCGCAAAAATATTTTTTTTGTCGTACATTCATTGGACAAAAGTGAGTTTCAGTCAAAAAAAGTCCTATCATTCAACTAATATCGATTTTTTTCAAAAAATTATTACGAAGTAACTGTATTAGCGATTTCCATAATATAGATACCAAAAGATGTAGAAATGTCTGAAGTTTTATTGTTTATTTGGTTATAATATTATTCATGCTCATTTTAATTTTCTGACGAGATGAACACAAAAAAATATTTATTGAAAAGTTTGCTATTATTCTAACCAAATTAAAATCGTAAAAATTAGCATTTGTGTTTAACTCATCAGACGATGAAAACGAAATGTATATTGGTATCACGGCGTCGTCGTCTGCGTCGTCCGAAGATGAATGGTTGCCGGATAATAACTTAAGTTTTTAAGCTAACAGAAATCGATAAATATTTAACGCAAATTACCACTAAAAGAAGGTTTGGATTGATTTTGGGGGTTTTGGTCCCAATGGTTTGTGAATAAGGGGCAAACAAGGGGCACAAATAAGCATTTTTCTTTGTTTTCGCACAATAACTTCAGTATAAGTAAATAGAAATCTATGAAATTTAAACGAAAGTTTTATGACCACAAAGGAAAGGTTGGGATTGATTCTCGGAGTTTTGGTCCCAACAGTTTAGGAATTAGGGGCCAAAGGGTCCAAAATTAAACAAAATGTTTGATTTCATCAAAAATTGAATTATTGGTTTATCTAATATGCAGAATCTAATCGTGTATTAAGATTCGAAATTTTTGGTCCCGTTTTCAAATAAATCTACATTAAGGTCCAAAGGGTCCAAAATCAAGCTTAGTTTGATTTTAACAAAAAATGAATTCTTTGGGTTCTTTGATATCCTGAATCTAAACATGTTCCTATAGTTTCGACTACGGGCCCAGTTTTCAAGTTGGTTCAAAGGGGGGGGGGGGGTTCAAAATGAAACTTTGTTTGATTTCAACAAAAGTAATTGAATATATGGGGTTCTTTGATATGCTGAATTTAACCATGTATTAATGTTTTTGGTGTTTGTCAAATTGGTAAACATTGAGTTCTCAAGGGCTCAAAATTAAACTTTATCTAATTTCACCATAAACGAAATATTGGGGTTATTTGATATGCTGAATCTAACCATGTATTTATATTTGGGATATTGGACCATAATAATAAAATGTCCAATTTAATTTTTTAAATTTTTTAGTGTCAACTATTTAATCACAATCCAAATTCAGAGCTGTATCAAGCTTGAATGTTGTGTCCATACTTGCCCAACTATTAAATTTCCTGTTACAAAACTTTAAATTTTTCGAAAAACTAAGGATTTTCTTATCCCAAGCATAGATTACCTTAGCGGTATTTGACCCAACTTTTTGGAATTTTGGATCCTCAATGCTCTTCAACTTTGTACTTTTTTGGCTTATCAAATATTTTGATATGAGCGTCACTGATGAGTCTTATGTAGACGAAACACGCGTCTGGCGTACTAAATTATAATCCTGGTACCTTTGATAACTATTCAGGGTTCGATCTCTGCGGTCGTATAAAGCTGCGCCATGCGGAGCATGTGGTTTGTTTCCCGTTTGTAAATAGATTAGACCGTTGGTTTTACTGTTTGAAAACGTATACACTTGTCATTTTGGGACCCTTTATATTTTGCTATTTTAGGTCAGCTAATCAAAAGAAAGGCTCCGTGTTGAAGGTTGTACTTGGACCTATAATTGTTAGCTTAAATTCGCTGAGACTTGGATGCGGAGTTCTCTCAATGGCACTTCTACCACATATTCTTATTTTTTTTCAAACTTATTTCGAAATATTTTAATTGGAAAATAAAGAACTTTATTCATGTGCGAACTAAAGTTGGGTTTAGGGGTGGCATGAATATAGGAAAATAATACCTTTTTATAAAATAATGCTAAAGGTCTTCGAAACTTTAATATAGTGCAGCTTGTGCAATACCATAAATTGGAAAATTTCAAAAATAAACAAATAGGATATGAGACTTTACAATCCCTTAAAAAAATTACCAAGATTCAAGGTCGCTACACGTTATAATATTATCGGACAAGGAATAGCTAGCATGATTTGATTTCCTTTAAAATGTCCATTCGAATTTTCCGATACATATGATCCTATAAGCTAAACTGCCAGTTCATACATTCTCAGATCTAACTGAATCTTACCTCGAAATTCAGAAGTTTATAATTTTTTAGATGACACGACTATTTCAAGAGCTAAGAAAGTTTGACCTATTTTTATAATTTGGATTATCGTCACTGGTTTCTAAGATACAACAGGGGTTGATTCCTGATGAAGCCAGAGGCAGGGGATCACCCCCCCCCCCCCCTTTTGTGGAAAAAATGGTTGATTAAATAGGGAATCACTGAAGCATAACTGGAGCCCCTCTTAGGCAGTCAATGGACCCCCTTTAATGAAAATTTCTGGATCCGCCACTGGACGCGGTATTATAGATTATATTTTTTATTCGATTAAGATAGATTATTCTAATGCAACAACGTTTGTAACGTTCATTTTGATTGGATAACGTCACTTTCTTACATGGCATCAATTGACAATTGATGCCATGGGACCTACGCGCAAGCGCAGACGGCATATGACAGATTTTAAATACATGTTTTAACGTTGTTTTCTGTCAGTTTCTTTAGAATGGAGATAACAATATTGTATTTTAAGCTCCGACGGCATCAATTGGGGATTTGATGGTCGCAAATACCCGTTTACTGTCTCCGCTAACGCGTGGCCAGTAAACTTAATTTGCGACCATCAAATCCCCAATTGATGCCGTCGGAGCTTAAAATACAATACAGTTATCTCCCAATTTTCCATTGCGTTATTCATTTTGATCCCTTTCGATAGAGTCAATGCACACGGTTGTTGAGTTTAAAGGGTAACAAACTACTGAAAATCACACTTACCACACTTTTCTTAATGGTATTTTTAAATATTCTTATTTTCAAACCGAAATTTATGGGGTCTTTTGCATAATGTTCCTAATGTTCATCTCTTTTAAAAGTTATGATTAAATGCATTAATCGTATCCAAATCCTTACTGTGTCCCCACTTTTTGTTTCAACACTTGTTAAATTGTACTGCAATTTCGCGGGCATCATCTAGTGTATGCTTATATCAAAGAAAATACATCGGCTAGCGACGTTCTATCAATGTATTCTATAATCTTTATATTTGGAGAAATGGAACAAAACATCTGTTATTCAATTTTTAATAACTGGATTTAAGTATGGCCGTTGCAATTTGGTTATTCCTCATTACGGATCCTGGATCGTTCAGACCAATTTTTCTTTGATTCAATATGAATTCAAATTCAAAGTTTTATTTATTGTCGATACAAAGTAAACAAAAGCGAGCTTTTAAAATCGACATTATTTTTCAAAATTCAAAATTAAATTGGTGTAAACAATGATACCTCTACAAAATAAACACATTTGTCTAAATAATAAAAAAAAATGTAGGTGTTGGGTTTTTTTAAAAATAGGTGCAATGATTACTATTGAAACTATGTATATTGTTTTGGTGAATTATTTGTAAAAAGAAAGTCATCTACATTGTATTAGTCAATTCATTATGTCTTGAGCTCTTTTATTTGGGAATAAAACATCCTCTATTAAACGCTTTGTCGATTACCACTGTGCCTGAAGTGAAATATTTATAAATAGATATCAGAACGCGGACGTGATAGAAAGCCTAATTTAGAACATTGTCTAGTCTAGAAGAAAGCCGGGAAGGAAATAAGTTGAGTTACAGTGAATAAATACTTAAGATTTGCATCATATACGGCTTGCACATTCAATGCACAGAACTACTCACGACAAACAAATGCTGGCCCCTCGTCATCCTTTGGAGATATGTTAATAATGGGTCTTCCCATTAATAGAAACATGCATGTCCCTGTGTATAAAACACTTCCTTAATCTTCCTTATCTTTTTGTAATTCTTGAACAGGCAAATTCATCCAATGTCACTCCTCCTGACTTTGGAAGTGCTAAGGTGAATTGCATTGACTAGCACTTGTCGCCTTATTAACGCCATGTAAGTCCGCCAGTTCTTATCATTTATAGGAACCACATCCACTTTTCGTAACTTGGTCTAACCATAGTCCCCTAGCCAAGTACACGATAATATAGCAGTAGTAAGTATTGTGCCAGGACTTACCTATTATTCACGATCATTATTCGAAGGCTTTGTGAAACGGCTGTAAAACCTAGAGATTTATTAACGATGGTTGTCACTATATATGGATCTAATGACACGTAGACTTCCGAAGGCTTTGTAAAACGGTGGCCAGGTTTATGAACAAAAGATGACTATGTTTCCTGTACGAATTAAAAACGTTTAGAATGATGCCAAAATCGGAATGTTGTCAATTAAATTTATAAGCTTGATTTTTTCAATCGACTGATAAATTTGGTCGATTTGGCGTTCACACGGTCCGATTCCAGTCGAAAAGTCGAATGAAAATAGCGTACGTTTCGATTTCAAAAAGACGTTTCGACTTGACGTTCGACTTCAGATTTTAGTGTTCACACGATACGATTTTAGTCGAAAGCAGGTGTACAGGTAAAAATCGCATGAAAATCGAATGGAAAATCGTATCGTGTGAATGCACCTTAAGATGTTGATTTCACTGAATGCATATATTTTTTACATATTTAACATTGACACATCCATTTGTATTGAGGCTGCTTTTGACCAGCCCATTTGTAATTGTTTATTAATTTTAGAAATATTTGAGCAGTCACTCATTATTTAGTGGATAATTTTATTTATTTTTGTGCAATCATGTAACTGCAATTTATTTTAACTTAAAATGAGAATTCTTGATTGATTTGACATTTGGTTTTAACAGGAGTATATTTAACCTTTAGAGCCAATACAGACCACATGTTGAATTGAATAGACATTTTTTTTTTGTCTATCTGATGAGTTAAGCCTTTTTCAACTGTTTTTAGCTCACCTGGCCCGAAGGGCCAAGTGAGCTTTTCTCATCACTTGGCGTCCGTCGTCTGTCGTCGTCGGTCGTCGTCGTCCTGCGTTAACTTTTACAAAAATCTTCTCCTCTGAAACTACTGGGCCAAATTTAACCAAACTTGGCCACAATCATCATTGAGGTATCTAGTTTGAAAATTGTGTCCGGTGACCTTGCCAACCAACCAAGATGGCCGCCATGGCTAAAAATAGAACATAGGGGTAAAATGCAGTTTTTGGCTTATAACTCAAAAACCAAAGCATTTAGAGCAAATCTGACAGGGGGTAAAATTGTTTATCAGGTTAAGATCTATCTGCCTTGAAATTTTCAGATGAATCTGACATTCCGTTGTTAGGTTGCTGCCCCTGAATCAGTAATTTTAAGGAAATTTTGCTGTTTTTGGTTATTATCTTGAATATTATTATAGATAGAGAAAAACTGTAAACAGCAATAATGTTCAGTAAAGTAAGATCTACAAATAAGTCAACATGACCAAAATGGTCAGTTGACCACTGTAGCCCTTTATAGCCAATTTTTAACCATTTTACGTAAATCTTAGTTATCTTTTAGAAAAATCTTCTCCTCTGAAACTACTGGGCCAAATTAATTGAAACTTGGCCACAATCATCTTTGGGGTATCTAGTATAAAAATTGTGTCCGGTAACTTGGCCAACCAACCAAGATGGCGGCCATGGCTAAAAATAGAACATGGGAGTAAAATGCAGTTTTTGGCTTATAACCCAAAAAACAAAGCATTAAGAGCAAATCTGACAGAGTTGAAATTGTTGATCAGGTCAAGATCTATCTGCCCAGGAATTTTCAGATGAATTGGATTATTGGTTGTTAGGTTGCTGCCCCTAAATTGGTAATTTTGAGGAAATTTTGCTGTTTTTTTGTTATTATCTTGAATATTATTATAGATAGAGATAAACTGTAAACAGCAATAATGTACAGTAAAGTAAGAACTAAAAATGAGTCAACATGACCAAAATAGTCAATTGACCCCCTGAGGAGTTATTGCCCTTCATAGTCATTTTTTAACAATTTTCACAAAATTTGTAGATTTTCACTAACATTTTCCACAGAAACTACTGTTATAGATATAGATCATTGTAAGCAGCAAAAATGTTTATTAAAGTAAGATCTTCAAACACATCACCATCACCAAAACACAATTTTGTCATGAATTCATTTGTGAACAATGTTTAATATTAACATAGACCAAGGTGAGCGACACAGGCTCTTTAGAGCCTCTAGTTTATAGGTCGTTCTTATGTTGTACTGTTATACCACTGTCCCAGGTTAGGGGGAGGGTTGGGATCCCGCTAACATGTTTAACCCCGCCATATTATTTATGTATGTGCCTGTCCCAAGTCAGGAGCCTGTAATTTAGTGGTTGTTGTTTGTTTATGTGTTACATATTTGTTTTTTTGTTCATTTTTTTACATAAATAAGGCCGTTAGTTTTCTTGTTTGAATTGTTTTACATTGTCTTATCAGGGCCTTTTATAGCTGACTATGTGGTATGGGCTTTGCTCATTGTTGAAGGCCATAAGGTGACCTATAGTTGTATTGTTTGTGTCATTTTAATCTTTTGTGGATAGTGGTCTCATTGGCAATCATACCACATCTTCTTTTTTAGCTCACCGGGCCCAAAGGGCCAAGAAAGCTTTTCTCATCACTTGCCGTCTGTCATCCGTCGTCGTCCGTTGTCCGTCGTCCGGCGTTAACTTTTACAAAAATCTTCTTCTCTGAAACTACTTTGCCAAATTAAACCAAACTTGGCCACAATCATCATTGATGTATCTAGTTTAAAGTTTGTGTTTTTTTACCCGGTCAACCATCCAAGATGGCCGCCATGGCTAAAATTATAACATAGGGGTAAAATGCAGTTTTTGGCTTATAACTCAAAAACCAAAGCATTTAGAGCAAATCTGAAATGTGGTAAAATTGTTTATCAGGTCAAGATCTATCTGCCCTGAAATTTTCAGATGAATCAGACAACCCATTGTTGGGTTGCTGCCCCTAAATTGGTAATTTTAAGGAAATTTTACTGTTTTGGGTTATTATCTTGAATATTATTATAGATGGAGATAAACTGTAAAGAGCAATAATGTTCAGCAAAGTAAGATTTACAAATAAGTCAACATGACCAAAATGGTCAGTTGACCCCTTTAGGAGTTATTGCCCCTTATAGTCAATTTTTAACCATTTTTCGTAAATATCCATCATCTTTTACAAAAATCTTCTTCTCTGAAACTACTTGGCCAAATTAAACCAAACTTGGCCACAATCATCATTGATGTATCTAGTTTAAATTTTGTGTTTTTTTACCCGGTCAACCATCCAAAATGGATGCCATGGCTAAAAATAGAACATAGGGGTAAAATGCAGTTTTTGGCTTATAACTCAGTTGACCCCTTTAGGAGTTATTGCCCTTTATAGTCAATTTTTAACCATTTTTCGTCCTTTGTTTAATTCACATATACCTAGGTGACCGAAACAGGCTCTTTAGAGCCTCTAGTTATATTGTGTGTTTAATTCTAAAGATAGTTTTTATGCCCCTCCTACGATAGTAGAGGGGCATTCTGTTTTCTGGTCTGTGGCTCCGTTTGTTCGTCCGTCTGTGCGTCTGTCAGTCCCACTTCAGGTTAAAGTTTTTGGTCAAGGTAGTTTTTGATGAAGCTGAAGTCAGATCAACTTAAAACTTAGTACACATGTTCCATATGATATGATCTTTCTTATTTTATAACAAAATTAGACTTTTGACACCGTTTTTATGGTCCACTGAACATAGAAATTAAAAGTGTGAGTTTCAGGTTAAAGTTTTTGGTCAAGGTAGTTTTTGATGAAGCTGAAGTCCAATCAACTTGAAACTTAGTACACATGATCCTTATGATATGATCTTTCTTATTATAAAACAAAATTAGACTTTTAACACCATTTTCATGGTCCACTGAACATAGAAATTTAAAGTGTGAGTTTCAGGTTAAAGTTTTTTGGTCAAGGTAGTTTTTGATGAAGCTGAAGTCCAATCAACTTGAAACTTAGTACATATGATCATTATGATATGATCTTTCTTATTTTAAAACTAAATTAGACTTTTAACAACATTGTCATGGTCCACTGAACATAGAAATTAAAAGTGTGAGTTTCAGGTTAAAGTTTTTGGTCAAGGTAGTTTTTGATGAAGCTGAAGTCCAATCAACTTGAAACTTAGTACACATGTTTCTTATGATATGATCTTTCATATTTTTAAACAAAATGAGACTTTTGACACCATTTTCATTGTCCACTGTAAACATAGAAATTAAAAGTGTGAGTTTCAGGTAAAAGTTTTAGGTCAAGGTAGTTTTTGATGAAGTTAAAGTCCAATCAACTTGAAACTTAGTACACATGTTCCTTATTAGTTGATCTTTTTACTTTTAAGGCCAAATTAGATTTTTTACCCAATTTCACGGTCCATTGAACATAAAAAATAATAATGCAAGTTGGGCATCTGTGTACTTTGGACACATTCTTGTTGTGATTAAGTTATAAATTGTGGTCATTTTTACGGCCCTGCAACGAAGTTGTTGGTGCCATATAGTTTTACCCTTGTCCATCATTCCGTCATTCTGAAATTCCGTCATTCCAAAATTCTGTCAATCCAAAATTCTGTCATTCCGCAACAAACCATTATACAGAGTTTTTTCTGAATGCCTTCAGATATTGGGCTGAATTTTGGTATGTGAGTTAACCATGATGAGTTACAGATCAAGTTTAAGTCTAATTCCGATCCACTACTTTTTGCAGAAATTACGGACTTTGGACTTTGAGAAATTGTTAAAAATCATAGTCATACAGACTTTTTTTCGAAATGCTTTCAGATATTGTACTGATTTTTGGTATGTGAGTTAACCATGATGAGTTACAGATCAAGTTTAAGTTTTGTTCTGCTCCACTTTTTTTGGCCGAGATTACAGGCTTTGGGCTTTCTCTATTCCCCTCCAGATTTTGAGCTGATTTTTGATATGTGAGACTACCAGCATGTTTTTTTCCACATGTGTTGAAATTGAAATTGCAGATTTTTCAATTTTTTGGGACGGGACCATTTTTGTCGCTTTGACACATCTAGTTTTTGTTATCAAAAGCACATTAAGAGCTACAAAGATATCGATTTTTCAAGTGTTTTTATTTTCAGATATAGAGGAACTAATCTTCATGTTAACAGATTCACCTGTGAGTATATGTCAATTAACATACATTTGGTTAATTAAAGAGGGAAAATAAGGGTGAATGATACCATAGTGACACTCAAACTCATAACCTGAAAATAAACTTGACAACTTCATGGTTAAAAAAGAAAAAGACAAAACATATCCTGCTCCACATGTATTCATGTCCTATTTACTACAACAAGAGATTTACTACCACTACTCGGGAAATCCAGACTGCAGTGTAACTGCTCTTGCTCAGAGAATTGTCCAAGCCACTATCAGTGAAGGTGACCAGAGGCTGATCTACTTTGTGATGGCTTTGATTGAATGCATATTCTTTTGTTGGAAAAAAAATCTTAAATATAGTGCCATGCACTCAACTAGACTCAAGATCTTTAGTTTTCTATCTTCTGTTTTGCATACTGTTTTGGTCGTTTTTTTTGGGTTTTTTTGCCCTGAAATTGTCAGTTTGTTTTGACTGATGAGTTTGACTATCCTGCAGTGTATTTTGCCTGTCTTGTACCAGTTGATACATAATGAGACCTGGGGTTAAAATCATAAAACTTTGCTCAGTGCTTGGAGCACAACAATGATGCTGGAAACATGAAATCCAACATTTTCATTGGTTGATTTTCAAGTAGGAGTACAAAAAACCAACTCAATGTTTTATGACTGCAAGGCCTGGATTACATACTTTTAATGTTTAGTTTACATTTGTTTATAAAATTGGAAAATGTTTTAAGATAGAATATTGTTTCTATATAGGAAGGAAGACATTCTTATTGGATAAACAAATTAAGTGCTTAGGAATTAGCCAAATGACAGTAACATGCATTGTTATGTGTGCGTATTATATTTCAATTATCTAATGACAATAACTTAATTTATCCCTCTTTTAACCTTAGAAATTTAAGAGGTCTCCAGTTTCGTAATGCTGTGATACACCCAATATGGACCAAAATGTGAATTTAAATTATAATGGCAGTTCTTTTTTTTAAGTTCACAACACTCTGTAACTATGACTTATCGCTACGTCCCATTTCATGTGTGATAATTTGAAGATTGACTTTTGGCAAAAGATAAAACTGATTACTGAATATATGTTGTTAGGGTGTTATGTGTCGTCCATCCAGAGTTCGGCAGATGTTTGCCTCTAGATCATGTAGAAAATCCATAATGATTGGTACAGCACTGAATAAAGCTGAAATGAAAAAGGTAAGTTTAGTTGATGTATACAGCGGGTTTCATAGCAACATTATACCTTATTTAGACATTCAAATGTTGGACAAATTCAGGGTGGAGAAATATCGTAATAAACGAGATACAATGGTGGAATCTGTTTCTCTTATGATTTTTATCCTTCCTTTTCAAAGATTTGAGGAAAGTTATGTACTTTTGATGTGACGTCATCAGGCATTGTTTGCCTTTTTTCATGACATTACAATAAGAAAATTCAGAAAAAAACAAGAAAATTTAACGTCACAATTAAATTTCAACAAATCATTTGCTGAGAACAGATTTTTCAGTAGTGAGGAGAAATATTTTTCTCAGACAGGTCAGAAAATGTGAAAATAGCATAAAAATTAGAGAAAAAGCAGAAATTGCAGAAAAGAGGTAACATCAAGTTGTAAACATTATGTTGAAATAAAATTATTTGCCAGTTCATTTCCTCAGACTTTTTCAGAATGAAAAAACAATTTGCCTTGTCAAAACTACATTGGAATATTCATAGGAAACATTAAAGATTTTACCAGAATGTCACATGTATTGGCACTATAAAAACAAATATTTAACAATTGTGTGTGAGTGTCATGTAACTGGTTATTTTCTTTTTACCTTACAGTTAGTTGAGCACATGGGCCAAATTGACCAGCCGTGGGTAGGTTAAACAAATATTTATACACTTTAAAATATAAAGGCACTGAGCAAAGATGCCAAAACTAAAATGAAACCAATCAGTCAGAACTTTATATAAAAAGAACTGATTGATTGATTGTTGACCCAGTGGCAATAATTCATTCATGTTTAGGTCAAGAACTAATTAACAATAAATACAATATATTGATGGTGATGCTGATTGCAACTAATCTTTCCCATAACCATTCTAGAAATATCTAGTTTTAAGATATGTGTCTTGAACCTGCCAGCAAAATGACAAAGGCACCGTTTCTAGAAATAGAACATAGGGGATAATACAAGTATTATAAATAGTCTTAAAACAGCGAAGTTGACCAGCTACCCAAACTCTAAAAAATAAGTCACATGTCTATGGAGTAGATATAGCAAATATTAATCAAATCTGTGACATTTAGTGGCCATACCTATCCTTCATTCTTTGGGTTTTACATAGAAGTAATGTTAAGTCAGGAGGAGCAAAATAATCAAATGATTACCAGTTTAACAATACACCACTTTCGAGTTTGTCCGTCACTGGCACGCCTTTATGACGTCATTTACCAGATAGTGGGGATCACCTGTAATCCTGCACTATTTACATTTATCAAGTGTCTTAGTGATGGCCATTGTGAAGGATAAACTAGAAATAATATTTGTTCTGTAGGTACTTAATCACAATTCCCAAATGAGAGAGTGCTGATTGTCAATTATGAAAAATCAATTTGATGAATAAATTATGCAATATAAAATCATACGACTGGCTCAACATGGGAATGTGACGACGCCCCTAAATTCAAGAATGATGTTCACTTAAACAAATGTTTTTGACAGAAATGCATCCAACTCAATAGTTGTCTATTGACATTGAGTCTCATTGAAAGATAATATTATCAGATAACAAGAGGACATTAAAATCATAAGTCAAAAAATTACACAAATTACCATTGCCACAAGAAAAATAAACAGTAATCCTTCAAAACACTACACAGTAAACCTAACATTGAACTTCTAAAACTATGTGAAACTTGGAATGATCACTGTTGCACCTGAAGGGTAAACGGTTCTCTAGTTATTCCCATTAGTTGTTAATGACAAGTAAAGAAAAGAGCATCACATTGAAGATAATTATAAGTACACATGTTTTCTTAATTCTAAAACATCAACTATTATTATTTTATATACTATCCATCTTTTAGTGAAAGCGATTTAAATGAAAAAAGACATTTAGACAAATACTAAATACTGAAATGTATATGAAACTAAACTATCAATTCAAAATATTAACTTGCTAATTTATATTTTTTTTAGAATTGTCCACATGGAAGACCAACAATGAGACATTTAATTAACCTGAATATGGTTCCAAGATGATTTCATTGTATCATTAGGCACCACCAGAGATGTGTTCAGTTTTTAAGAGATATAAAGTTTTAATAAAAAAAAACATGTCATTATTCTTGTGCATTCTATTGTTCATAACAGACTAGAACAACTTTCCAAAATTATAGTACCTTATTTTAAGTTTGACCTTGAAGCATTTTTAAATCAAATATCCTGGGATAATCAATTTAGATAACTGTTGGTTTTGCGTACAATGTATTGGTATACAGTAATATAAACTTCTGACGCTGCATCTCATGTTTATATGTCTGTTTTACACTATGTGTATAATGGTTATCTACTGATTGATATTTAAGTATGAGAAGAAATGGTTTATTTATTGTTGAGTCTGGCTTTGAATTAGCTTACCATATCTGTGAGAACTCTAAAATAAGTAACATGTGAATATGTTTAAACTAAACAATACTAAATACCATGTGTCGTTTTGTCATTTTCAAGGTTGATTGTGTGCTTCGTGCCATTTTCTGTATATTGGACCCTGGATGATATTTTTATATTAATTTTGGTTCCCAGATACTAAACTTATCATATGAATGAAGGATATTGTTTGGTAGCATCTTATTTTGAACCCAACTAGAATATATCGTTGTGGATAGTTACATATTTTTACTGTTGAAAAATAAGCAATATCAAAAACAGGAGGGGTGGGATGACCAACAGGGACTCTCTCTATATTTCATTTGATTTATTATATTGTCCCTTGGAAACGGTCGAGATCCCCACCCTAAACCCTATATATTCATATATGAAAAGAACGAAAGGACTAATCAAATGAAATATAGGGGGAGTCCTAAGGGTCACCCTACCCAATCCTGTTCAATAACGTGGAAACAGATGAGCTCCCCACCCTCAACCATATATATTCATGCGTTGGACATTATAACAAATCAAATTAAATATAGGATAAGTCACTGGGGTCCCCCAACCCTCCTGTTTGAAAACTTGATAACAATCGAGATCCCCACCCCTAAACCATATATATTCATGTATGGGACAATATAACAAATCATGAAAAATAGGGGTAGTCCCTTATATAAAAAAGAAGATGTGGTATAATTGTCAATGAGACAACTATTAACAAAAGAACAAAACCACACCGACATTAACAACTATAGGTCACTGTACGGCCTTCAACAATGAGCAAAGCCCATACCGCATGGACACCTCACACCCTCTTGTGTGTGTTTTGATAACTTGTAAAAGATTGAGATACCAACTCCTTAACCATATTCATTCCTGTTTTTCATTTCAAAATATTGAATGACAAACAAGGTCAATCGTCACATATGCATATCACTTTGCTAGACCTAACACCTGTCATTTTATTCCAAACTTAGACATCATGGATTTCGGGTGAAAGTGGGAGTCATTTACATTTACTATGGACAGGTCAGTCAGAACTCACCATCGATCCCTGTAGTTGTAAACATTTGTCTGATTTGTGTCTCATAAAAGAGGGACGAAAGATATCAAAGGGACAGTCAAACTCATAAATCTAAAACAAACTGACAACGCCATGGCTAAAAATGAAAAAAGACAAACAGACAAACAATAGTACACATGACACAACATAGAAAACCAAAGAATAAACAACACGAACCCCACCAAAAATTAGGGGTGATTTCAGGTGCTCCGGAAGGGTATGCAGATCCTGCTCCACATGTGGCACCCATCGTGTTGTTTATGTGATATTAAATCCGGTTAACTGCATACAGTCCTTACAGCGCTTTGATTTCTTTTTCGAAGGTTGTTTTTTGTGCCACTTGCCTATCAGATATGTTGAGCCCTTTCAAACTGAATTTTGCAGTTTGGTCTTGTTCTTTTACAGTCCACTGTACAATGGTACGGAGAGTCTTTAGCCCATGAAACACGATTAAGTAATTTACCGATGTTTAAATCTCACAAATTAATTGCGAAAAGACAAACAGGAACAGTAAGTCGAATAGAATGAGTGCATTGACAGCTATACATCCATCACCTGTCATACAAATTCTTACTCAGTCAAAATGTCATATTCGGGAATAAAACGAAATTGATAAGATTGCAGATCAAACGAAAATAAAAATAAAATTACAGTTATATAAGGTTATGCAATTTTATTTGTCATGTGCTTCATGACATGAAGGGTAAGTACGGGCAAGAGAATCTCTAACCAAAAGGGTAAGAGTGGATGCAGGATAAAGGGTTTTCTGTATATTTCCGTGTGAAGAAAGTTCGTGACCTACCAAATCCTTCCAGATTTCCCAAAAGGTTTTATTGGGGTTCGTGCTGCTTAGTCTTGAGTTTTCTCTTTTGATTTGTGTGTACTAATATTTGTCCGTTGATCTTTTTTTTTCTATTTCGGCTATGGTGTTGTCTATTTTTCGACATATGAGTTTGAATGTCTCTCTGGTATCTTTCGCTTCTGTTTTGGTGGCATATTTTGTTTCCAGATACCAAACGTGTCATACCGATGAAGCATTTAGTCCTATTTAGTCGCATTTGATTTGAAAACTAACTCGAATATACCATTGTGGATGGATACATGTTTCTATGGTTGAAAATTAAGCATAATATTTGTTTTTAAATCATTGATGAATCAGGCAGTTATATTTTTCTTTTGAATTGTTTTACATTTTCGTCAGGTTTTGTCCATTGTTAAAGGCTTATAATGACTTATAATTGCTAATATCTACATAATTTGGTCGAGGGTCTAATTTTGTTTCATAACTATCATAACTATCGACAATCTTGCCACATCTTATTTTCATTTTATCAGAAGTTGAAATCAGAAGTACAAATGAATACAATTATATCATTATATAGAATATTATGTTACCAATAAAAGCATAATGGTAGACATTTGACACCTAAATATTTATATATATAAATGTGCTGATAAGTTGTTTCAACTATACACCTTTTTCAGAACTTGACACTTGTCTAAATTTCTTCTTGTGAAATATTTAGGCACACACCAAAAGGCTTTACCTATGATGAAGCTAACACTTTTGATCATTTGATAGATTATATTCCTCAGTAGTGTTTTTCTTATTCATAAAATAAATTGAATTTTACCAAGTATTTGTCTAAGTAATCACCAACAAAACCTGATGATTCATTATGTTTACTGATACACTGAGGAAACAATAGTCCATCCTCTTGATTAATCAGTACTTTACTACCCTGTCCATCTTTTGATATTACTATTATTCTCCTCGATTTACCGTCTGCCACTATAATATTACCATAAGTATCTGTGCAAAGTCCCATCGGTCCTGTTAAATTCTGTTTATATTGCCAGATCTGTTTACCTGATTCATCAAAAGAGCATACCACCTTACCATCACTGTCACTGAAGGTTACTCTGTCGTTACTGTAAACAAGATGAAACAGGTATGACTGACTCAAAACTTGTATTGACTTCAGTGTATTACCTTACAGGTCTATAATGCGGATTTCATCTTTATCTAAACCTACAGCAAGCGAATTATTTGCGAATGCCAAACCACTGCATACTCTGTCTAATTTGATTACTTTAGTAACTTTTGTTTTCTCCATATTAAATATCTTAACGGCTTTCTCGCCAGGATAAGTTAAGGCAATGGTAAACTGATTGATCTGTGTAACACTGTAGGCTTCACCAGGTATTACAAAATGCTTATGAATTTTGTTAGCTTCAGTAAATAAGTGAACTGTACCAAACTGTTTAATTACTATAACACTACCATCCATCAGACAAGTCATGTTCCTAATCCACTTCCCAATGTTGAGCTCTATCTTTGTTTCAATCTTCATGGTCATAATATTTATGTTTCATCGTTCTCGTGTTTCTACTTGTGCTTCCTTCTTCACATCTGTTTTTCTATTCATTGGTATATGCGTTTTAACAGCTATTACGTCTCCTAGGGATTCAAGTGATTCTAATTTGTTGATGGTCTCTTCAATTTCATCATTTTGCTTCATTTTGATGTCAAATTCTTGAGTCCTTTCGTCATCCTCCAGATCCTCAACATATTGTTGACATTGATGTAGTTGTTGTTCAATTTGACGTACACCTAGGAATGATAGCAGTTTTGAGCTATGTGTCATTACTGTAGGGATATAGTCTTTCACTTCATCTAGTTGTTCTTTTTTTTTCTTCAAGTTCAGTAATTAAATCTGATGCTTTTGATTTTTCTTCATTCAAGACGGTTTCTGCTTCTTGACATAACTTCTTCTCTAGTTTGTCTAAATGTTCATTTATTTTATTTCGAAATTCTGCAATCCTGCCTTTGATGCCGTCATACTGTTGTTTTCCTCTTTTGACATTTTCTGATTTGTTGGTCTCAATTTTATATAAGATGTCTAAGATGGAGTTGATATCTTTATCTAAAAATTCTTTTGATCTTTCCATTTTTGTTTCCTCTACTTCACTAAATAAAATTTTTATCCCAGTACATTTTGAATGGTTAGAAGGAATACAATCATTACAGCAAGGCATTAGATGACTGGGGCAATACAAGTTGAGGAGTTGGCCATGTTTGTCACATTCTGTTTTGATAGCTTTTATGAATGGTGTATAACCTTTAATATCATTGGTTTTATGATCATGTGACGATTTAGATATTTTATGACGACTTGAACATGTTGCGCATAATCCCTAATTTTAAAATTCTTTTATATGTCTTTTTTAGATATTCATTAGAATTGACTCAGTGGTTATGTAACACCATATACGTTGAACGGCAAAATTATTTCATTGATTGATTATACTTTTACTTAAGGATCTTGACATACTATGAATGACAAAACTATTTAATTCAATAATACTACTTTTTCTGTTTAGTCTGTTTTTTATGCAATACATTTGACGTGAAACTGTACTTATGTATCCCGTCATACTTTGAACCACACCATTTTATTTATTATTATTACTTTTACTGTTAAGTCTGTTTTTTGTTATATCTACTTTACGTGAGTCTGCATTTATGTAAGCCGTCATACGACAAAATTATTTTTATGTCTACCTGTACGAATTTCAAACGCGCAATTTTACACCAGTGGAAAACCTTCTATCATTTATGGATAGACTTTACATAGATAAATTCAGCCGTATAAGAAAAGCAAAAAGAGAATGTTAAATTGATGAATGCCTTTTTTGTGCTTCTTTGTCACATTTGTTGTTTATGTAGTGATATTAAGATGATAACACAATATTGACTGTTGTACCCCTATTTTTGACATTTTTACTCTTTGATAAAGTTTGTTTTGTTCTTACATCGTTGACAATGTGATGGAATTTGATGCGACTGCCATACAAGTGAGAGGTTTAGCTAGCTATAAAACCAGGTTCAATCCACCATTTTCTACATTAGAAAATGCCTGTACCAAGTCAGGAATATGACAGTTGTTATCCATACATTTGATGTGTTTGGACTTTTGATTTTGCCTTTTGATTTTTGATTTTCCTTTTTGAATTTTCCTCGGAGTTCAATATTTTTGTGTTTTTACTTTTTTTTCATCACAGTTGTAACACCAGAACTCAGCGTCTGTGTTTGCTTTTCTTTCGTGACAAGGCCCACAGGGTATATGTTTAATTGATGCCATGCCCTGTGCTGAAAAAAAATTATAGTTTGATTGTTTTGAAAACCTCATGACCTTATTTGGACATTTAGTAGTTAGTTATCAAAAGTACCAGGATTACAATTTTTTTATACGCCAGACGCGCGTTTCGTCTACATAAGACTCATCAGTGACGCTCAGATCAAAAAAGTTCAAAAGCCAAACAAATACAAAGTTGAAGAGCATTGAGGACCCAAAATTCCAAAAAGTTGTGCCAAATACGTCTAAGGAAATCTACTCCTGGGGTAAGAAAATCCTTAGTATTTCGTAAAATTCAAAGTTTTGTAAACAGAAAATTTATAAAAATGACCATGTAATTGATATTCATGTCAACACCGAAGTGCTGACTACTGGGCTGGTAATACCCTCGGGGACGAAACGTCCACCAGCAGTGGCATCGACCCAGTGGTGTAAATAGTTATCAAAAGTACCAGGATTATAATTTTTTTATACGCCAGACGCGCGTTTCGTCTACATAAGACTCATCAGTGACGCTCAGATCAAAAAAGTTCAAAAGCCAAACAAAAACAAAGTTGAAGAGCATTGAGGACCCAAAATTCCAAAAAGTTGTGCCAAATACGTCTAAGGTAATCTACTCCTGGGGTAAGAAAATCCTTAGTATTTCGTAAAATTCAAAGTTTTGTAAACAGAAAATTTAAAAAAATGACCATGTAATTGATATTCATGTCAACACCGAAGTGCTGACTACTGGGCTGGTGATACCCTCGGGGACGAAACGTCCACCAGCAGTGGCATCGACCCAGTGGTGTAAATAGTTATCAAAAGTACCAGGATTATTATTTTTTTATACGCCAGACGCGCGTTTCGTCTACATAAGACTCATCAGTGACGCTCAGATCAAAAAAGTTCAAAAGCCAAACAAATACAAAGTTGAAGAGCATTGAGGACCCAAAATTCCAAAAAGTTGGGCCAAATACGTCTAAGGAAATCTACTCCTGGGGTAAGAAAATCCTTAGTATTTCGTAAAATTCAAAGTTTTGTAAACAGAAAATTTATAAAAATGACCATGTTATTGATATTCATGTCAACACCGAAGTGCTGACTACTGGGCTGGTGATACCCTCGGGGACGAAACGTCCACCAGCAGTGGCATCGACCCAGTGGTGTAAATAGTTATCAAAAGTACCAGGATTATAATTTTTTTATACGCCAGACGCGCGTTTCGTCTACATAAGACTCATCAGTGACGCTCAGATCAAAAAAGTTCAAAAGCCAAACAAATACAAAGTTGAAGAGCATTGAGGACCCAAAATTCCAAAAAGTTGTGCCAAATACGTCTAAGGTAATCTACTCCTGGGGTAAGAAAATCCTTAGTATTTCGTAAAATTCAAAGTTTTGTAAACAGAAAATTTATAAAAATGACCATGTAATTGATATTCATGTCAACACCGAAGTGCTGACTACTGGGCTGGTGATACCCTCGGGGACGAACGTCCACCAGCAGTGGCATCGACCCAGTGGTGTAAATAGTTATCAAAAGTACCAGGATTATAATTTTTTTATACGCCAGACGCGCGTTTCGTCTACATAAGACTCATCAGTGACGCTCAAATCAAAAAAGTTCAAAAGCCAAACAAATACAAAGTTGAAGAGCATTGAGGACCCAAAATTCCAAAAAGTTGTGCCAAATACGTCTAAGGTAATCTACTCCTGGGGTAAGAAAATCCTTAGTATTTCGTAGAATTCAAAGTTTTGTAAACAGAAAATTTATAAAAATGACCATGTAATTGATATTCATGTCAACACCGAAGTGCTGACTACTGGGCTGGTGATACCCTCGGGGACGAAACGTCCACCAGCAGTGGCATCGACCCAGTGGTGTAAATAGTTATCAAAAGTACCAGGATTATAATTTTTTTATACGCCAGACGCGCGTTTCGTCTACATAAGACTCATCAGTGACGCTCAGATCAAAAAAGTTCAAAAGCCAAACAAATACAAAGTTGAAGAGCATTGAGGACCCAAAATTCCAAAAAGTTGTGCCAAATACGTCTAAGGTAATCTACTCCTGGGGTAAGAAAATCCTTAGTATTTCGTAAAATTCAAAGTTTTGTAAACAGAAAATTTAAAAAAATGACCATGTAATTGATATTCATGTCAACACCGAAGTGCTGACTACTGGGCTGGTGATACCCTCGGGGACGAAACGTCCACCAGCAGTGGCATCGACCCAGTGGTGTAAATAGTTATCAAAAGTACCAGGATTCTAATTTTTTTATACGCCAGACGCGCGTTTCGTCTACATAAGACTCATCAGTGACGCTCAGATCAAAAAAGTTCAAAAGCCAAACAAATACAAAGTTGAAGAGCATTGAGGACCCAAAATTCCAAAAAGTTGTGCCAAATACGTCTAAGGTAATCTACTCCTGGGGTAAGAAAATCTTTAGTATTTCGTAAAATTCAAAGTTTTGTAAACAGAAAATTTATAAAAATGACCATGTAATTGATATTCATGTCAACACCGAAGTGCTGACTACTGGGCTGGTGATACCCTCGGGGACGAAACGTCCACCAGCAGTGGCATCGACCCAGTGGTGTAAATAGTTATCAAAAGTACCAGGATTATAATTTTTTTATACGCCAGACGCGCGTTTCGTCTACATAAGACTCATCAGTGACGCTCAGATCAAAAAAGTTCAAAAGCCAAACAAATACAAAGTTGAAGAGCATTGAGGACCCAAAATTCCAAAAAGTTGTGCCAAATACGTCTAAGGTAATCTACTCCTGGGGTAAGAAAATCCTTAGTATTTCGTAAAATTCAAAGTTTTGTAAACAGAAAATTTATAAAAATGACCATGTAATTGATATTCATGTCAACACCGAAGTGCTGACTACTGGGCTGGTGATACCCTCGGGGACGAAACGTCCACCAGCAGTGGCATCGACCCAGTGGTGTAAATAGTTATCAAAAGTACCAGGATTATAATTTTTTTATACGCCAGACGCGCGTTTCGTCTACATAAGACTCATCAGTGACGCTCAGATCAAAAAAGTTCAAAAGCCAAACAAATACAAAGTTGAAGAGCATTGAGGACCCAAAATTCCAAAAAGTTGTGCCAAATACGTCTAAGGTAATCTACTCCTGGGGTAAGAAAATCCTTAGTATTTCGTAAAATTCAAAGTTTTGTAAACAGAAAATTTATAAAAATGACCATGTAATTGATATTCATGTCAACACCAAAGTGCTGACTACTGGGCTGGTGATACCCTCGGGGACGAAACGTCCACCAGCAGTGGCATCGACCCTGTGGTGTAAATAGTTATCAAAAGTACCAGGATTATAATTTTTTTATACGCCAGACGCGCGTTTCGTCTACATAAGACTCATCAGTGACGCTCAGATCAAAAAAGTTCAAAAGCCAAACAAATACAAAGTTGAAGAGCATTGAGGACCCAAAATTCCAAAAAGTTGTGCCAAATACGTCTAAGGTAATCTACTCCTGGGGTAAGAAAATCCTTAGTATTTCGTAAAATTCAAACTTTTGTAAACAGAAAATTTATAAAAATGACCATGTAATTGATATTCATGTCAACACCGAAGTGCTGACTACTGGGCTGGTGATACCCTCGGGGACGAAACGTCCACCAGCAGTGGCATCGACCCAGTGGTGTAAATAGTTATCAAAAGTACCAGGATTATAATTTTTTTATACGCCAGACGCGCGTTTCGTCTACATAAGACTCATCAGTGACGCTCAGATCAAAAAAGTTCAAAAGCCAAACAAATACAAAGTTGAAGAGCATTGAGGACCCAAAATTCCAAAAAGTTGTGCCAAATACGTCTAAGGTAATCTACTCCTGGGGTAAGAAAATCCTTAGTATTTCGTAAAATTCAAAGTTTTGTAAACAGAAAATTTATAAAAATGACCATGTAATTGATATTCATGTCAACACCAAAGTGCTGACTACTGGGCTGGTGATACCCTCGGGGACGAAACGTCCACCAGCAGTGGCATCGACCCAGTGGTGTAAATAGTTATCAAAAGTACCAGGATTATAAATTTTTTATACGCCAGACGCGCGTTTCGTCTACATAAGACTCATCAGTGACGCTCAGATCAAAAAAGTTCAAAAGCCAAACAAATACAAAGTTGAAGAGCATTGAGGACCCAAAATTCCAAAAAGTTGTGCCATATACGTCTAAGGTAATCTACTCCTGGGGTAAGAAAATCCTTAGTATTTCGTAAAATTCAAAGTTTTGTAAACAGAAAATTTATAAAAATGACCATGTAATTGATATTCATGTCAACACCGAAGTGCTGACTACTGGGCTGGTGATACCCTCGGGGACGAAACGTCCACCAGCAGTGGCATCGACCAAGTGGTGTAAATAGTTATCAAAAGTACCAGGATTATAATTTTTTTATACGCCAGACGCGCGTTTCGTCCACATAAGACTCATCAGTGACGCTCAGATCAAAAAAGTTCAAAAGCCAAACAAATACAAAGTTGAAGAGCATTGAGGACCCAAAATTCCAAAAAGTTGTGCCAAATACGTCTAAGGTAATCTACTCCTGGGGTAAGAAAATCCTTAGTATTTCGTAAAATTCAAAGTTTTGTAAACAGAAAATTTATAAAAATGACCATGTAATTGATATTCATGTCAACACCGAAGTGCTGACTACTGGGCTGGTGATACCCTCGGGTAGACGTCATCATGAAATATTACTAGATGAGGCTGCGTAGAGTTATCTCCCTTTGAACAATACCTTCCTTATACATTTTTATTTCTATTAATGCAGAAAGAATCGATCTGAAAATGACAACATATATAGGAACAAATGGCAATGTTAATAAAGGAGCAGTTATTATGCTATCGACCCTTATAAGGGTTATTTTCCTTTTAAAAAATTAAATATCGAGAACTGATTGGACATTCACCAACAATTTTGACCTTTCATTTGCACCGAGAACAAAGGTCACCAAGTAAAAAAGTGATTTTACGCTAACATTTTAAAATTACATTTCAGGGAAACGATAGAAGATCAGTGCATACATGAAATTCTCCTCTAAAAGGCCAAAATTAGTCGTACCATCCGTTCAAAAGTTACATCGAGATGATTGTAAGTAAAGTATTGTGTGTATATCTTTAAAACGGTAACAAATGCCTTCCTTCTATAAATTGGTTCTTTTAAATGAAAATTCACTATAAATTGCAATAATGATCAGAATTTTAAGACCTTCATTTGAGGTCAAAGTCAAGGTCATGATGAAATTTTACTTCAAAGTCTACAATGACATTTACCTTATGACCTTTGCAAGGTCAAGTGGTACTGAGCTTAATGATGATAGTCCCATGTATTTAATTTTCAGTTCTCAAGGTCAATAGTTCAAAGTCTCATGTGCACTCATACCACAACTTCTTATACAATAATTGAACTTCGTAATTGTCAAGTTTTTGTAATAATTTTGTAAGTCATCTTTCGCTTAGCAGATTTAATATATTTGTTGACATTTTTGAGATATTGGAGTTTGAAATTGTTTGCATTATACCCCACATTTCTTTTATACGTTAATTGCTATGTACGCCATATTTCCTTAGTCGTAATTGTTAAATATTCAACATTTCCTTTTGATATGAAACAGATATGCAGTGGCATCGACCCAGTGGTGTAAATAGTTATCAAAAGTACCAGGATTATAATTTTTTTATTCGCCAGACGCGCGTTTCGTCTACATAAGACTCATCAGTGACGCTCAGATCAAAAAAGTTCAAAAGCCAAACAAATACAAAGTTGAAGAGCATTGAGGACCCGAAATTCCAAAAAGTTGTGCTAAATACGTCTAAGGTAATCTACTCCTGGGGTAAGAAAATCCTTAGTATTTCGTAAAATTCAAAGTTTTGTAAACAGAAAATTTATAAAAATGACCATGTAATTGATATTCATGTCAACACCGAAGTGCTGACTACTGGGCTGGTGATACCCTCGGGGACGAAACGTCCACCAGCAGTGGCATCGACCCAGTGGTGTAAATAGTTATCAAAAGTACCAGGATTATAATTTTTTTATACGCCAGACGCGCGTTTCGTCTACATAAGACTCATCAGTGACGCTCAGATCAAAAAAGTTCAAAAGCCAAACAAATACAAAGTTGGAGAGCATTGAGGACCCAAAATTCCAAAAAGTTGTGCCAAATACGTCTAAGGTAATCTACTCCTGGGGTAAGAAAATCCTTAGTATTTCGTAAAATTCAAACTTTTGTAAACAGAAAATTTATAAAAATGACCATGTAATTGATATTCATGTCAACACCGAAGTGCTGACTACTGGGCTGGTGATACCCTCGGGGACGAAACGTCCACCAGCAGTGGCATCGACCCAGTGGTGTAAATAGTTATCAAAAGTACCAGGATTATAATTTTTTTATACGCCAGACGCGCGTTTCGTCTACATAAGACTCATCAGTGACGCTCAGATCAAAAAAGTTCAAAAGCCAAACAAATACAAAGTTGAAGAGCATTGAGGACCCAAAATTCCAAAAAGTTGTGCCAAATACGTCTAAGGTAATCTACTCCTGGGGTAAGAAAATCCTTAGTATTTCGTAAAATTCAAAGTTTTGTAAACAGAAAATTTATAAAAATGACCATGTAATTGATATTCATGTCAACACCAAAGTGCTGACTACTGGGCTGGTGATACCCTCGGGGACGAAACGTCCACCAGCAGTGGCATCGACCCAGTGGTGTAAATAGTTATCAAAAGTACCAGGATTATAATTTTTTTATACGCCAGACGCGCGTTTCGTCTACATAAGACTCATCAGTGACGCTCAGATCAAAAAAGTTCAAAAGCCAAACAAATACAAAGTTGAAGAGCATTGAGGACCCAAAATTCCAAAAAGTTGTGCCATATACGTCTAAGGTAATCTACTCCTGGGGTAAGAAAATCCTTAGTATTTCGTAAAATTCAAAGTTTTGTAAACAGAAAATTTATAAAAATGACCATGTAATTGATATTCATGTCAACACCGAAGTGCTGACTACTGGGCTGGTGATACCCTCGGGGACGAAACGTCCACCAGCAGTGGCATCGACCAAGTGGTGTAAATAGTTATCAAAAGTACCAGGATTATAATTTTTTTATACGCCAGACGCGCGTTTCGTCCACATAAGACTCATCAGTGACGCTCAGATCAAAAAAGTTCAAAAGCCAAACAAATACAAAGTTGAAGAGCATTGAGGACCCAAAATTCCAAAAAGTTGTGCCAAATACGTCTAAGGTAATCTACTCCTGGGGTAAGAAAATCCTTAGTATTTCGTAAAATTCAAAGTTTTGTAAACAGAAAATTTATAAAAATGACCATGTAATTGATATTCATGTCAACACCGAAGTGCTGACTACTGGGCTGGTGATACCCTCGGGTAGACGTCATCATGAAATATTACTAGATGAGGCTGCGTAGAGTTATCTCCCTTTGAACAATACCTTCCTTATACATTTTTATTTCTATTAATGCAGAAAGAATCGATCTGAAAATGACAACATATATAGGAACAAATGGCAATGTTAATAAAGGAGCAGTTATTATGCTATCGACCCTTATAAGGGTTATTTTCCTTTTAAAAAATTAAATATCGAGAACTGATTGGACATTCACCAACAATTTTGACCTTTCATTTGCACCGAGAACAAAGGTCACCAAGTAAAAAAGTGATTTTACGCTAACATTTTAAAATTACATTTCAGGGAAACGATAGAAGATCAGTGCATACATGAAATTCTCCTCTAAAAGGCCAAAATTAGTCGTACCATCCGTTCAAAAGTTACATCGAGATGATTGTAAGTAAAGTATTGTGTGTATATCTTTAAAACGGTAACAAATGCCTTCCTTCTATAAATTGGTTCTTTTAAATGAAAATTCACTATAAATTGCAATAATGATCAGAATTTTAAGACCTTCATTTGAGGTCAAAGTCAAGGTCATGATGAAATTTTACTTCAAAGTCTACAATGACATTTACCTTATGACCTTTGCAAGGTCAAGTGGTACTGAGCTTAATGATGATAGTCCCATGTATTTAATTTTCAGTTCTCAAGGTCAATAGTTCAAAGTCTCATGTGCACTCATACCACAACTTCTTATACAATAATTGAACTTCGTAATTGTCAAGTTTTTGTAATAATTTTGTAAGTCATCTTTCGCTTAGCAGATTTAATATATTTGTTGACATTTTTGAGATATTGGAGTTTGAAATTGTTTGCATTATACCCCACATTTCTTTTATACGTTAATTGCTATGTACGCCATATTTCCTTAGTCGTAATTGTTAAATATTCAACATTTCCTTTTGATATGAAACCTATAAACCTCACATTTCTGTTAAGTGATAACTACTATAAACCGAACATTTTTTTCCATTTTAGTTATGACTTTGTACCCCACATTTTTTTTTGTTTTGATTGCAATAAACCCTACAACAGTCAATACTAGAATAAACCAAATAAGTTAAGGCAAGAGTATTATACCGCTGTTCAAAACTCGTAAATCTATGGACAAAAAACTAAATCGGGTTAACTGAGGGAAACGCATTAAAGGTAAGCGGAGAACGACACAACATTACAATGTAACAACACACAGAAACTTACTTGAAAATTGAGCATGGAAATGGGTAATGTGTTAAAGAGACAACAACCCAACCATAGAACAGACAACAGCAGAAGGTCACCAACTAAACTCCAAATTGTACACAAGAAACTAAAATTGAAAATAATACATTATTTAAGTCATATTTTACAATTTGCTTAAATATGCCCGAAATTTTCATCTAGTCATGATTTCTATATATTTACTAGATACAAATGTACCTTTAAAAATCCTTTCGAGTAACGTTGATTATATGACACTTAAAATCATTCCTTCACCATTGCTTTTAAATGTTTTTCTAATCAGAACATGTTTATACCTGGTTTAGATAATCAGATAACCAACCTTATATCATAAAATGAAATACAATATATATTTATATATGTGTTGATATAACAGATAAAGCTCATCATCTTGTTAGATTAGTCCTTGTTATGTTATTTTTTTTTTTATCATAGTTGTTAAATAAATATTTCTTGTTTTATCTCTTTATGTATAATACATGTTCATTAATGTGAAATTGTAGGTTTCTCTACATTTCAATTTATTTCTCTTTTTCAAACAGGCAAAATCACATGCATCCAAAATAATTATTGTAACAAAATGATAACTTAGCGATGATACCATATTTGTTTGATTTTTTTATTTATTACCCATTCCTCGAAGTGGGTATGGTTAAATGTGTTGTTATGTTCATACGTCAGTCTATCCATAAATTCTTTATTTGTCGCCATTTCAGCACCTTTATTTACTTCATGTATTTTTTTTCATTGGTAGGAACTGGATTTCAACAAAACCATTGGTTGATTAAACATGGTGAAAATAGGGAATATGTGATATTTTTTGCATGTAATGCCTTGTTGCAATGCTAGTACAGTGGAGATCACTTATAACCTTTCATTAGAACTTTCAGAATAATCTGACATTGAACAATTCTTAACTGACCTAGAACAGTTCTATCTGGAACCGTTATACCTAAGAACTGTTCGAAGTAGAACTGTCAGGATCAGTTCTAGGGTATAACTGTCTAAAATGTTCTAGGTAGAACTGTCAGGATCAGTTCTAGGGTATAACTGTCTAAAATGTTCTAGGTAGAACTGACCAAATCAAATCCAACCGTTAAACCGTAGAACTGTTCAAATCTGTAAGAATTGGAGAACAGTTCCAAATTACGTCACTGAATTTTAAAACAGGGCTGTGATGAGAATGTTATGATATGTATTATATTCTTATGACTTATTTATATTTAAGACAAATAGTTCTTAAAACTGTTCTATGAATATTGTAGAACTGTTCTATCTGCAGAACTGTTCTAATCGTAGAACTGTCTAAAACTGTAGAGTATCAGTTCTAGGAAGACCTGTCTAAATTAGTTCTAGATACTACTAGGTTAGAACTGTTATAGCTAGACCTGTCTAAAAGATGTCAGGATATGTCAGGATGACAGTTCTACATACTGTCCTAGAACATTTCTCCTTACAGATTCTGACAGATTTGATGAGAGGTTAGAAGTGATCTGAACTGTAGCTTATATAATATAAATAGTCAAACAAATATTTTTGTTATTGCCCTTAAGAAGTATATGTTTTGTGGTATTTCATTTTTTTTTGCACTGACAGCTTACATGCATTACTTGTCATGAAAGTTATTGCTTAATCAGAATATACCATTCAAGAATGGAGAGAATATAATAAGTAAGATAACAGATCAGACGACCAATGGTATCTTGAGATCCTAGACCGGTAAAACACGTAACTAGCGGGTCTAGATACTTACATCGAATTAGTCAACCATTTTGCGATGGTGCCTCAAAACTTTTTGTGTTGATTTTAGACATTCCTCTCGGGACTCTATTGGAACAGTGTGTGTAAGGGTATGGATAATGAAGTTCCTGTCACATTCTACATGTGCCTATCCCAAGTTCGGAGCCTGTAGACTTGTGTATGTTTGTTGCTTTCTGCGAAAATTGTTTTCAATGATACTTTTAAGAACAATTGTTTTCTTAGTGATTCTTCAATGTACACATGTGGCCATTGCATTTTGCTTTGTCAATGTTTAAACATGTTTCGCTCACCTGAGGCAGAGAGCTATTATTGTCACTAGCAAAAAATGTTTTGCCTATTGTCTCTAATAGAAACTTTAATTAGCAAAATTGATCAGCAGGACAAGATCGACAAATAAATCAACTTGGCTCAAATCTTCAGTCAATTCCTGATGTGACAACTTTTCTTTGGAATTTTGGATCCTCAATGCTCTTCAACTTTGTACTTATTTGGTTTTATAAATATTTTGATATTAGCGTCACTGATGAGTCTTATGTAGACTAAACGCGCGTCTGGCGTACTCAATTATTATCCTGGTACCTTTGATAACAATTATTGCCGTATACTGACGATTTTTACCAGTTGTATACGTTTTCAAGATAGAAATTTCAAATAGCAAAAAGCAAGATAAGATCTACAAATAAATTAAAATGTTCATTTGACTCATGATTGTCTTTATTGTCCTTTAAAGATACATTTGAAATATTTTGCCTATCATCCTAAAAACTATAGATAAACAGAAAACGTTACCTGCAGGATAAGATCTACTAAAAAATCAACATGACTATAATTGTTAGTTAACTCTTTATAGTATAATTTCTCTTTTTATTAAAGGAGGAAGTTGAAAAAGAAACAGGTGAGCAGTACCGGCTTTTTAAAAAATATGTAGTTTCATTTGGAAAAAGTGGGAGGGCTATTGCAAAAGCCAACCTATATCGTGTGGGTTTAGCTCATTGTTGACGGTTTGAAGATTTCTATAAAGCAAGAGGTCAACAAATTGACATCTACATAAAATATTTTTAAATGAATTTTCTTTTCTTTTGGATATCTTATTTATAATAAATTGGCATGATTCCATCATCTCCAACAGATAAACAAGGATTAATCAGGGCAGATAGTATCTCTTAAAATGTACCTTACTTTGTATACATATAGTCTTTGTTTTGGAACCTATCTCAATAATATCACGTTGAAAGGACACTTATGTCTATACTTAGAAATAATAGGTATATATTTACCCCTCCAAACTTACTTTTTTATAACCCCTAATAAACAAGACAGACCATAAATGTTGATCACTTTTTATATTTCCTAGATAAACATTCATTTAAAAGAGCACCTGTTGACACTCAGTTAGAAATAATCGGCTTTGGTACTGACAATTAAAAACAACCTCTAAAGTAAATTATTGAGTTATTTTCAAATGTAATTTTCTATCTCTGAGTACTCGAAACATCTTCACCAACACAAGGTGCACACTTTTCTAATTAGTCTTAACTTAGACATTTAATTGAAAAAGAAAATTTAGGTGTTAGATTTAAGTAAATTTCTGTGGTAATTTTAATTTATTTGTCAAAACAAAGCCTTTTTCAATGCAACAAATAACAATTTCACTTCTTAACTAACGGATTAATTGTATTTAATTATTGTAAAACATTAGTTTTCCGGAAAAGCTTTTTCCGACGTAAATATTTTGTAACTACTACATGTACATTTTCGGTTATAGGAAATGACATACTAGAATGATATCAACACATCTTAATTCGTTTATATGTTTCACAACAAAGAAGGAATCTGACAAAGAAATCAATTGATGGAAAGGATAACCTTACAATGACGTAAGTCAGCTCATTTCATTGCGTAGAGGTTGACTTATTCATGACTTAAGTCAGTTCATTCTATTGCTTAAAAGTAATTGATACAAATGTAGTTATAGCTATGTTTGCTACATAGCTCAATATAAAATTATTTACAAAGTGGTGTATCATTAATAAATATATATTCAATCTATGTGAATAAATATTAAAAAAAAATCAAAGTTACCAAACTCCATGGCAGTTCTAAAGGGAAAGTTCCTAAGCAAATGACAAAATCACTGGCTAAAATACATCAAACGAATGGATAATATCTGTTATATTCATCTCCTTATATAGAAAATAGTAGGTTTTACCTGGTTTTATAGTAAAAAAAACCCTCTTGTATGACAGTTGTATAAAGTTCCATTATATTGTCACCATTATGTTAACAAAGCATACAGACATAACAGGTTAAAAAATACAGCATAAACATTGTGTTATAATATAATCTTAGAAAACAATTAACCGATGACAATTTTTTGTCGGCATTCCTATGAGAACGAACTGTGCACCTCTCCCTGCCGACCTCCTCTTTTTTTCATATGAATCGGGGTTCCTTCAGACACTTGTCAAAAACAAGAAGATCAAAGAAGCCAGATTATTTAATTTCACGTTCAGATATATTGATAATGTTTTTTCCATAAACAATCCAAACTTTTCTGATTAGGTTCCTTTAAAAAAGAGGGACGAAAGATACCAGAGGGACAGTTAATTTCACAAATCGAAAATAAACCGACAACGCCATGGCTTAAAATGAAAAAGACAAACAATAGTTCACATGACACAACATAGAAAACCAAATAATAAACAACACGAACCCCTCCAAAAACTAGGGGTGATATCAGGTGCTCCGGAAGGGTAAGCAAATCCTGTTCCACATGTGGCATCCGTCGTGTTGCTTATGTGGTAAAAAAATCGGTAAAAAGTCTTATTCGGTATGTTACATTCATGAAAGGTAAGGGATTGTAGTTACGACGTAAGGAACATATCCGATATCATTTGTGAAACGGTTATTCCATAACGGTCAACCAAACTCGTGGTGGCGTCCGTAAAATTTACGAAGGGATGATTTCAACTTCACCATGTGGAATTTTTGGTTTAATAGTTTCCTTGTGAGCAGCAACCTTCTTTCAAGTAAATCATGATGGGAAATGCAACCACGGGAATATCGTATCAATTAGGCGATATATACCCCGTATGCAGGTGCCGCTTGGAATGTTGCTACTTAGAAATGGAAAGTTCACAATTAGAAAGCTGAATTCATCTTTTTTGTCGTAATGCTTTGTTTTCAACCGACCCTCATTGTCAATTTTAAGACGTAAGTCAATAGTTCAAGACTTAACTGTAGTATTTTTGAATTATTTAGTGAAATAACATCATCTTTATAGTGAAATTTAGAAGCTAAGGATATCGTTAACTTATTATGGTTCTTCTTAAGAAGTTCCTGTATGAAGTCAGCCTCATGCATAGCAGTTGTAATTATGTGTTTATTATGACCATATTGTGTTGTTCGCTGTTTGTTTACTGTCATTATTCTAATTGTATATTATGTTATTTTGCTATAGCATTATGTTTGCTTCTGCAATAAAATATATTCATTCATTCATTCATTCAAAGAAACAAGTCGGCAAGTGGAGGGGCACAATTTGTTCCCATTGGAATGCCGACAGTCTGTTGAAAAGCACTTGCTCCGAACGTAACAAAGATGTTGTCAATCAAGAGATCAAGCATCTTGATAATGTCAGTTTCAGAGATTTTTTTTTTTTAATCACAGTGATCCTTACAAAGTAGGCTGTACATGTATCCCTCCCTAAGTCAAGATAATTGTATCTACGTTGGCCGTTCTTTCTTATGAAACAAAGCAATACCAACTTTGTCAATTTGTCTTTTAGTTTGGAATGTGGAATACTTGTGTAAAGTGTAGAAAAGTCAAATGTTGTAATACTATTACAAGATGAAAGAGAGTTAGATTGTATGTAATATTAAAGTCATATGAAACGAGTGAGTGGTGAAAAATAATGTTTGTCCAATTCTTGAACCAATGCATGTATACATCATAAACTTAGTCCTCTGTGCACGATTTTATCCTAATTTTTGCAAATATATCATATTATAATCGTCAATTTTTTTTCTCTCTGTTTGTTATGATTTAACAAATATGGCTGCTCATTAAATGCCGTGTTTTTAAGCCGAGTTTTACCGATTGTCACCTTATATGTATAATCAGATATTTGTTTATTTCAATGACAGACCCATGCGTATTGTGGTCACCGGATTTTTACGAGGAGGGTTACGCTCGGGTCACTATGCATACTGAAAATATGTCGGCGAATTGCTTCCTGGAAGCAAGCAATTAAAAATAAGTAAACTTCTTCTAAAAGTGGACAAATTAAAGAATTTTCCGCAGAAAAAAGTATATGTACATAAGTTTCATAATGAAAACTATCCATTTAGTTTTGAAAAACATATGCATTTTTTTTTTTTTTTTAGGTTTCCTATGACTTTAAAGATTGTTGGAATTTTTAAGTTTCTACATCTGATTCACACCACCTCTAGAATAGGCAGTTTCACAATAACTTTGAAGTCCGTCTTTGAATGTTGATAGAATAGATGTTAATAATTTAGAAAGAGGTTTCGTGGAACACTTGGAAGACCCAGCAATATACCGGTGTTTATGAGGACACTTATGTAGTTGAGGTATCCAATACAGTGATGGAAGATCCAGTTCTTTATCTTTGGTTGTCATTCCAAAGGAACATAGAACAGACCTGTGGTTATCCATGATTTCCTCTTTGGTAAGTGTCGTGAGGGTATATGTTGAGTTTCCAAGTGAATTGTAAATACCTAATACGTTTATCAAGCAGTTAATGTAATGAGTTTTACGCACACGTTTGGGGCTTTATCTACGGGGACAACAACATATGTGTCATGGAGGTAGGATAAGTGTTGCCGTAGCATAGGCATTGTTAAACCCATTCAGTTTCTTAATTCTGATTTGTATCAACGACCTCCTCACCTAAATCCATTCTGAAAGAGTGTCTACGTCTTCCTTATCACGCTTAGCCCCTTGCCTGGCATAATCCTCGACTGAATCCATCAAAATTTTAAAGCTGTATTTCCAATTGATGGATTTAGGCTCACGATATTTCGAACCTTTTAATTACACATTTCGTAGGGAAGTGTAATTAGCAATGTTGAGATCACCGGTAATAACGTGTCCAGCCGGATTATATGTGAATTGAGAACTAGCACAAATGCAATCAGGAGGTTTAGACTTGAAGTCGTCAATATTGAGATCCTGCAAAACATGTTTGTAATTGAAAAGTTTAGTTGTAATAGGTTTGGTATAGATATGAGAAATGATTGGTTTATCCCCAGAAATGGCAATTAAAGAAACAACTGACACGGCTTCCTCCGCCTCATTTTTAGAATTCAATCTCGAATTTGACATACACAGTCATAGCATATCAGTACCAGAATCTATGACAGAAGAGACGATTTTAATTTTGAAAATATAAATTTTCCCCACCTTAGTAGCAATATAACAACTTCATCTGCGCATATGGGATACATTTCCCAACTTATTTGATATTTAAGAGCTTGCAGCTCCTACACATACTTTGTAAAACGTCACCAGTGTTTGAGCAGAAAGTTGTTGAACCAGGGGGAGGTCTCAGAACGTATCGTCCTTTTTCTAAAAAAAAAAAGAGTTCATCGGAAGGACCAAGACCTTGTTGATAAATATATTCCGCATCAACTTCACAAATAATACATAATGGTCTTGATATAAAGATTCTACGTACTGACGCTGTTTATCATCTTAACAACGTACGCGTTATATTGTTTTTTTCATTCGTCTTTAATCTATTATTAATATTACTTTTACTGTTTGGATTGTTTCCTGTGATATCCATTTGAAGTGGCTCGCTACTTAAACTCTAAGTTAAAGTGTTCCTTTAAATAGTTTTTTAAAACATTTGAATTTGGCAAAACTTCTTGTAATTTTGTTCGGTAAATATAGTATTACCTGTTGTGACGAATGGCTTTGCAACGACTAAGCAATAAAAAGGACGAAGTCAGTAGTTACTGTCCCCTGTCGTATTTGAACCCTAAACAGCTTAACGTTGGAATTTAAAGGTACAGTTAAAATTTCTTTATCTGACTTAATTCTTACCTTAAACGTCAGCGTATGTTATAAGTTACATTTTATTAAGTTTCAGTGAGGTTAATCATTTGATAACTTGCATTAATTCATACTATTATTTCCAAATGCGAATACTTATTCAAGTCTCTGACTATTTTATTAACTGGTAAATGAGTGAACTTATATGAAGAATCTTCAGCGTGAGATGTAATAACAACATAATTGGTATTTTTATAGTCATCGGTACCATAATATCTTCTTTGAGATAATATATTAACGTTTAATTACTTGCCATCCCTTGTAACTATGGTATGCTCTATATGACACAGTCCAATGTAAGGTGAACTCGTCGAGGGTTGATAAACCCTCGTTACTATGCAATACAGGGTAATGGTGATGTCTAATAGTGGTATATCCCAATCAACCACGGGTATACACACAGCAGTCAGTCAGGTTCGGTATTACGATCAGATCACACATATAAGTGGTAAGATACCTGCTTATTGTTCCAAACATTGGATTCACTGCTCAAGTCTTTCCAATAACTGAAACTGAGTAGAAGAATTGCCTTAAACTATAAGTGAGCTGCAACGAGAGAAACGGAAGAGCTACAGACCTAAGAGAGCTTCTTTGATTAAGATAGTTCGAGCCGGTTGAGCTATCTATTTGAGATAGACATATCGTAAGCCAGTGGAGCTTTTATTGAGTCTGTTGAGCTAGGATATGCAAAGCTACTGAGCAAGTGGATCTTGCTGTTTAGTTCGCCCTTATAATCAGTTAGCCAGTTGGGCTGAATAATAATTGAGATGGAAGAGCTTTATTGAGCCGAGAGAGTTTAAGGGGAATTATAAACAAAAGAAAATATATACACAAGTCTTAGATCTCGGGAATCAACTCGGATACGGACCCCAGAGATGTTACACTGTCAAGAAAATTACATAACTTTTGCAACTTGAGGAATCTAATATCTGTTCAAAAAATTTAAATGATGTTATGTTGAAAGTCATCTTTAAAAAATGGAGTTATTGTCCAGAAATTTAGTTGAATCAACTACAACCAATGCTTTATTGACAAAGCGATATTTAAAGCATCCTTTATCCAACTGTGCTTACAAGCACTTTGGTGAGAAAGGAGGACAAGACGATATCTGATATAGCCCTGAGTTAGCTACTTTAAACGCGTAAGGTCTTGTGTTATACCGACAATAATTGCTAGATATTAGTCAAAATATGAGTCAGTCTTGGCTGTATTTTTTTGTATGTCTTGTCTCAAGTTTAAAATGATTGGATAGATGCGTTCAATATAGTCACACAATCTTGATTGTTTTAGTAATTAGGAAACAGTCTTGGGTTCCTTCTTATAGACATTGATGAGTATTTTGTCGAATATTAATTTGTGCGTCTTGGGAACATGTTAAACCTTGTATATATGACAATAAAAATGAGAATGGAAAGGGGGAATGTGTCAAAGAGACAACAACCCAACCAAATAAAAAAAACACAACAGCAGAAGGTCACCAACAGGTCTTCAATGTATTGGGAAATTCCCGCACCCGGAGGCGTCCTTCAGCTGGCCCCTAAACAAATATAAACTAGTTCAGTGATAATGAACGCCATACTAATTTCCAAATTGTACACAAGAAACTACAATTAAAATAATACAAGACTAACAAAGGCCAGAGTCTCCTGACTTGGGACAGGCGCAAAAATGCGGCGGGGTTAAACATGTTTGTGAGGTCTAAACCCTCCCCTATACCTCTAACCAATGTAGACAAGTAAGCGCATAACAATACGTACATTAAAATTCAGTTCAAGAGAAGTCCGAGTCTAATGTCAGAAGATGTAACTAAAGAAAATAAACAAAATGACAATAATACATAAATAACAACAGACTACTAGCAGTTAACTGACATGCCAGCTCCAGACTTCAATTAAACTGACTGAAAGATTATGATTTCATCATATGAACATCAGGCACAATCCTTCCCGTTAGGGGTTTAGTATCATACAATCATAACATATATGAGAAGAACATAACCCGTGTCATGACAACAACTGTTTTAAGAATAAATGTGTTTAGTTCCGATGCAAAGACCTTATCAATGACTCAATATTAATGCCAAAATATGCTATCTTTAATGACTTGAGAACAGTATCGTAATTATATCCCTTCTTAATAAGTCTATGCAAAGGTTTTGAATGACAAGTTTATTCATGTATTAATTTTCTGTTTATAAATGTTGAAATATTCTCTTTCTTATTATGATACCTATCAACTATTTTGATTACATCGGCATTGGTAAGTCGTTTACAGACAACATGTGCGTTTGGTACATCAAATTGTAAGCCTGGTTTATTTGATCAAAACTTGTTAAATCGTTGTGTAATTAAAAAAAAAATCTTCAGTTTAATGAAGATATAAAACCTAAAATTTATGTTATATTTTGGTCATTTATTGAAAGAACTCTTAAAACATTTAGTACTTAGTTTTTTGGCAGTCAATATATATATATATATCCTTTTTACTTTGACGATGTCGGAACCCTTCAACAACTTATCTTTAACCACTTGGTTATAGTATAGTATTAGTCCAAATAATTAGGACATCTTGTTAGGCTAATTAAATATTTTTTTCTTTGACGCCTTGCATCGCAGGAAGGCGTCAAAGGAAAAGTTTAAAATAGACTTCCAAAACGTCATAATTATTTGGACTAGAATAGTATCTGCTCTATGAACTGTTAACGTTTTGCTCATATCATTAAATATATATCAGTGCATAATATTTCAAAAACCTATTCGTAATGAGGTTATTACTACAAAATTAACTAGGCATATCTATCCTTTTTCTTTTAGTAGTGCAATTTACATGAGCAGAAATGACATTGACATTAGAAGGTATTCAGACATGTCTCACAGTGATAGTTTCACTTCCAACTTTCCCGTTATGCTGTTTTCACGTTGCTATTATATTTTTATATCCAGCATGGAAAAAACTGAAAATCACCTTTGATGTTAGACCGGTAAGTAAATCCAACCACAAAACAAATCTTTGATGACACCTAAACATATTTAGACATCATTGAGGTCAAAGGATCGGCTAAATTTGCATTCCTAGAAATTAAGCTGATATATACATGTATATATATACGAGTCTAAATTGAAAACTACGTTCAAACCTATGACTGCGTTGGATAAAATGTATATATATATATATATATATATATATAAGATATTCAGGTGTAAAAGTCATAAAGAAAAGTGAGACATAGGCTTCGCGTTTTGAAACGTGCATGTTTGAATACATTACAAATCGATCGGTACATCAATGGGAAAATGCATGATATCATTAGTTATCGCATGGAAATTGATAAATGTAACGAAGATCCTTGGTGTGTAAGCTTGCTCTTTCACTTAAAAATTAAATGAATGGGTCGACTGAGTTTATACATATTTTTTTTTTAATTATCTACACAAGAGACAAAAATGACATAGAAATTAAGAACTATAGGTCACCGTACGGCCTTCAACCATGACCAAAGCCAATACCGCATAGGCAGCTATAAAAGGCTCTAAAATGACAATGTAAAACAATTCAAACGGGAAAACTAACGGCCTAATTTATGTATAAAAAATAAACGAAAACAAATATGTAGCACAGAAACAAACGACAGCCTCTGAATTACAGGCTCCTTACTTGAGACAGGCAAATACATACATAATGTAGTGAGGTAAAACATGCTTGCGGGATCTTAACCCTCCCCTAACATGGATAGTGGTAAAACAGTCCAACATAAGAACAAACTATAAAATCAGTTGAAAAAGGCTTAAGTTGTATGATGGACAAAAATACAAGATGACGGGTACTTGTACATCCCAACATCAAAATAAACACTAAATACAGATCTGAGAGTACTCGCAGTTAATGTTTATTTCTCAAGTTAAACGCCGAGTTTACTAATACCAATGCCTTAAAATTACCTTATCAAAATAATATGTTTGTCGTGCATTTAAATAATCTTATTTCAAATAATGACTGCTTTGATATATGATATAAACCCGTCAGTTTCGTAGTCAAACGCTACCCGATGATATGCGTACATGATTGAGGCAGGAAATATGTCCTAATTTCGATGTGTTTTTTATATTTCTTATGTTGTGTTACGAATGGTACGTTTAGATGGTAGAAAGGCTATGGAAGTGCTGTTTTAGCATTTTATTTAGTTTTCGTCTTATGTACTTAGTGCTGTCTTAAACACATTTAATTCAATGTACCACGACTGATTTTGCAGGGCAAATAACCTCTATTTAAATGAGAAATGCCAATGCTAGTAAAAACTGCACATCAAATACCATTCACTTTTAGTCAGTGGTTCCATTGAACAAACCTTCACAAATTTTACTTGTAAATTTGCAAAATTGTCATAGTCGATAAACCAGGATGAGTAACTTTCAAATTCAACAGATCAGCACTTTTGTGATTAATCCAAGTTGTCTCAATGTCAAAGATATATATACATATCAAACACTATTGTTCTAATACTAATGAGTTTTCTAGAACTGACATATACCCAATTAAAACTTGTGAACATAATAATTCATTCAAAGTCAACAGACCATGACCAAGAGAGCGGACCAATTAACATGCCATGAAAATTAATAGAACCAGTTCTAAATCAAGTATTCGTGTGTTTCATTTTTGCTTATGTGCATTGTATATATGCTTTTGGGTTTTACTTCGATACATTGATCGTGGGTCTGTACTTAAACATCCCGTTATTGTGCTATTTTAAACATTGTTGTTAATATGTGCTTTGTCTGTATGCCTTATTATGTTTCTCAATTAAACATATGACGTGGCTCTGTACTTATACATCCTGTCATTGGTTTATTGTATTATGGTAAATTATATACTTGTGTTTAATTTTTGCTAATATGGTTGGTCTACGCGCGTCTGGCGTACTAAATTATAATCCTGGTACCTTTGATAACTATTTGCACCACTGGGTCGATGACACTGCTAGTGGACGTTTCGTCCCCGAGGGTATCACCAGCCCAGTAGTCAACACTTCGGTGTTGACATGAATATCAATAATGTGGTCATTTTAATAAATTTCCTGTCAAAAACTTTGAATTTTCGAAAAACTAAGGATATTCTTATCCCAGGCATAGATTACCTTTGCCGTATTTGGCACAACTTTTTGGAATTTTGGATCCTAAATGCTCTTCAACTTTGTACTTGTTTGGCTTTATAAATATTTTGATATGAGCGTCACTGATGAGTCTTATGTAGACGAAACGCACGTCCGGCGTACTAAATTATAATCCTGGTACCTTTGATAACTATATATAGACATAGGAAGATGTGGTGTGAGTGCCAATGAGACAACTCTCCATCCAAATAACAATTTAAAAAGTAAAAAATATGCCTTTTTGTGCTTATTTGATACATGTTTGTTCGGTTGTTTAGTGATTAAGATATTACACAATGTTGACTGATGTATTTTTGACATTTTTACCCATAATGTCTGTCTGTTTTGACCGGCCACTCATCGTTGTCAATTTTATTTGCGATTGTCATACAAGTGAGAGGTTTTATTAGCTATAAAACCAGGTTCAATCAACTTTTCTACGTAAGAAAATAGCTGTACCAAGTCAGGAATATGACTTTTGTTTTTCATTCGTGTGATGCTATGTGTTAGAGCTTTTGATTTTGCCATTTGATTAGGAACTTTAAGTTTTGAATTTTTTACATTTAAAATTTCACATGTATATATATCGGCTTTTGCTAAATGATGTTCATGTTTTTTTTCTTTTTCAGTTGATGACACTCCATAATTTTGTTTGCAGCCTTGCATCCTTGTATACATTCATTGGAGTTTTATATTGTTTTTCCGTCATAGAATCAACATTCAAACTTGGTCCAGACCAATGTCAGCTACCATATTTCAGGGTATACTGGATTACAAAAATGTTGGAGTTATTTGACACAGTGATTATGATTCTTCGCCATAGACAAAAACAGATCAATTTTCTTCATGTTTATCATCATACCACCATGATGTTGATAACAGATGCTGGTTACCACTTTTTTCCATTGCAAAAAATGTCTATTTACGTGGCAACAAATGCATTAGTTCATTTTATAACATATCTGTTTTACGGGTTATCTACCTTCTTTCCCACTACATTGTTACCATGGCGGAAGACTAACACAAAGATGGAGATTGTAGAGTTTTTAGTACTGAACGTAATTGCATCATTTGCATATTTGAACAACGACCTTTGTATTTATAGTGTACTTTATGGGATTACTATTTTATCGCTAAATATCTATTATCTTTCCTTGAATCAACAAAAGTTTCAAAACTGATTGCAGATCATTAGATTTTACAAATATCCTTGTTTCATTTAATGCATTACCTCGAGGGTGCTTTGTATAAAATTAAAGAAAAAAAACACGAACCTGATATTCAGGGGTTATCGTGTGTTGATGTGTTCTCTTTTATATATATATATATATATTACACTGTTCATTCTCCTGTTTGGATGTTTTTTGGGGACTTTATAGTTTACCGTTCTGTATGAGGCTGGGGGACTTTTTGAAATCCTTATTTAGACCTGTTACATGTTATTACATGGAAAGTGAGCTGTCTCATTGGCACTTATACCACATCTTCTTATATCTTTGACGAATATCAAATTTACATATTTTTGTAAATAAATAAATGAACTAGGTGATTAATGCATAATCATTTTGAAATCAATGAGCTATCCGGAATACATTTTTATATCAATAATCAACTGTTTTTAAAAAGAGAAATTATAAAATCTTAATCAAGTGAACATTATAAGTACGTCAAACGTATGGGCGTCAAGAAAATAGTAACATACTAAATATAAACAACCAGAAAACAGCGAGAATAGATCTAAACCTATTGATTATTGTTTTTTAATAGATTTTTGATCTTGGTAACATTTAGAATATCTTTGATAGTTTAGTTATTCTAAACCATTGTGAGATCCAAACGATTACGAGCTTGATAATGTGTAAATACACTTATTTATTGGTCAAGACTGAGTGAGTGTTGATTTCTATATTTTTTTTATATATTTTTATCGTTGATTGTGGTCACATCAACGTATCGCATAAGTCCTTTCAATCATAGTTAAAACTTCAGCCTTAATAACTTTGAAAAACAATGAAAATTCGAAACTAAGTATGCTCTGAAAAAAATGAATCGGTGTTTTACGTCCATTTGCTAGTTTTAAAATGTACAGTAACAATATTACCGAGCTGCAAAAAAAAAAAAAAAAATCAAAACAAAAAGTCACTTATTAGATGACAAAATAAAACTCCAACACATTAAATGAAATAAAAAAAACCTTTCATATTTATACATGGTAAACATGGTATTGTAGCTAGCTCCCACTTCTATTTGCTTCGATTCTGAACGCGAACATGATAGTGTATCATGAATATGAATCATAACTTGTATCTGGCTGACAAGTCGGATTGTTAAACTGTTATTCCTAGCTATACATGTAACAGCTCGAAGAATTCGAAAACACCGTACTTGGAATCAGTAATATCTTTTAACTGTTACAATGAAGCTATAGAAATAATATTTGAACATCAGTTACTATTATTGTCGCTAATTCATCCTTAAACTCACCATCAATGAAAACCGATATTTCCATTGTTCTTCTTTATGCAAAATGGAAACAATAGTATATTGCTGTGTCCTACAAGATGTCCATGAAACCTCTTTCTACATTATTGATATTAATGTTATCGTCGTTCAAAATCGGGCGTCACAGTTATTGTGAAACTACATATTCTTATTAGGTATCGTAAACCTGATATGGATACTAGATAATTCAAAATATCTTTAAAAGTACATATATATACAATCAAAGATTCTTTCATCTCGTAAAAGTATTAAAACATTTGATTTTTCTACACTTAACACAGGTATTCCCCATGACAAACTTTAAGACAGATTGATAGAGTGGGCCCTGCTTTGTTTCATAAAAAAGAATGACCAACGTTGAAACAAGTATCTTGTCTTACGGAAAAATAAATCCTACTTTTAAAAAGCTCACTCTGATTCAGACAACAAATTTTCTGAAACTGATAATATCAAGATGTTTGATTTCATGATTTACAAAACATTTGTTACGCATGGCGAATTTTTTAGCAAACGATCGGCTTTCGTATAGGGAACAAACTGTGCCCCTCTTCTTGTCGACTTGATCCTTTGTTCTTTTGGGACTGACTTCAAACAGAAACTTCTTTGGAAGAAATAAGTTACCAGTTTTCTTTAACTTTACTTACCGGTATATAGATGGTGTTCTCTTTCTAAATAATTCAACTATGTTGAAAGCATCTATTGTTTTGATCTTATGACATAAAGAATGCAACAAATACACTTAATTATGTATCGTATCTTAGAGAAAACAATTGACAACAAGGTCAGCTAAAAACATAACGTAAAAGATTATATCAGCTGACGAATTGTCAATTTCTATGTGGCTTCATTGCAGCAGGCCCTGCATTCGTAGTATATATATCTACCAGTTGATCCGATATTCCAGGGCTTGTATGTCCTATCATGATCTCTTTGATAAAGTGTTGCTACTCACAAGGAAGCTATGAAACCAAGATTTCAAGTTGTAAAGTTGAAATCATCCCTTCGTACGTTTTACGGTAGCAGTATATACTTGACCTTCTGGAGTGACTGATATCACCCTGAGACTACAATAATACTGTTATAGTAGTATCAGTATCACCCCAGTCTTTTGGTGGAGTCTGTGTTGTTCCGTCTAAAATGTTGCTATATTGTGTATTATGTACTGATGTTTTTTGTGTTGGTCATGTGTTCTGTTATTTGTTTTTCGTTGTATTTCTCTTTTAGTCTTGTAAGTTAACCTCCGACTTATGAGTTTGAATGTCGCTGTGGTATCTTTCTAATCTCTTATACATATGTTTTTCAAACTTCTTAAGTTATAATGCTAAGTTGCCGATTGATATCTTCTTTCATTTGACATATCCCTACATACAGAGTTAAATTGGAAGTTAAGTCCGTAGGTCTGCAATATCTCCTTCACACAGTTTGGATGCTACAAATATCGACACGCATATCAAACTTGCTAACTTGAAAGCATATTCTACATGTAGGTGAACCGAAAATTTCAAATGTTTTTTAAGAAGAAGTTTTCTTCAGACGAACAGCTTTTAGTAGCTAGTAATGGAACGTTGAGTGGATCTAATCATAAGTATCAGAATTGTACATTTAACGTTTTGTATAAGATATCAATTTTTATGACGTAAAATATTAATTTCATGATTAACCTATTTTATGTTTTTTGTGCGATTTACATAATTACTTTATGGTTTTGATTTAGGTTCTAAATGCCTAGTTAAATATGTGTCTTACACACTTGGATATATCAATCTTTGGCACCTAATACACTGTGAAAGCATCTTAATTGTTATTCCAAACTACCTTGATGCTATTGCAACTGTGAAAGATATATGTGGCTGTTTCATCTTCTGTTTGAAAGTAACTGTAAATGAATTTGCCGATTCTAAACAGATTAAATGAAAATTATGTAAATGAATAACTCATTATAAATACCAGACTCATAATTATGTACACCAGAAGCGAGTTTTGTCTACATGACACTCATCAGTGGTGTTATATTCAGAATAGTTGAATGGTAAATTAAATAAAAAGACTTTAACAGACAGCTTATCATTATACATGTAAAAGAATTATATAAAGAAAAATGGGGGTCACCGGGCAAAATTTGTTAATGCATTCAAATGGATAAAACCAGAGGATTCCGAAAATCTGACAAAAATTTCAAAATATGACAAGCCAGCTTCCTTAAGATAGTCGGTAAGATAAATTCGTTACATAGTGTGCTAGTGGTAAATACAGTTAATATATATGCTCTCACCCCATATGGAATTTACTGACCCCATATATACCGTATTAGGAAACTAGCACACTATGTAACTAAAAATATTGCTGATCTGTTGTATTAGTTCTATTTGTTTTTACTAAATTATCTCGTTTACCGTGATATTCAATGATATTTCAACATAAAAATCATCCAGACACATACAGTCTCGGTCTCTTAGAATTCAAGCAATTCCTTTTGCTGTTTTACCTTGACTGTGTGTTGTATCGAAAAACATGATAATTGTGAAATTTGAGAACGCTCATTCTGTATTAAACTAAACATTTTAGTGCAAAAAAATAGAAATATCCACAATAACATGGTATAAACGTTTTCATCTGATGGTTAAACAGATTTTCAATCCCTTGTCTGTCATTGTCGAAATTTACTTATTAAATGATAACAAATTTTTTTAACATAACACATTTATGAGCTGATTAACACATTTATAGAGTGACAATTCGTTTCCTGGGAAGCCATTTCCGACAACTTTATTTTTTTAACTACATGTACCTTCTTGATTTGAATGTTATCCAGAAATTATATCTCTGGAAAGTATATTTATAAAAATATTTTCGCTATATCATTTTAAAACAAATGAAGCAAAGTAAAATGATGCACAGGATAACCTAACCAGGATGAGAATTGCTTTTAGGTGAGGACATTTTGTTAGTAATATCCAGATGACTACATATAGTAAATATGTTTATGCATAAGAGTATAGCGTACAGCGTAAAACAAGTAGGATCTACATTTTTTTTAAATGTCCTGAACCAAGTCAGTAATATGGCAGTTGGTGTTTGTTTTGTTATATTTCAGTGATACTCTTGTTCCGTTTATTTCCCTCTTTTAGTTGATGTGTTAACTCGGTTTTATTTAGTAAGCAGGATTTTGTTTTTGATTAATGACATTTGAACACCGTATACTACTGCCTTTATTTATAAATATGTTATTGCATATGAGTCTTTAAGACACAGTCTTTGGAAACACCACTCCTTCCAGTACTAGAATCCTTAGTTTGAACCTGTTTCTCGAAAAAGAATAATCAAAGATACCAGAACCCAGTTCCTATACAATAATTGAAACTTCAGTAAAGCTGGTGGCCAAATTATTCGAAATCTAAAACTATAACAACCGTTTATAATCTGACCAAAACCAGAAGGAACTAAAATAAGCACAATCTGGACAAGTAATTAGAGCTATGCATGAATAAGAAATATTTTCGAAGTATTTCCAGAATTTTGCAGCAGAAAATTTTAATCAAACAATATCAATATTTCCATACCAGAATTAAAGTACTAGTTACTTGGCTATGGATATCATCGGAGACTGACGACAACAGGCTAGGAATATTCCCGAAGACTGACAAATATCGGCTAGGAATATCCTCGGAGATTGCCGACTACCGACTAGGGATTTCCTCGCAGACTGACGACAACCGGAACGTGTTTTTGTTTAAATTTGTCATGTTTTTTTAAAAGTATTGAAATACACAACTTGATTTGGTATATTTTCAACTATCAAATACATTTAATATTACTTCAAAAAAAAGAAAGTTTGAGAATATTCTACATTAAACGTTAGAAAATTAACTCTTTGTAAGTCTGCAAATTTAACTCGTGTCGGTAAGAAAATCAACCAATCCGTAACGACCAAAGTTACTGCGCAGGAATCTTTCTCTGGATAAAAAAAGTAGTGAATCTACAAAACATTGCATGTAATAAGTGTTATGGTTTTTTTTATGAAAAAACTTTGAAAATGAATTTCAACAAAAAAAAATATAACTGGTTCTTACTTTACAGACTGCACCAAATGTGCATTTTGATAAGAATGGAGGTTTGAGGAATGATTCATTCATAAATAAAACAATTAACTTCACAATTTTAAAAATAATTACAGTGTCCTATCAATATTAATGTTAACAAATGTCTAATTTGGAAATAACAGAAACATGATCATTATGCATTCTTTCCTCTTTCACAATGGTGCAGTCGGTAAATGGTACCAGTAGTATTATCTGTTTATATATATATGTCATCATTTCATTTCAGAAATGACATTGACAGCAGCAAGTATCCAGAACTTCTTGGAAGTGATTGTTTCGCTTCGGTCTTTCCCATTATTTTGTTTCCACCTCGCTATTGTATTGTTATATCCGGTATGGGAAAAACGGACAACCTCCTTTGATGTTAAACTGGTGAGTAAACAAAAATAAAAGCAGTATATATTCAGTGAAGCTGATTAATTTTAAATTGATATAGTGATCTCCTTATTTGGTGTACCTTTACGCACAATGTTTGCTACATGTCACCGAAAGTCTTCTTTCTATTTTTCTAAGTCACATATCAGCAAGGATCTTAATAAACATGATTATAGCTGACTATGCAATGAGGGCTTTGCCCATTGTTGAAGGTAGTACGGTGAAATAGTCGTTGATTTCTGTGTCATTTGGTCTCTTGTTGAGAGTTTTCTTATTGGCAATCATACCACATCATCTTCCTTTTTTATAATAACATTAAAGTTTGACTTCCTAGATAGAGGAGAACAACTAGTATGTTCCTGCGTTAGGTGTTTTATTGTTATAGATTTAGGAAATACTTGTTTCTCATTTGTGAAATGTGGTTTTAGCATGATTAGCTGTAAGATATATAATGTACATTCATAACTTTGCTTAATTGATTGAATGTGGTATCAGTTGTCATTCAACATATTAATTTATCTATTCCTTATATTTGTGTACATGTAGTTCGAAGGCCTATTATGAATCGACCTTCGATCTTGTTGATGGTGAATTGTGCGATATGTTTTGTCGATTCTTGTTATCCCTGTCTATGTGTTATTGTTTTACCTTTTAATTTTTGTTCTGAATAAAGTAGCTATTATGTTTGCTTTATTTTATGTTAAGTTTGTCCAATAGACTTTTCTGACAGAAAAAAAACAAAAAAATCCGCATTTTGACGGTTATGAAATGATAAGTTAAAATAAAAACGTTTATTGCAATCATCACAATTATATCATAGCATGTTAAAATTGCAACATATTCAGGTGAAAGCAAAATAAAATGTATTATAATATTGTAACATGTCGTGATATAAAACAGCTGAAAAAAACAATGAACATTATAACACTGTATTCATAAACAAAATCCAATATCAATGTAAGTACATTAATGTGACAGTTTTCAGTTGCCAATTTTAACGCAGAGAGCATATCAAATTGTAAACAGATATTTTAATGAACTTTAAGAAATAAATACAACGTGTTTTTATTTGTATAATAATATCTTGAAAACAATATACAATGTATATGCTGCACAAGCATCATACAAGGATATTCTTCCTCTATACATTGCATGGTGAAATACCTACCAGGCATGTTTTTTTTCAACCAAATATGTATGAGCCTGGTCAAGCAATTTACGAGATATCAATCTTATAACTAATGAATCGTGTGTGTGTGTCGGCTATATACTTACATGCCGAGATTTAATAGGATTCACATAAAAGACTCCTAACGTTGATAATGCTTCAGTTCGGTCATTTGAAAACATGACTGAAATCGTCAGTACACAAATTCTACTATTGCCTTCACAAAGAGGTTGACAGAAACGTTATTCCTAAGTTTCATCTCACGAAAGTAATCTATTTTTAGATTTAGATCTTGAAAGACAAGAAGATTTGTAAATTGACTGTTGCCTTTTGTAATTTGCATTTTTGTTCACATATTTAAAATTTTCCTATCAATGCATACATAGCAGGATAAATATACCATGTCGACATACCCTAACTCGGTCTGTTTGTTGTTCTGCAGATTATAGAATGAAATTCAAAACAGTGTGGCTGTGGCCATTGATTGACACATTAAATTCATCTATTGACTAGGACAATGTAGGTGAACGTTTGTATGTAACGACCATTGCTCACTATGCACTTTAAAAAGACTCTTAAACTATGAGGTCACCAAAGGTTCTCAACACCTAAATAAAGTAATTCGAAAAATTAATCAGAAATAACACGATGTTTTGATTTATATCAATGATATAAATCAAAACATAAAGATTATTCCTGATTAATTTTTCGAATTATTTTATAATTAAAGGCGTTTAGAAACGTTTGCTGACCCCACAGTTTAAATTTCTATCGTAGGTAGGTCGTGAACAATGGTCGTTTCAGAAAACGTTGACGTAAATTGTCCCAGTCAATGGATGAATCTAATCTGTCAATCAATAGCCACAGCCACACTGTTTTGAATTTCATTCTATTAGTGTTTCTTTGTTAGAAATTTCAAAATTAATTACTTTTGACATTGGTATTCAATGTTGCTCCTTATTTATACACAAGCAACACATAATATTTGTTATCCGACATCCCAACTTAACGATATGCTCTAAATAAAATAGTTTCCAGAGATGGCTGGACTCGATTACAATCGCAAAAATTTAATTGGTGCCTTTTTTGACAAAATTGCAGGCGTCTCCAATCGTATCATGGTTTATATGAAGACCACTTTTCCTTAGGAGTAAAGATTGCTTGTATATTTTGAGATAACGGTCTCATATTTTAAACAATACTTCAAAATAAATGCAGATGGAGATTTGAATACACTTACCACTTATCTTCTGATTTGTAATTTTGATTTGTTTGTTTTCCTTTTTCAGTTGATGACTCTTCATAATTTTGGTTGCAGCCTTGTATCCCTGTATACGCTATTTGGATTTCTTAATTGTTTTTCTGTAATTGAATCAACATTCAAGCTCGGACCAGAGCAATGTCTGTTACCATATTTCAAGATGTACTGGATTTCAAAAATGTTGGAGTTATTTGACACAGTGATTATGATTCTACGCCATAGACGAAAACAGATCAATTTTCTTCATGTGTATCATCATAGTACCATGATGTTACTGGCAGATGCTGGCTACCATCTTTTTCCATGGCCACCAATTTCTGTGTTCTTTGCAACCAATTCATTGGTTCATTTTATTACATATATGATTTATGGATTATCGACCTTCTTCCCCAATGAAATTATGCATTGGAGAAAGCTCAATACAAAGATGGAGTTGCTTGAGCATTTATTGCTATTTGTTCATGTCACATTTGGATATTTTAACAAAGGATTTTGCGTATATAGTGCAATGTATATAATTACTCTGTTATCATTAAATATCTATCACCTTTTATTTGCTCACCTGGCCCAAAGGGCCAAGTGAGCTTTTCCCATCACTTGACGTGCGTCGTCCGTCGTCGTCGTCCGTCGTCGTCGTCCGTCGTCGTCCGTCGTCGTCCGTCGTTAACTTTTACAAAAATCTTCTCCTCTGAAACCACTGGGCCAAATTTAATCAAACGTGGCCACAATCATCATTTGGGTATCTAGTTTAAAAATTGTCCGGTGACCCGCCAAAATAACCAAGATGGCCGCCATGGCTAAAAAACAGAACATAGGAGTAAAATGTAGATTTTGGCTTATAACTCTGAAACAAAAGCATTTAGAGCAAATCTGACATGGGGGTAAAATTGTGTATTAGGTCGAGTTCTATCTGCCCTGAAATTGTCAGATGAATCAGACAATGGGTTGTTGGGTTGCTGCCCCTGAATTGGTAATTTTAAGGAAATTTTGTCCGTTTTCAGTTATTATCTTGAAAATTATTATAGATAGAGATAAACTGTAAACGGCAATTATGTTCAGCAAAGTAAGATCTACAAATAAGTCACATGATAAAAATGGTCAGTTGACCCCTTTAGGAGTTATTGCCCTTAATAGTCATTTTTTACCAATTTTTCATAAATGTTTGTTATCTTTTATAAAAATCTTTTTCTCTGAAACTACTGAACCAAATTTTACGAAACTGTACCGAAATCATCATAAGGTTATCGTGTTTCAAAATTTTGTGCGGTGATCCGGCAAACCAACCAAGATGGCCACCATGGCTAAAAATAGAATATAGGAGTAAAATGAGAGCCTCTAGTTTGCATCTTCATCACCATTGAAAATTGAATAATAGTTTTATTTTTGTCGTTCTCAACAAATATTTATTTGAGTTATTGCGCAATATTTCAAGGCTGTTTTGTACAAAATCTCAAAATTAAACAAATGTACGATACGAAAAAACGAAGGTTAATGAATCTAAAAATGCATATAAATGAAATGTTCTTACAGAAGAGAAACTAATTCAGTTGTTTATACAAACAAGACACCCAATTTGCAAATACTTTAAAATCTATGAACAATTCTGAACATGTTCTATCATCTTTAAGAAGAGAGGCGAAAGATACCAGAGGGACAGTCAAACTCATAGAATGAAAATCATCTAACAACGCCATGGCTAAAACAGTAAAAAGACAAACGGAAAAATAATAGAACACAAGGCATAACATAGAAAACTATAGACTTATCAACACAACACCCCCAAAACAAAACGTTTGTCATAAAGTTTTGTTGTCAACCGACCTTCATTGTCAATTTCTCTTTGGAAGTTCCTATACAAAGTCGGCTTCATGATGATAAAATGAAATAGTCGGCAAGAAGAGGGGCACAATTGGTTCCCATTGGAATACTGACAGTCTGTTGAAAAACACATTCTCCAAATTTGACAAATATGTTGTGTGTCAAGAAATCAAACATCTTAATAATTTCAATTTCTGAGAATTTTTTGTTTGAATGAGAGTGATTCTTAATTGTAAAGTAGGATTTATTCCCCCTAAGACACGATACTTTTATTTACGTTGGTCATTTTGTTATATGAAACAAAAAAATACCAAATCTTTAAATTTGTCCTTTAGTTTGTAAGGGGAATGCTGGTGTAAAAAGTAAAATCACAAAAATACTGAACTCAGAGGAAAATCAATTTGGAAAGTCCATAATCACATGGCAAAATCAAAAAATAAAACGCATCAAAAACGAATGGACAAGAACTGTCATACTCCTGACTTGGTACAGGCATTTTCAAATGTAGAAAATGGTGGATTAAACCTGGTTCGATAGTGCTAACCCTCTCACTTTAATAACAGTCTCATCAAATTCCGCTACATTTACATAATGCGTTAAATAAACAGTCACAATTAATAAAATAGTCAAAATATGGGTACATCAGTCATCAGTAAAGTGTAGAAAAGTGAAATAGTAAAACAATTGCAAGATGATCATGAAAGAGTCTTAAATTTGATGTACCGTTAAAGATATTTGGATTTTTTTTAGTATCAACAGCTGATTCATGCCTCTTCTAGAATAGGCAGTTTAACAATATCTTTGAAGCACGGCTTTGATTGCTGATAAAATGAATGTTAATTATTAAGAAAGAGGTTTGGATGCGCATTTTGAAGACCCAGCGATATACCATTGTCAATAACGACACATTTTGTAGTTATGGTCTTCATCTTTGGTTTAAAATGTAAATGAACATAAAACAGACCTATGATAATCCAGAATTTCCTCTTTGGAAAGTGTCGTGAGGGTATATGTTAAGTTTCCAAGTGACTGTCAATACCTCATTCATTGATACAGCATTTTATGTAATGAGATTTACACACAAAAACGATGTTGTTTTGGGCTTTAATTGCGAAGACAACAACGTATTTGTCATGGGGGTAGGACAAGTATTTTTCAACATGTTGGTCTTTAAAGATTAATCCATGCGGAAAGACTCAACTATTATATAAGTGTTCTTTTTTCGCGTTTAGGTCATGTCCTGGCTAAGTCTTCGAATTGATCCATCAGTATTTTCAAATTGTCTTTTCAATTAATGGATAGAGTCTCGCGATATTTGAACCTTTAGATAACACATTTCGTTCTTGACAAAGTACGGTAGCACAATAGAAAGAATATTCCACCAACAATCAGACAACTTTAAACTTGTGCAAGTTCTTTCATTCATCTCTAAAACTCATAAATGTGGATCCAACAGAAATATGAAATTTAATCTATCAAATGATGATAATATCAGCAATACATAATTGATAATTTTATGATAAATTGGTAAATCCGGATGTCAACGTTTGAATGAAATAAGCTTCTATTAGTAAGATCATCGCAAAATATTCAACCAATTTTGAGCAACACATTGAGACCCGTGTCTTAGATGTTTCCTATTCCGATCAAACTAAAAGAGAAATACAAATCTGGTAATTCAGAGGTCAATACAACAAGAAACTGACGTAAACACATACAATAATAAACGATCATTTGAAGGTGATGGAGGGAGATATCTAAACAAACTATTAACCTTAGAGAATATTAATGTGCTGCCCAAATTCAGACAGAAATCTCGTTGAACTAACAATAATGTTCTCAGTTCATTGATTATGACATCATCGACTGTGACATATAAACGGAATTGCTATGGATAACTCAAAGGGTGCCATCGTGAAGCAGGAATTGACAATCTTTACACGAATATTATAAGTGCATGCCACGGATTCATACTGTTCAGTCTTTAGTTATTTGTATACTACTTTGTAGAGCCAGAGCAGGACCTTCGTTGTCTTCCTGAGCACCTGAGATCACCCCTAGTTTTTGATGGGGCTCGTTTTGTGCATTCTTAAGTTTTCTATGTTGTGTGTGCTATCGTTGTCGGTTCTTATTTTTCATATTTGGCCATGGCGTTGTCAGTTTAATTTCGATTTATGAGTTTGACTGTCCCTTTGGTATCTTTCGCCCCTCTTTTGTAGACTGTAGATTGTCTTTTCGTAATCTCCTTTTTGGTTCTGATGTTATCTCTTTTTGATTGTCCCCTTAGTATATACTTTACTTATGTTCCAATTTTGTTACCACAGTCCGTCCTCTTGTCACCTACCGTGACCTAATTTTGATATTTGCATTTGTATTTATATAACCAACTCGACGGGTGCAATATGTGAAGCAAGATTATTTAGATATTTAGTTGGGTTCGTGCTGATCTTTCTTTAGTATTTTTTTAATTTTGCGTTATGTGTAGTGTTGTATGTCTTATTGGTTTGTTTTTTTGTTTTCGTTGTTAAATTTGATATCCTTTGCCTCTTTTGTTATGCATAACAGTATTTGGATTTTTTGATAAAAAATAAGCATGTACACTTCCCTTGGAAGTCTTTTTTGACCTCAACATTATATATATTGTATATCTGCTTAAACCAAAGATCCGGCTATTCTCGTATTTCACAGAATAACATAAACGTTGCAACATACATGCGTTTTACCACTTCTTTCACCAGCTGTTCATTATATGTTTTCAATTGCATGTTGATCATAAAATAAATGTTAAAAGCATACAATCAAAAAGGCACTCTTTATACACTGTATATTATCAACACATGTGATGTTGTTTTTCATTCACAAAAGTTTCTTAAAATATCAATCAGTTTTGCACAACTATTCACTATTGTTAATCAAAAGCCAAACTCGTCGACTTCAATTCATAAACTAGATTGTCTGAAGAAGAAAAATACGACCAGTTTAACACATGTTTCAAATTGAGACTATAGATTTCTTTCCTTGATACTATATGATGGAAAACCCTGATGTCTTTTTCGACACTTATTTGTACAGAAACAACTTGATAAAAACTGGTACAGAGTCTATATTTTGCCATATAGACCTTCACAGTTGAACTTTGCAGTAAATTATCAAATACTTATAGATGATGTGAATCGAACGGTATGCATTGGAACATAAAGTTTGATTTCTAATTTCAAGAAACCCTTTAAAATTATATTAAAGACTCTTTAAAACAACGTTCAATGGATTTAATTTTGTGTTTCCTATTTTTAGATGATTTTCTAAGCGGGTACTCAAGTATCGCTCTGTAAATCAAACGGGAAATCGATTAGTAAATCTTAACCGAGTTGACATTTCTAATTCTCGTGATATCTTTGAATTAATCGAATTCTGAATATCAGACAGTTGTGGTTTTTATAATTTTAGTTGTACTTTCTTGAGATAGCTGATTAAAAACCATGCTTCTTTTGTTGCGTTCTTAACTTTAAATTGACTTTTATATTGTGTTCCACTATTATAAATACAGCTCTATTAGTAATTACGTCTTAGGAAAATTCAAAGTTAATGGGATAGTACTGAAAACTCTCAAGGAAATGGAGGCTTACAATGTAAAAGAAAACAAAAGCCGCACAATCCTGTGCTTCTATCTTTAAAAAAGTAGTGCATTTTAATTCCAGTAAATGTGTATATAAAACGACATAGCAAAGGTAAAACAGTTTTAGACGTAGTCTATAAAGAGTTCAAATGGAAAACAGAATTGCATTATCTATGTGCGCAAATGCAACTTAAATGGATTTCGTACCACTTTGTTTGTGGTTAAAAGTTTTCCCGGAAATTCATATATAACCATTTGTGTATCTTCTATTTTTGAATCGGGTCCTTTAGCACTTTCACTTTCAGAAAAGTCTACTTTCGTTTTCTACTAAGTGTTCCGATCATTCATATAGCAGTAAAATAAACTAAACCAGCTGAAAGATGATGTGACAAGTGAAGACGTTTAATATTGTAGTATTTTTAAGTAAGTACATACTTAATACACCTACTATGTATATACCACACATACATACGTGTATAACATTTCAATTGATTATACCTAAATTAATATATATTAATTTACTACAACATAACAGAGTCACTAATTTCCTTATCATTGTTTATAAAACAATATGTGTGTCTGTGTGAAACAGGTGCTATAAATAAAATACCCCTAGCTTCGGACACATTTCCTTGTTTATTAATTTAACTAGTCATATATTTTACATAATAAACTTCAGTGGATCATAATAGATTACCATGTTACATTCGTTTTCATTGAGGTTTACAAGAGATGGTTCACATGGAAGTCGTTTCATTTTGGTAATATTAATGGCTTAAAACATGTAAATCGTTTCGTACTGTCGGGCAGAAATAATATGGAATTCACCGAAAGAAAAAAATGGCCAAGTTTGTTTTGACGGTGAATATATTTTTCAAAGAATTAAGAATACACAGTGACACTAAGTAGTACGGTTTTGAAAAAGGATTTATGATAACGTTTTAAAATTCTCCTTTTTCATCAAAACAATAAAAAAAAAACGTAGATTCATAGTTACAACAGGAACTATTTTGTTGCTAAAAAATATATAATATATGTTTTGAATCAAGGAAGAGGTTGGGTAAACGTCAAAGAATGTAACGCCCTTTTACACCATCGTGATTTGCATAAAAAAGGAACATAAATGAAAAATGAAGTCGAACATTGAGTATAAAACAGAACAATGGATGAAAACTAAATTACATTTTGCATTCAGTCTTATTGCAAAGCTAAGTAATATAAACATGATATACGTTCAAATAAAAAAAAAGTTACAAAAAACGTTATTTTTCATCAATACTGCAGACGACCTAGACTTTGATTATGATTTTTTTCCATGATAATTAAATAAATGTTAAATGCACACAAAGTTTACTCTCGTTTATTTTTAAAAACTGACAGTTTAACAATTACATGTGTGCTCTAAAACAATTACGTTTGCGCGCATTTATTTAACATGTTTAACAGGTAAAATCAAGTAATCGCATCTAATGATACTTAGTATAGTATTACTGCGAAATTATGTTAAAACAATCCTCTGAGAGGTATCAAATTGTTTTCGAAACTTCTTAAATTAATCACGCGATCTTGTTTTTTTTAACTCTTTTAAAATGCACATTTAAAGTTTTAAAGTTGAAATGCACATTTCAAAGTCTTTATCAAGTTTTAGAAGTTATGTATGGAAGCGCATATGGTAAGAGGTGTACCTTATGCGCTTCCATAGTTATGTGTACGCTAACGAGATGACCGACTCTTTTCCTAATTTGTTTTGCCATCAAATAATTTTTTTCTTTTCTTTTTTAAATAACAAATGGGCACATTTAACTGCACAATACTATGAGTAGGTGTTTTAGTATAACATATGAACAATTGTATTTTCTCTTTACAGAATAGACGATTCTACAGAGATGTCTTGAATGTGGAATGCCCTAGATTATATTCGTCTCTCTTGCAGAGAGTGACACGTACGGAGCAGCTATTAACACAACTCAAACTTTGGTTGGTGTCACTCTTGATACTTAATATCCTAACATTTGGAACTATTAATTAGCTTGCTATTTGAGAGATGGCTAAACGATCGGAAAAAGTAGTAGCTAAAAATGTTGCTGGACAAGAAGCGGCGGAAAATGTTGTCAACGTAAGTGGTAGGATGGCATATTCCGCCTTATCTGAAATAAAGAGGGAAGCACCATGGAATATCAAACCAGACAACAGCCAAATACAAAAACCAGCTCGTAGGGGAGAGCATGTGATCAACAACAACGTTCTCAGGGTGTATAGAGATATTATTGATGACTTTGTTGGTGATATCACAGGCATGGATAATATTCAAAGTCTTGTCGACACTGGTAGATTGAGTTCGAATTCACATATAGTGCAATCATATTATCAGCCTCTTTCTGAAGGGTTCATGGATCTCATACGTAATCGAATGGTAATACACCTAGATGAAGACTATATAGATAAGAATTCTATAAATTATGGACAACAGATAGAAATATTACGAGGCAGCGTTAATATGTATATGAGATCTATCTATGAAAATCTGACATCAAAAGATAGACTAGATTCAAATCCCTTTGGCATTTGCTCCTGGGAGAGGCAAATCAGAACAACTGTAGAGGATTTCATCGCAAGTAACTATTTTGTAGACGAACAAGCTTTGGACATTTGGTTACGGAAACGAGGCAATGAGCAGAGTACATATGATAGAGGTCACCGTGAAGTTGTCAAAATGTTCCGACGTTTGATCTATGATGGAACCAACAATGACGTCATTCAGTGGGTGAACGAGTTAGTTGATGCATCAAAATGCTAAAACAAAATAAACACGTATTAGACACTTAACTAACTTGTCGCGTTCATATAGGAACATTTTATATGACTATATCATACTTTGAATAACAGAATAACAATATTCTTTTTTTATAAATATCAAATTTTAAGTGTTTTTATATCAAGGCGCTTCCAAGTCAGCAATTTTCAAGTTTGGTGTATAACTAATGCATATATATATATGTGATTCATAACTAAAGTGTTTATCGTTTGTTTTTGTTTTTTCTTTATCGCGATTAGACCGTTGGTTTTCCTTCAAATTGTTTTACACTAGTCATTTCGATCCTTTACAGCATACTGTTCGGTATGAGACAATGCTCCATGTCGAAGGCCGTACCGTACTTCTTCGATCTATAGTTGTTAACTTATTATACATTTTGACTTGGATGTAGAGTTGTCTCATTGGCACTCATGCCACATATTCTTATTTATATAATAGGAATATCATACAATATAAACTGCGCGCGCGAACTAGTAAGGTCTAAATTTACCAATTCTTGTTTTATGTCTTTCTGGTTTTAACATTTATCCTGCTAACAAGTAAGTGTATTTTGATGATTTGTTTGACAATAGCACTTAATGATCGACAGTCGCTCCTCGCGATCAGCTTAACAAAACTTGACCTTTTCTTTACTAAATTTGTTTAATGTTTAATTACATATTCAATTTATAGGTCATAGATTTTTACATCTTGCGACTATTTTGATACAATTTGAACTGATCAATTTATCTCAAATTGTCACGAAATTGTAATACCATGTATATGATAAGTATCAATAGGTTTTATAAGGGGTTAACATTTATAAGGATCCCATATTTCAGATGTGAGTTATACTACAAACGGTCAAGACAAATGTTGCATCAATCTAAAAAAAAATGTCTGTATCAAGTCAGGAATATGACGATTGTTTTATATTCGTTTGATGTGTTAAAGCTCTTTAATTTAACCATTTGAAAGGACTTTCTCTTTTGAATTTCCTTTGTCAAGTTCGGTTTTATTTTTCGGGTTATTTTACGTTTTGATAAATTATGAATATGTACAATGGCATTTTACGAAACTGTCATACAATTAAGAGGTTTCGCTAGCTATAAACCAGGTTCAATCCACCATTTTCTACAAAAGAAAATCCCATTTGGTTACGTACTTTCCGTTTTGAATTTAACTTAACTATACGTTAACCCTAATACACTGCTTTTCAACATTAGAAAACTCAACAAAACTTAAACAAGGAAACAAATATATTTATAAAGCTAATGAAAGTTTGAATTGTTTTTCATTTTGTCATTTCGGGTGGGTTTTGTAAACTGACTATAGGTAGTATAGGTTTTATTAATTACTAAGTCTTTTTTTTAAGTATAAAAAGTAAAATCACAAAAATACTGAACTTAGAGGAAAATCAATTCGGAAAGTCCATAATCACATCGCAAAATCAAATAACAAAACGCATAAAAAACGAATGGACAAGAACTGTCATATTCCTGACTTGGTACAGGCATTTTCAAATGTAGAAAATGGTGGATTAAACCTGGTTCTATAGCGCTTACCCTCTCACTTAAATAATAGTCTCATCAAATTCTGTTACATTTACATTGATGCGTTACCTAAACAGACACAATAATTAAAATAGTCTAAATATGGGTACATCAGCCATCATCGTATAACAATTTTAAAAGGAGCAAGTTGTTGTATTTCAAAAAAGTTTATCAAATTATGATAATTATAACTCAAATATAGTTAGAATTTAAACTACTTTGTAGAATTCATAATTACAAAATTGCCGAAAATATCTAATCATATGCGTCTAAAAGATACATACTATATATGTAACCATAGAACTTTCAAGTAAATAATTAGCCTAGTTCAGCTTTCATTATCTGTATGACTCTGATGTACTCTTAAATCAAATGAATTACCATATAGCTTAGAACAACACGCGGGAAAACAACCGTTTAATAATTGATACATTTCTAATATAAGAAAATTGAATAATATCACCAACGCATGTGTGTAACATCTGATTTTACTGCCAATAAATGAAATTTTTCGTAGAGCTTGTCAGGTTTACATTATGTACGATGCCGTTACCACAGAGAAATTAACTATTTTCTCCGCATGCTTTGTTCCAGACTTGCCAGTATTAATCTATCCTCGGTTGTATACTGTGTGATTTAATCTGACATAAACGTTACGTCTTTGAATGACAGCATGTCATTGATGAAACAAAAAGTGAAATTAAGAGAAGGAACCAATTTAATTTTCGTCTATAGAATTTTATAAGACATTGATATCGTTCAAGTAAGTATACTGAAGTACATTCTGTTCTAGTAAATGCTGTTAAAGTCATATGAAACGAGTGACCGGTGAAAAATTATTTTATTCCAATTCTGGAACCAATGCATACAAACATCATAAACTTAGTCTTCTAGCACGATTTTATTATTGTTTCGCACAAATTTCGTATATTCGTCAATTTGTTTTCAGTCGGTCAATCTTGTTGTGAAAATATGGCAAGTATTTAAAGTTCGTGTTTTGAAGCCGAAGTTTAACGATTGCCAGCTGTTTGTCAACAATTAACAAAAAAGCATGGATATTGAGCACGTGTTTAACATGTACAATCAGATAATAGTTTATTTGAAGGACATCCAAGCTTATTGCGATCACCGGATTTTTCTGAGGTTTCTTCTGACTTTAAATTACAAACTGCTTTAACTGTAAAATATCAGTTAAAAACAACTTTGTAAATTTGTTTAAGGATCTTTATTTGTTTCGCGATTTTTCTCCTTATATGGATACTTTTTTGTGTAATATTATAAGTATGTTGATATGTAACTAGACCTGATATACACCCTTTGCTTTTGCAAAAATGGTTCATATGTAATTACATACCTCATAGTGTTGGCAAATGGACCCAAGACTGCTACGGTTATTTAGGGCCTCTGTTCAACTGCTTGTATTCCATTAAACAAAATATTTAATTATAAACCTTTCTAATAAAATCTATCAGTATCTATATTTGATTATGGGTTTTTGTATTTCCTGTATTTTATGCAAAATTAACTGAACTGTAAAAGTAGCAACCATGGTAGGTCAAATGTGTCAATCATACGCCCATCAAAACTAACATTATATTTAGTTTGTTTCACAGATTATATCATCACGCCAATATATCAGTAAAATTAGGACAGTTTTGAGCAGATTGTAGAATTTTTACTATCGGAAGGGAAAAATCGTCTTTCAGTTATAACTGAATTAATAAATTTTCGTTCTATGTCTTTCAATCAAAAGTTGCGTTAAGGCATGTACAGTATGTTATATTTGATGAATTAGTGATTACATGGATAATTTTTACAAAACTACAAGATTCTTTTTGTACAATTTTGAATAATCAATGTGCAATAATAAAGTTTAAAGAAAAATGGACACTGTTAAATTGAGCGTCAAATTGATAATCTTGGTATCTTCCTCTGGTTGGTAAGGGACGGAATCAAAAGATCAATTAAGGATGAAAAAAAAACTTACATCAAATAGTTGGGGTGGGGGTAGAATTGTTGCAAGTTTTGTTAATCCAAAATCCATTTTACATATATCAATATTGGTCAATCAATTTTTCCAAAATTAAGTTAAGAGGGGCCGGGAGGAGGGGGTGTGTCAGTGAAAACTATGTGAATTAAGTTTTTTTTATCCTACATTGATGTCGTCCTTAAATTAGTATGAAATGCCTTTAACTTTCGCAAAGATTATGACAACATCAGGAATTACAATTTTTCCGTACAATTTATTCTCAGTAGCAACATTTCAGCAGCACCTGCATACGGGGTATATATCTCCCAATTGCTACGATATTCCCATGCTTGCATTTCCTATCATGATTTTCTTGAATGAGGGTTGTTGCTCACATTGATTTTCTGTAATTTGTTCTTACATACTTTTTATTTTTTGACTCTGTATGCGTACATTGCCTATGAAAAAAAAATTAAAATTGTTTGTATGCACATTGAACAACAAATTTATGTGACGTATATAATTTTTCTAACGTCAGACACTCAAATCAATCCATGTGTTCTTAGACAGTAGATGTTATTGTGTCCTGTTAAATTGTTCCCTTTAAAAAGTTTTGGATTCTCATATATTCTATGTATAATTTTTGGACTAGTTTGAATCTCGGTCTATTTCTGTAATTTATTCTTACATACTTTTGATTTTTTAACCCTGTATGCGTACATTGCCTATGTAAATTTTAAAATTGTTTGTATGCACATTGAACGACAAATTTATGTGACGTATATAATTTTTCTGACGTCGGACACTCAAGTAGATCCATGTGTTCGTGGATAGGTTTTTGTGTCCTGTTAAATTGTTCCTTTTAAAAGTTTTGGATTCTCATAAATTCTATGTATAACTTTTGGACTAGTTTGATTTCTGTAATTTATTCCTACATACTTTTGATTTTTTAACCCTGTCTGCGCTCATTGCCTATGTAAAATTTATAATTGTTTATAATCCAGGTACTTTTGATAACTATTGTATGCACATTGAACGACAAATTTATGTGACGTATATAATTTTTCTGACGTCAGACACTCAAATCAATCCATGTGTTCGTAGATAGTAGATGTTGTTGTGTCCTCTTAAATTGTTATATGATGATGACTGATGTTCCCATATTTTGACTATTTTATTGATTGTGACTGTTTATTTAACGCATCATGTAAATGTAACGGAATTTGATGAGACTGTTATTAAGGTAAGAGGGTTAGCGCTATAGAACCAGGTTTAATCCACCATTTTCTACATTTGAAAATGCCTGTACCAAGTCCGGAATATGACAGTTCTTGTCCATTCGTTTTTGATGCGTTTTGATTTTTGATTTTGCCATGTGATTATGGACTTTCCAAATTGATTTTCCTCTGAGTTCAGTATTTTTGTGATTTTACTTTTCACAAGGAAGCCATTAAACCAATACTTCCAATTGGTGAAGTTGAAATCATCCCTTCGTAACTTTTACGGACGCCATCACGAGTTGCAATTGGTTGACCGTTATTGAATAACCGTTTCACAGATGATATCAGATAAAAAGTAAAATCACAAAAATACTGAACTCAGAGGAAAATCAATTTGGAAAGTCCATAATCACATGGCAAAATCAAAAAACAAAACGCATCAAAAACGAATGGACAAGAACTGTCATATTCCTGACTTGGTACAGGCATTTTCAAATGTAGAAAATGGTGGATTAAACCTGGTTCTATAGCACTAACCCTCTCACTTTAATAACAGTCTCATCAAATTCCGTTACATTTACATGATGCGTTAGATAAACAGTCACAATCAATAAAATAGTCAAAATATGGGAACATCAGTCATCATCGTATAAAAATTTAACAGGACACAACAACATCTACTATCTACGAACACATGGATTGATTTGAGTGTCTGACGTCAGAAAAATTATATACGTCACATAAATTTGTCGTTCAATGTGCATACAATAGTTATCAAAAGTACCTGGATTATAAACAATTTTAAGATATGTTCCTTACGTCGTAGCTACAATCCCCTTCTATTTAATGAATATGATCTACCTAATTATACTATTTACCGGATGTGTTATCACATAAGCAACACGACGGTTGCCACATGTGGAGCAGGATCTCCTGCACTTCCGGAGCACCTGAGATCACCTCTAGTTTTTGTTGGGGTTCGTGTTGTTTATTCTTTAGTTTTATATGTTGTGTCATGTGTACTATTTTTTGTCAGTTTGATTCTTTTATATTTAGCCATGGCGTTGTCAGTTTGTTTTAGATTTATGAGTTTGACTGTCCCTTTGATATCTTTCGTCCCTCTATTTTTTCAGTAATTTATATAAAGACAACCATAATAGCTTAGATAAAAATATTATCTTATTTGTGAATAAAAGAATGAGTGGATAAAACAGACATAATCGGTAAAATAGTCAAAATGTGGTTACAGCAGTCATAGCTGTGTTTCAATCTCAAAACAAACAAGCATTTACAAAACAGCACAAAAAGCATCTATCATATTAAAAACACATGCATTATTTAACATAGTACAAATAATGCACTTTTAATATTTTAACCTGTGTTTCTACCTTCAATCTAAAGCAGTTATCCTTCTTTAATGCACATTTATCACTTTTCCCCTCACATCTTTCTGTATACGTACTGGCTATGTATTCGACATCGTTTTTTGGTACATGGCCTTTGGTGGGGGGGGGGGGGGTAAGTGTTTTATATGTCCGACCCAGTGACGGTGGAATACGACATTTGCTATATTTGTCTTCACCAAACTATTAACTATAATGTCGGTGTTTTCTACATGACCTTTAACAACATTTAGTGTTTTATCTCTATATTAGTTTTCGGATTGTCTTTTATCACATGGAACATAATTGTTCACTTTAGTTTATCGTTCTCTGATAGGTCATATATTTCACACTAATATAAATGTCTCGGTCGATATCGAAATGGATATTGATGGTGTTTTCTGCCAATTGCTATAAATGATATTATTTAAAATGTCAAATATATAGACGGATGAAAAATAGTTTAAGATGTTCTTTCTGATAATATTGAAGACATATCAATCAAGAATGCCTTATCAATGAGGTCGTTTTCGCTCTGGCCTTTAAAATCCAATAAGATTGGGGATTTTGACAAAACTGTTTACATTTTCATTAGATTAAGAAATGATTTTTTCAAATTCTATTTCCCTTCTGATGAATGCTTTATAAAAAAGAAAAGTCAGCATTTAAAAAATTGGAAAACATGTCACTAAAAACCAATACCAAGCTGCATGGGAAATTCGAAACGGAAATTCCTTTTTAAAATGGCAAAATCAAAAACTCAAACACATTTTGATGGAGATTAATAAAAAAAAAAAAAAAAAAACATTTCTTGTTGTTCGAGCTTTAACAAGACATTGACCTTGTATATTTCACAACAAAAAGTGATGGCATGGACGAAAGTCCTTAACCCACAGACAAGTTTATTTCCCTTCAGATATTCATATGAAAATATGAGATTAATCTAATATAGAAAAAAAAAACACTATGAAATCATTTTAATATAGTCATGTGAAACTGTGATAACTCTGCAGTATGATCAAAATAAAAGTCGAAAATGCTCATTTGGATGCAAAGTATACCCACTGACAATATTGATTGTTTTTAAGCTAACATACTTATCTATTTATTATAATATTTATTTATATGCCTAAAATTAGTATGTGGTGTATACCAAAGTGACGTACTGAAAACATGAGTTCATTACACTAGACAGATTCTTAGCTATGTTAGATATAATGTTATACATTAATTATTATTAATAAACAAACAAGATATCCGTCTATCAGACAAATATAAAAGAAAATAAGTATCAATGTCTGGGTCCAATCCTAAGAATGTTTTCTTATTGGTGCGCTCCCATCAATTGAAATAACAGTTTAAAATAGCAAGGTTCAACACACTCATAAATTAACTAAATATCTCGTTAGTAAAAAGTTGGAGGTTTTAATAACGCGAGCAACACATTAAGTGTACAATATTACCGTTTTATTGTTGACAATTTTGTGAGATTACCAGAAAGGCAATGAAATTGGACGTACAATTTAGGTTTGGTAATTGAACTGTTCATTAATACGAGATATCCCAAGGTCAAATTTGTGTTTTATACGAGTTGGCATTATTGAATGATACATATGGATAGTAAAATTTGCAATTCACAACAATGTATAAATTGAGTAATGTTGCTACTATAATTGTCTAATACCAAGGTTGTACATGTAAGTGTGACTGTTCAGTGCTTATGATCTCGATGTTGATGCCATGAATAATTTTGCTTTGAATTTATAACTTCGAACGTACGCGTAAAAGATAGTTTTAGGAACATGTGTGAACAATATGCTATTTGAATTTTATTGATAATAGAAAGAAAGATGCAATTTACAATCTATGACAAACGAGACGATTTAAATTTTGAAATGATCAATTTCCCCCCACCTAAGTAGCAATATAACAACTTCACCTGCATATGGGATATACATTTCCCAGTTTATTCGGTATTCACGACTGAGGTTGCAGCTCCTACTCAGACTTTGAAAACGTTACCAATGTATGAGCAGAACTTTGATGAATCAGGGGTATGTCAAAAAACTTTTTTTCTAATCATCAGAAGGTACTAAGTATACCTTGTTGATAAATATTTCGTATCAACTTCATTAATAATACACGATGATATTGAAGTAAAGATTTCGGATACTTACATTGTTTATCGTCTTAATAACATGTTATATTACTTTTTGTTTGTCTTTATGAATATTACTTTTACTGGTTAGTCTGTTTTTGTGATATCTTGAAAGACGTGCCTCTGTACTTTTTTTTATCTTGTCATTGTGTTAATGGTCTATGATACATTTTGTTTTTTGTGTCTTTCATTTTCGCTAATGTTTTTAAATCAGTCTATTGCCTTTTTGTGTTTCTTTGATACATATGAAGTTGCTCTGTACTTATACATTTCGTCATTATGTAATTATGCAATTTTAAATTGTAAATTGTTGTATTTTTGTCTTTCATTTTTGCTAATGTGTTTAGTCTATATGCCATTTTATGCTTCTTTGTTGCATATTTTTTAGTTTTTTAGTTATTATAACAAAATGTTGACTACTGTACCCTTATTTTTGACATGTTTACCTATTATATCTGTTTGTTTTGAGTACATTTCATAGTCAATATAATGGAATTTAATGAGACTGTCATACAATTGAGAGGTTTAGCTAGCTATACAATCAGGTTTAATCCGCCGTTTTCTACAAAAGAAAATAACTAAACCAAGTCAGATATATGACATCTGTTATACATTCGTTTCATGTGTTTGATTGTTTGTGTTTGATTGGGACTTTCCGTTTTGAATTTTCCTCAGGGATCAGTGTTTTTTTGTAAATTTACTTTTTACAAATAGAAACAAAAACAAAAGATTAGATATACAGTAAGGTGCTATTTTAGGAATAACCTTTTTTATATGACCAATTGATACATGTATGAACAACTGTTTAAAGTTGAGCACTTCTGGTGAATATTGTTTTGTGGCTGCCGAATCCCAATTCTTGGTAACGTGTATATTATATCAACACATAGCTAATAGAGCAATATAGCAGATTTTTGCCCTAAGAAAACATTGTTAACCTCGGCGAGGCATATGTCCTAGGCATAGATTTCCTAAGCCGTATTTGGCACAACTTTTTGAAATTTTGGATCATCAATGCTCTTCAACTTTGTACTTGTTAGGCTTTATAAATATTTTGATATGAGTGACACTGATGAGCATTTTGTAAACGAAACGCGCATCTGGCGTACTAAATTATTATCCTGGTACCTTTGATGACTATCTACACCACTGGGTCGAAGCCACTGCTGGTTGACGTTTCGTCCACGAGGGTATCACCAGCCCATTAGTCAAGACTTCGGTGTTGACATGAATATCAATAATGTGGTCATTTTTATAAATTTCCTGTTTTCCAAACTTTGAATTTTTTGACAAACTAAGGATTTTCTTATCCCAGGCATAGATTACTTTAGCCGTATTTGGCACCACTTTTTGAAATTTTGGACCATCAATGCTCTTCATCTTTGTACTTGTTTGGCTTTATAAAAATTTTGATACGAGCGTCACTGATGAGTCTTTTGTAGACGAAACGCGCGTCTGGCGTACTAAATTATAATCCTGGTACCTTTGATAACTGTTGGCATTGACTTTTCGAGGGTTGACAATCTATCACCCTTTTAGCTATGTATTATTCACTTTCTTATACTCAATGTTCCGTTAGTATTGTCCAATTCAATAATAAACTTTTACCTCTTGTACAAAATCTTTGATTGTTAGAAACGCGCACAAATGATCAAGTGTCTCAAAAAGGGTATTAGAGTGTGTGTCATGGGTTTACAGAAACTGTCTCCCTCGTATAAACCAATCCCACATTCTGACATGAAGTATAATGAAGATATTTTTCTCTCTTGTTTTAACCAATCAAAATCCCAAATTTTGATATGAACTATAATTAAAATAATATTTAATATAAGTTTTACTATGCTGTTGGTTCTATCAAATACATAAAAGTCATTTGTTGGCAATCTTTCAGTGTGTGATTATGTTTTTGACTGCTTGATCATAAATATTGTCATTTAAACCAATCATGTCTGTGTAGGTTGATCACCCTGATATATCAATACAATGGAACTAAGTCTATAAACACTTGTCCAAAAAGTTGGAGGTTTGCATAGGTATAAAACAATGGTTTTATGTCTTCAGTAAATAAACTCATCATAGATATCAAGACTAAATTTAGTATTTACGCCAGACGCGCGTTTCGTCTACAAAAGACTCATCAGTGACGCTCGAATCCAAAAAAAGTAATTGTACCAAGTCATGAATATTACAAATGTTTCCCATTCGTTCTGGTGGTTGATATTATCGAGAATTTGATTTTGTCATGGTTTATGGACGTCCCCGTTTTCTAATATAACTTATTTGCAAATGAAACGCTTTCTGGCATGCAAATTATAAGACTGATATCTTTGATTACAGTTTCTTGAATTTCAAATATATTGTCTATGCAAAGCTCTTGAGAGGTTTTATATCTTATCAATGAAATACTTCACTTTCGTAATAAAATAAAAGCTTATCAGGGAAATTCTCTTGTTAATTATACGATGATACTCTCGATTTTCATTTACGAAATAATCATTTTCAAACAAATTTTCAGCGACAGATTGAGTAATGACCCTCCAAATGTACATTCTCTTTTTAAAAGTAAGGAATATTGACAGCTGTTGGCCTTTATCTTATCTTCATGCATTTCTGGTCATTTGAAGAATTTGGTGTTGATGGCAAATATAAGAAGATAATTAAAATCGATAAATCGAACGAGATTGGATTACATCCATTCAGTAAACAATGTGAAAATCGCACATTATCTAGAAATATTTGAAGTATAGGTACTTAAATTCTGTTAACAGTTCTTTTTATACGATTAATGATTATCCTGTTCGCCATCTTCTGTCTTCTCTATGAAGCCTTGATCCTGGATGCCAAAACTGTTATATAAAAATATAACTGTCACACATCAAAAGAGTCCTGAAATTATATGTCTCATCAAATTTATAACGTCAGATAACATAGTGGACATATCAGGTAGATACAGTAAATATGATATACGGACATAGCGAGGATGAATTTTGGAAGATTCAGATGGACGTTAATGACAGGTCTGGTCGACACATTTGACGTGTTGGCTGGACTTAACAGACATGTCCGATGGACATATTGAGCAGGTCAAAAAGACACAATGGAGATTTCATATTGACAAATTTAGCATTCAAATTACACAAGGAACATATAAGATTGACGCATTAAAAATTTCAGATTGCACAGTGGACATTCCAAATTCTTAAATTCTGTTAACAGTTCTTTTTATACGATTAATGATTATCCTGTTCGCCATCTTCTGTCTTCTCTATGAAGCCTTGATCTTGGATGCCAAAACTGTTATATAAAAATATAACTGTCACACATCAAAAGAGTCCTGAAATGATATGTCTCATCAAATTTATCACGTGATACTTTAGCTTACGAAATAGGAAATAGTGTTACGAAACTCCTAAATTGGTATCCAATCTTGCCGTGTTGACATTGCACTTGTCGTGTGTTCCATCAGTGTACATTAATAGTATTATAAGTGGATTGTAGATAGAATTAAGTTGCCGGAAGTCGTCTCATGTTTGTAGAATATAATGGAATGTAACGTCCTTCGAGTAATTTCGTTGTCATATGGTGGGATTGGAAGCTGTAATCAGCAGAAGCAAATTGTTTGACCATTTTACTTATTCCAATCATTATCTAATATAGATATTCGAAAACGCTTCAGTAACCAATTTCCATATTCCATAAATACACTACTCAAATGGATGATTTAAATGTCTAAAAACGTTCATTAATATAATGGGATGTTAGAAATAATCTTAGTGGCATGCACTTTTCTATTATTTTTACTTTAGTCTCTTTTCATTTAGAACTATAAAATCGGATTGCATTGAAGAATATCATAGTATTTGTCACAAAGAAAAGTGGGAACTTAACACGGCTATCGTGACAGTTAAATCTTGTTATTATGTCGGGTCTATTTAAGTTTTTGAAGATTAAGAAACTTAAAGATGTCTCACCTTCATTCGAAGAACGTATCTTGGTTTTTTTTGCTGATATAGCTCAATCTCATTTCTGTTTCAGTCCATGATCTAAGCCCAAGAATTTGCATCAAAATGATGTTGAATAAAAAGTGAACTTATCTCCTGCACCACTTAGAAAACACCATATTTTAAAATTAAACTGTCACATCAATTATATTATGTTAGTTCACAGATACCACATGGTTTCTCTCTCAATTTATAGGTGAAAATTGTTGCAAGAAATATAAATGAAATACACAATACCAATCAAGAATAGTATCTTTTTTTTCATTATATATACAAATGTATGTGATTTAGATTTTTTTACAATATTTGTTTTCTTTCTAAATTTGCAAGATAAGAATAATTTAAAAACCATCTACAAAAATAATTAGTTTTCAAATAAACCTTGAAAGTTATGATTAACAAACTCAAAGAATATTCCCCCCCCCCCCCTCAATTTTTTTTTTTAATTTAAAAAAAGGGGGAGGCTTTTCAACCCCAATGTTTCTGTGCATTTTTCTAAAACTTTCAAAATGTTACAATTTTGTGTTTAAAACATCTGTTTGTTAAGTAATATAAATGGTCGCCTTATCAGTATGAAATGACAAATGTATAGCCCTACTTAACCATTTTATAATTGAGAGAAGATATGAAATTTTCACTTTCTTGTGCATGGATATAGGACTGGTTTATAAATCTAATTACAAAAAGGATCTTGAACAGATATATAATATCATGTTAAGGAAGGGTATTTGCGAAAAATACCAGTCGAGAGAACGTTAAATTTCACGAGCCGTAAGGCGAGGGAAATTCATTCTCAAGACTGGTATTTTTCGCAAATACCCCTCAAGAACATGATATATCTGTTTAATTACACCAAATGTTAATGTACTGAAACGCATTGATGATCGTGACGTTACAAGCGTCCAGTCGGAAAGAGTATTTTTTGGCAAATACCACGGCAGAGAGGGTAAAAAGGACATATTCTTTTAGCAAATACCCCGGCAGCATTAAAAATGAACGATATTCATTTGATAACAGTAAATTGGTGAAAAATACAATGACCTTCAACCAATCAAAACCCCGGATTCTTACATAAGGTGTAATTATACAATAAATCGAGAATACACAAATATCTTCAAGTTATATTTACGTAAAAATCGGAAAATGTTCATTGTGCCCATCTGACATATCGACTGTGTATATTTGGAATGTCCACTGTGCAATCTGAAATTTTTAATGCGTCAATCTAACATAAACCTTGTGTATTTTGGAATGCTAAATTTGTCAATATGACATCTCCATTGTGTCTCTTTTACCTGTTCAATGTTTCCATCGGACATGTCTGCTAAGTCAAGCCAACACGTCAAATGGTTCGACCAGACCTGTCATTAACGTCCAATATTCATCCTCGCTATGTCCGTATGACATATTTACTGTATCTATTTGATATGTCCACTATGTCATCTGACGTGTCGAATTTTTAATCTGAAATACCAAATGTGCTCATCTTAAATGTTCATTATGTTCATCTAGTTATTTTTGTGTTCATCTAAAGTGTCACTTGTGTCCATCTCAAATGTTTACGGTGTAAATTTGAACTATGTCAGTCCAATTTAACTAATTGAACTGCCGACTGTGGCAAACCGATTTGTGGTGCATTGTTTCAATCTGACATGTTCAACGTGTCCATCTGACATGTTAACCATGTCTATCTGACATGTTCCCCGTGTCCATCTGACATGTTCACAGTGTCCATCTGACACGTTCACCGTGTCCATTTGACATGTTAACCATGTCTATCTGACATGTTCCCCGTGTCCATCTGACATGTTCACAGTGTCCATCTGACACGTTCACCGTGTCCATCTGACATGTTCACCATGTCCATCTGACAAGTTCGTTGTGTCCACCTGACTCGTCAACTGTGTGTATCTGACTTGTCAACTGTGTGTATCTGACATGCCTTTTATATCGATCTGACTTGCCTGGTATCTGTGGGGATTTCTTCACACTATCGACACAGGCTGCGCCATGAGATGCTTTATAGTGTATTATTGTTACTCTGATTTTTTTATGCTCAATGTTGGGAATATTAAATAATTTTATAGCATTCAGTAATTAATAAGCATGCTCCTACTTTCAATCAAAATAGACTTCATTTATCCTTTCTGGTTCTGATAAAAAACGTAGAGTGCCTTATTTCGAAAATTACTGTAAAAGTTCTTGTAAATACGGTCAGCAGATCGATCAAGTCTGCCAACAGTCCGTTCTTCCTGTTTGTTCCCAAAGGATTTGTTGATGTGCAATTTACTTCGAAGAGAAAAGGAATTGACATTTACAGCACCTCTGAAATGTGTTGATATAGTGAACGATCCCTGATGAAAAAGTTTCATTTTGGTGTCGATACAGTATGGAGTATGGATTAACACGTCTTCAGCGGTTCATTTGTTTTATAGATTGAAAATAATTTCTGAGATCTAAAAGATGGGTAAATATGTACAAAACATCAACATATTTTTTTAATAATTACATTAAAAAAGCAATCAAATTCTGTCAAATTCCGTTACAAATCTGATTCAAAAGATCACCATTGGAATACAATGAGACCACTATAATTCATCACGGAGACCAAACGGCACTGACATTAACAACTATAATAGGTCATAGGGTTTTAACAATAAGTAAAACCCATACCATTGTACGATGTTAATGTTTTTGTCTATGAAACATTTCAAAAGAGAAAACTGATTAAGGGTAAACGCTTACTAATGCGTCACCTCCGGTTTCACTCCTTTTGGAGTTCATGCGTTTTCATCCGTTTGTGTATGCTATGTTGACTTGTCTTCGTAATCAGTTTATTTACAAAGACATGCAAAAAGTAAAATCACAAAAATACTGAACTTCAAAGGAAAATTCAAAAACGAAAGTTCCTAATCAAATGGCGAAATCAAAAGCACAAACACAACAACGGAATAAATAACAACTGTGTTATTCCTGACTTGTATTGTTATAGGCATTTTTCTTATATAGTAAAAGATAGATTTAACCTGGTTTAAGAGATAGCTAAACCTGTCACTTATATGACAGTCTAATCAAACTTATGTTGTTTTTTTATATGCTGAAATAAAAAAAAAATGAACCAACATGACAGACAGCAACCAACGAAAACCATTCAATTGAAGGCTTTTGACTTTGACAGACACATAGCGAGATTTAGCAAAATTATGAGCACTTAACTTTTTTATTAGCATGTGTTAAGGCACACTCACAGCACAGTTTATTAATATAATCAATAAGGAAATATTTTTTTTCAAACAATTTACATATTGACCGAAATTTAACCATTACTAGCAAATATTGCACGAAAAGGAGAAAATAAAAGTTTAACAGAAATTAAAACATAATCCTTCATATCAACATACGATTAGAATGCGTTTCATCTTACATTATTCATGCCACTAATTCTTAACCACTGAGTGTATCACCGGAAGCGCATATTTCTTTTTTTTCCATTTCAATAAGAATGTTTATTGACCGAATTTTGTTCCTTGTACATAAAAAAAAGGCTACACCAATAAACAAAATACTTATTTAAAGCATTCATCCATACCGTTGTTTTTCTCCATTTATTATAAATGTATTTTTCCTCAAGCTTTCCAAAACGAGATGTCAATATCTTTGTGGAAAAAAACCTGTTCATATTGAAATGTACTGCTGTCTTTGACACACTCTCTAGATTTAATTGAATTTGAGAAAATTGAAATCACAGAATTGGAAAATGTCAGGAAAGACAAATATACACAGTTGTTGACTGTGTTATCAATCAGTCCAAGTGCCCGATCGTTTAATAAAATGCAATGTTTTCAAACTCCTTTAACCGAATTAAAACTTTGCTTGTTTCTTTAAAGTGCAGAGCAAACGAATATATCCAAATTTAAATATATTTCTAATCAATAATGCATTTTAGATGTTTCGTGACAGGTTTTGTCTTTGGCAATTTAAATTTTTACTAGTTTTTATCAATTTCGAATTGCCAAAGACAAAAAGGTGATGAAAAGTAGATATAAAAAGTCTGAAGAATATACAATAATAGGACAAAACAAAAAACTTTTAACGAAGAAGGTAATTATAAAGGTAAAATTGACAAAATACTACAAAGATAACCAAAGACTCGGCCTAAACACATAAAGAATTGGAAATGAGGTTTCTTAGGAGGATAAGCAGTTCCTGGCCAATGGCTGTAATTATGAAATAAATAATTAATATAAAACGAATATACGAACGAACAATGGAATGAACGAACAAACGAACAAAAGAAAAGATGTCAGTTTAAAAATAATAGATATTGAATATTTACAGATAGTTTGATTTTTTTTTATATTTGATTATTTTGATGTTTAAGAATGAAGGCTTTTTTTGTAACTTAATTGGGGTGTAAAAACGTTGACCGAAGTTCTTTTTGTACGGAGATTGATTCCCGAGGCAGTTGCATGAATGACTGAATTTAACATAAATTATAAAAATGTGCGCACGGTCAACGCTTTTACAACCCTATATATATGAAGTTACTAAAAAGAAAAATTCAATACTCATAATTACATTTTTTTATAGCTAGGATCATGAAAACACAAAAAAAAATTAAGTTTTTATTTAAGGAAGCTGGCTTGTCATGTTTTAGAATTTTTGTCAGATTTTCGGAATCCTCTGGTTTTATCCATTTGTATGCCTTGAAAAAAGTTGCCTGGTGATCCCCATTTTTCTTTTTGTAAATCTTTTACATGTATAATGATAAGCCATTTGTAAAAGTCTTAAAACAATTAATTACTTTTTAACAGTTTTTGAGAATTTCAACTTTACAATGATAAAGTTATGAAAAGTCAAGAGAGAATATTTTCCCGCCAAAATTTCAATGGCTAATATCGATAACAAGCACGGTGGCTTATATTATTTCTTTTGCTCTTTGGATTCCTTTTATTAATCCCCTGTCTATATAAACTAGTGTTTTGAAAAGTTAATTACGTTGAAACTGAGAAGCAAACTCCCTTAATTTATCTGTGCACTTAAAGTCTTTATTGTGGGACCTCGTGTCATTATGAATGATAAACTTTATTGTGTAATGAAGTTGATTATGGAATAACGCGGGATTGCAGTGTAGCCAATCAGAATAAGGTATTATAATGAAACATAAGTATAATTTAATTATAAGGAAAAATCAATTGACAAAGCAAATCAGCTTTTCAAATATTGCAAGGTTGTGCACATTGTTCCTGTATATTCTTTTCGACTTGAATAGAGGTATTGTCAGAGTTATTGTGCGACGAAAATACATCAAGAAATCATGATATTCTATTTTATCGAGAGACTGGATAACTTATTCAATTCTAGGTACATTGCATGTCCGATGCAAAAAAATAACAATGCTGAGTTATCTATAATTCAAGTTCGGACATACATGCAGCTGCCTCGGGAATCGATCTCCATTCGACTTTCATTATGTTTTTTCTTTTTTGAATTTCAAAACATGAGTGTTCAGTAATAGTTACAAAGAGCAAATTATAATAACGGTTTATAATGAGGGTGATGCATTATTATTAGACGACATATTTGTTGTGTCCTTGGCATGCAATTTTTAATCTGAATAACTCTGTCTGGGTTTAATTGTTTATATGGTTATTGACAATAAAATAAAAATTCGAGTAAGTTATTATAATACTTTGACTTCCTGATTTGAATAAGTAGAGGCATGTAGTAGATATATATGAGACAGACATTTCATCAACAACCAGGAAATAACGTTATTTCTACTACAGACTAGCGTTTTATTGCGTGTAATCTTGACAGTTGCTAAATGAAGATAAGTTGTAAGGACGATAACATGTAACAAGGTCAAAAATAAAAAAAAGATTATTTCGTTATAGTTCTCCTAAAATAAAAAATGTATGTGACGATAACAACATATCACAGAACAAAATACATCAAGTAATGTTGGCAATGTGAAACTAGAGGCTCCTACAATCTCTAACCTGGTATTGTGTTTCAGTTGATCCACATATAAAATCTGAGAGCCAAATCTTCTCCTTTTCTTATTGTTTTATTTATTTTGGGAACGAGCTAAAAATAAATATACTTGTAATTGAAAAAAAAGAACGATTGGTCAGAACAGTTGAAATACTTTTTATCCCAAATGCACATACTAGGAATGAAAATATTGAAATACAAAAAAAAAAGATCGGGTGTGATTGCCAATGAGACAACTATTCCCCGGACACCAAATGAAATAGAAACTAACAACAATAGACCACCGTCCGGCATCCGGCATTTAACCATGAGCAAAGCCCGTACCGCATAGTCAGCTATTAAAGGCCCCGAACTGACAAATGTAAAACAATAAAAATCAGAAAACTAACGGCATTATTTATTTACAAAAAATGAACAAAAACAATTTTGTAACACATCAACAAACGACAACCACTGATTTACAGGCTCCTGACTTGAGACAGACACATACATACATACAGAATGTGGTGGGGTTAAACATGTTAGCGGGATCCCAACCCTTCACTTAACCTTGGACAGTGGTGTACAAAGTATTACATAACAATAACAAACTATAACAATCAGTTGAAAAAAGGCCTAACTCATCAGATGGATACACATTGTAATTCATCTAACAAAAATCAGTATAGTATATCAAAACACTAAAATACTCTTAAGTACAGATCTGAGATAAACTGACAGCTAGTTCAAAGCTAGCCTGCTAACAACTAATAAAAATATTCATGTATCCTGCAATTTGCCAACTATTGTACAAATAACAGGTATACAAACAAGTACTTGCTTTATTTGTGTTTGTGCAAATAAAGTCTCCTGTTATCCCACTAACATGTTGAGCTAGTGTTAATATAAATATTTCTGTTTCCTAACCAGTTCATTTTGATGTCCTCTTCGCGGTCCGCGTTCAAACTATGTCGATTTTTTTTTCTCAGAAATAAGTGACAATGATTTAGATTTCAATAACTATTTTCGAGTGTTGGGAGTAATTTCAGGATAAAAACAATATAATTATGTACATTGTCTGAAAATATACAATTTATTTGTTTTTATACGAAACAGGAGAAAAGCTCATACATTCCGACAACATACATATATTGTATATGTATCTAAAACTGAAAACAGTCTTTTATAATGTCCAGCGATAGCTTACTTAAAGCTGATTACAAAAATGTATTGTTTCTATACACTTTTATTTTATAGAAAAAGGAAATAATTTACTTCTACCGGTTTGGAACATGTAACTTTGGGTCCCTTGACACTGATTGCAAATACTTTTTTTTTTTTGAATTTTTTAAGCATATATTTTCTGAATTTTTTAAGCAAATATATTATTTATTTTTTAAGCAAATATATAATTTTATTTTTTTTGAATTTTTAAGCAAATATTTTTAACTTATTTTTATTTATACGGGTTCAATGTCTCCTTTTATTTTAAATTTGATTGTTGATCAGTAAACTTAATAGTACACTTTTATATGCCATTTATTTTAGATATGTTTGTTTTTAGGATCTCATAACATGGGCTTTCATATTTTATTGTTAATACTTGTATATCTGTATGAATATGTTGTAAAGCGCTTAGGGTAATTTTTGATATTATATAATGCGCTATTATAAATACTGTATAATAATAATAATAATAATAATTGCAAAACATATAGTTCTAGATACTTTTTTTAATTCAATTTGTTTAAAGAATTTTAATTGAATATCAATTTGTTTTATTTGCACTTTAGAAGAAGGTGTGGTATTATTGCCAATGAAACAACTCTACAGTCCGCTATCAGAGGCTACGCCGGAAATACAAACAATTAAAACTAGAAAAATAAAGGCCTGATTTATGTACAAAACGATGAACGAAAATCATATATGATACACAGCAATAAAAGATAACAACTGAACTTCAGGCTCCTAAATTGGGACAGGCAAGTACAGAATGTGGCAGGGTTATACAACTTTGTTGGCTTCAAAGCCTCCTCCTAACCTGGGACGGTGGTTTAATCGTACAACATAAGAACAGACTATAAATATCAGTAGAAAAAGGTCTAAGCTTACAGACCGGACGTTACAGTATATTTACCCCCCCCCCCCACACACAACAAAAAAGACACACAGTACAGACCTGAGAGAATCCACAGTTACTGACAGCTAGTTCAAAGCTTATAACAAACTAATAAAAAAAATCATGCATCTAAGACATTAATATCAATCAGTAACCCTATTTTCTGAAAAAAATAATAATTAATATGAAAAAACAGGAAATTAGTATGGCGTTCATTATCACTGAACTAGTATATATTTGGTTAGGGGCCAGCTGAAGGACGCCTCCGGGTGCGGGAATTTCTCGCTACATTGAAGACCTGTTGGTTACCTTCTGCTGTTGTTTTTTTTATTTGGTCGGGTTGTTGTCTCTTTGACACATTCCCCATTTCCATTCTCAATTTTATGTGGTTTAGCAAAAACTAAAAAATGTTCCATTTCCAACAACAACATAAAGAAAACATGACAGATTATGTTAAAAAAAAAACACGAAAAAAAAGCATCAATTTGTAGCTGTGTAAACAATCTTTCTTATGGAACTAAGATAAATGCTTTGACCTTAGATGCTTATATTTCTTATCTTCACATACTAGATGAGCTTTATCAATTTTGCTCATTAAATCAAAATCTTACAAATTTAAACTTGAAAATAAACTAATTAAGGCATTACCTTCTATAAACATACTTTACAAATTACATGAAGTATACACTATTATATATCGTTCATTAAGTAATATTTCATAGATAACTGCATTATTTATATGCTTCTTGACATCAATAAATATATTACTATAACTATTAAGACGTCCAACGACTCTATTCACCTTAGTTTTGATTAATTCTTTATGAAGTAAGAAAACCACAGGTTGTGAATATATGTGGTGTAACTAATGCAGGCAATTGTGTACTTAATTATTATGCACCGTCAAAGAAAACACGTTTTGTTTATATCGGGTTATGAAATCTATAAAAACATAATATTTTATAGTTTTTAACACATTAAATTCATACTGGAGGACAAAACGACCTGAGAATAAAGAATACTATTAATCTTAACTTGCAATATAACTGAAACGAAATGCAGAAATAAACATAGTTTAGACGAAGAAAAATTACATTTTTATGCATTTATTTATTAGCATATGTTTTCTTTAAAAGTGTTTTTGGCAAGTATGATAATATTCATCTTTTGTTAATTTTCTTGATGCTAATTATGACGGTTAGGGTTGAGAGAGTGAGGTGCATGGCAATCCTAAAGGATAATTTATCAAATGAGAACCTCCAGAACTAATGATCGATTCCACGTGATTTACGTGGATCTGTATCATGTGACACAGGCTATCTTCACGTCTTCATTTATATAAAGTTATTGGATAGTTCCAAACAGATAGTTTTATATTAGAACAATGAATTGATACAATATATTACACAATGGAGGTAATTGTTTATAATAGTTCTGAAGTCAACGGGACATACAATATAACTGACCAAGGTGGACAGGATTACAGCGATTATCCATATATGGGAGAACTTAAACAAGTTCCAGAATGGGAAGTTATTCTCAAATCTTTACTTTTTGCAGTTATTATATATTTTTCACTGGTAGGAAATTTTCTGATAATTGTCGTTGTATTACGGAACCGGTCCATGAGAACAACCACCAATTATTACATTGTTAATTTGGCTGTGGCCGATCTGCTCGTGACCGTCTGCTGTATGTGGGTATCGCTTGTTGATGACGTATCTGAAGGATGGGTACTTGGAGCGTTCTTCTGCAAGATCAACACTTTCACACAAGGTTAGGATATATTGTATATTGTTGTTACTAACGTCCTCTTTGCATATCATTCAAAATGAGACATGATGTTATGTCATTGTGACAGAAACCCAACAAGTTGTAAATAAATAAAAAAAATCATTTTTGAAAAAAAAATTCATTGATATTAGGATCGAAGGATACGTTTATTACGATACAATACCTTCTAAAATAATCTTAATATCCTATTATAGCAACACAACTTGACATCAATAATTTATAAGGAGACTTGATACGAACGCAAATAATTCAAATTTCTACCCGTGATCCAATTTGAAAGACGATGAGATTTACCACCACAAGTCACCAAACGGCCTCAAACAATGAGTAAAACCTATACTGTTTACAATAAGAACAACACAATTTTTTTTATTTATGCAAAAAAGCTCAATATCTTAACGGTAAAACATTTGAAAGTATTGAAAGTTAAATACAAAGGAAAGCTTATCCTGTAATAAGCTATATAGAATGTAGTTTGAAATTCTGAAGATGGAGCTTTTCATTTTAAAGTCTTAATATCTAATACTAAAAAAATATTCTTTCCCTTAATCTGTTTGGTTATCAAGATACACAATAAGTCCATTCGAATCTAAGATACGTGTTTTATAATCTGCTAAAATTGAAATTTTCATTAATAATTTAGATACAAGGAAGGGGTATTATTTTACGTCAACTACTATTATATTATTCTGAAATTCTGAGAAAAGTCAACAGCGAAGTAAATTTATAGTCAATCAAATCCTCGCTAAATTATTCAAGGATTTTTTTCACATATTGAATACTTTCAGGCATTTTGTTCGCACTAACATCTCATATTTCATTGAATGTTATTGTTAATAATGGTTTCATTAAAAACACCTTTACAAGAGTGACCCGGATATATCAAAGATAGCTAAATCTCCACTTACATCATCAAAATAAGATTCATAGATTTATTGTTGTATCACGATACTATCTGCAGACATTTTATAAATACTGGCATTGAACACCATATGTTTGTGACAGCAATTGTATTTTCAGAGCAAACAAGTTTGAAAATTGTTCGTTAAATCTTTCTTTCTACTTTAGAGATTTTTTTGAAACTTACTTTTATATTGTTATTCATTCATTGCGAGTCATTTATTTTTGGTTTTATACAATAATTGTATGTTACTTTTATCCTTCTCGAGACTTGTATTGGCTTCTGTTGTATTGAATTATGTATTCTATATTGTCAAGATCATGACTTCTTGTATTGTATACTGCCGAGATCATGACTTCTGGTATAAAATACTGCCGATATCATTGCTTCTTGAATAAAATACTGCCCTAATCGTGACTTCTTGTATAAAATACTGCCAAAATCATGACTTCTTGTATAAAATACTGCCAAAATCATGACTTCTTGTATTGCATATTGCCAATATCGTGTCTTGTATTGTATACTGCCAAAATCATGACTTCTTGCATTTTATAATATTGCCAATATCGTAACTTTTCATACTGTATATCACAAAAGATCATGACTTTATGTATTGTATATTGACTCTTTGTATCATATAATACGTAATGCATAAGATTTACAAGTACCCGACCACATCCACTCTGTGATTTTGTTAGATGTTTTTCTATTTGTATCCATCTGATGAGTTAAAAGCCTTTTTCATCTGATTTAGATGGTTCGTTCTTTTGTTATACTGTTACACCACTGTCCCACGTAGGTAGAGGGTCGATATTCCGCTAACATGTTTAACCCTCCCCATTCTGTATGTATGTGTCTGTCCAAGGTCAAGAGCCTGTAATTCAGTGGTTGTCGTTTGTTGGTGTGTTAATAGTTATCAAAGGTACCAGGAGTCGGTTTCACAAAAAAACTTACGACTAAGAATGATCGTAAGTCATGATCAATTCAGTGTACTTACGATAAATCTTAGTCGTAAGTTTTTTTTTGTGAAAAAGACTCCAGGATTGTTATTAATTACGTCAGACGCCCGTTTCGTTTACATAAGACTCATCAGTGACTCTAAGATCAAAATAGCTTAAAAGCCAAACAAGTACAAAGTTGAAGAGCATTGAGGACCCAAAATTCCCAAAAATTGTGCCATAGGTAATCAATTCCTGGATTAAGAAAATCATTAGTTTTTCGAAAAAAAAGAAAGTTTTGTAACAGGAAATATGAAAATGACTATAGAATTGATATTCATGTCAACAGCGAAGTGCTGACTACTGGGCTTGGTGATACCCTCAAAACACGTTACATATAGGTTTTCCGGTTATTTCTTGCACTTAAATTAGGCCGTTAGTTTTCTCGTTTGAATTGTTTTCATTTGTCAGTTCGGAGTCTTTTATAGCTGACTATTCGATATGGACTTTGCTCATCGTTGAAGGTCGTATGGTAAACTATAGTTGTTAACTGTTGTGTCATTTTGATCTTTTGTGGAGAGCTGTCTAATTGGCAATCATACCACATCTTCTTTTTTATATTACAGTCACAGCGAGACCTTTTTTAATCTGTGATTTGTAATCAGAAGTACTATTGTTTGTATTTATGTTTATTTGCTGGGTTGTTGTTTTTTTCTTACATATATTAGAGAGTTAGTGTTGTTTTTGTACTGATATTTATTGAATGTCTATATAGTCATTATATTTAATCATTCCATTGTTTGAGATTTAAAGGATTATTTTTTTGTATAGTTGAAGTTTGCCATATTTGCTCGGCATTGGTTGTCTATGGATATATCTTATTGTTTAATACGGAATGTTGTATTGATTATACATTTTACAATTCATTTTAATTCTATATTTATTTTCAAAATTTTGACTAGGGTAGTTAAACGTTGACACATTTCAAAGACACTTGTCTGCTGTTAGAGATCTCTAGATAATTTAATATACTATGTATCATCCGAATATTGGACTGCATAGAAATATCTTTGATATGATAATTTTTCTTAAATTTGCAGTCAATAAGATAATAAAATATATTGTAACTGAAAAGATTTCCCTACTCCCAAGCATACATTGTAGGTGACCCTTCTTCTCTCAGGCAAGTTGAACAATGATCCTTCTTCTCCTAGGCATAAATAAACATAGCAAAATACTTCGATTGTCTCTTCCTTTGATTTTTACCTTTGATATTGATTCGAGCTTTGTGCGTCTTATGTACTGTAGTTTGACTTCATTTATATGAGAGGAACAAAACAAACGATTTATTCAATAGAAGGAGCTACTTATCAAAAGTGCAATAAGATATTGGCAAAAAATAAAATTGTGATATTGACAATAGATAACACATTTGTATAAATTAATATACTAATATATAAAAACATTGCATGGTTAGCGGCAATACACCTCATTCTGAAGTTGACTGTCTTAAATCAAAATCTCAATACATAGGCATAAATATGTGCTTCAGTCAAATCGGTTTCTATCTCTACGGAATACTTGATTTAGTAGTTAATATTGTTTTCGCCAAAGCAATATTTTATATCATGCGATTGCATATGACATTCTTTTTTCGTCTTTTCCGTGACTAATATTCAAAGAGAGAAATAGCACTGTTAATAAATAAAATATACAAAATGAATTCAAATATTCGAGATAGAGTTTACAGAAATGCTTCTTAGTTAGAATCTAAAACATTTTAAATATGATCTAGACATCTGGTTTTTTTTTAAATTGCACACCAAAACGTTTATCTTCAAAGTGCCTTGTAGGTGTACAGCAAAACTTTTATCTTCAAAGGTGTACAACAAAACGTTTATCTTCAAAGGAGTACAACAAAAGGTTTATCATCGAAGATGTACACCAAAAAGTTTATTATTTTATTTTCGAAAGTGTACACCAAAACGTTTATTTTCAAGGTGTCAGCCAATACGTTTATTTCCAGGAGGTGTACACCAATACGCTCATTATATGAGGTATGCAGAACGTATATGTTTCAACGGTGAACACGAAAACGTTGATTTTTAAGGGATGTTTGGAATTTAAACTATAAGTACTCATTCTAAGGTGTAACAATATTTTCTTATGGTGCTCATGAAATAAAATTCCAACGTTCCTTAAGATTTGAAATTTGTTTTCATATTGCTTTTAATAACATTAAATGCTATAAAATCATATTTTTGCACGAACATAATTATTCTTGATATATCTGAGACATTCATAAATTAATAAATTGTTATAGTATTTTAACCAATTTTCTCTGAAGAGTTTATCTAATTTTAAGTCATACGACTGAAATCTCTCTAACATCTATTCATTTAACTGAATTTTCTCTAAGGAACTTTTTAATTATTTTATTTACTGATACACATTATAGATTGTGAAGCTATTTTACAGCGGTTTGTGCGCAATAGAAAACTAAAATATAAACTAATGGCGTAAAATCATTTTTATCTTGTACTAACAATGAAATTATCTCTTTACGGTTCTGAAATGGTCAAGATACGTTTGAAGTTGTTTGTTTAGTGACATAAAATCATTATTTTCCATCATAGTTTCTTTTGAGGCACTCAAACACAAGATGTCTTTAATAACTAGTACAATCGCTGACATATTTGTATTCTTGTTATATCCTCTTATACTATTGATCTTATATAAGTTAAGATATTTTTTAGAATTCTCTCTTTTATAAACTTAAATTAGTTATATGTATATATACTTTTGAGAAAAACTGTTCTCTGAAAAATCATTTGCCTTAAGATTTTATTAACCAAAAATATATTAATATTTCATAATAATAATTTCAATGAAGTGTTTCAATAGTAAAATTACCAACTGTGACAGTTCTCTTAAATCTTAACTCTTGATAAAATTTATTTGATAGAGTTCCATGGTGAATAACTTATTTTCTGTGGAAGTTTTGTTTTATTCAAATGAGATTGGAAAGAGACAAGATGCCTTAATAAAATTGAACATTTGTTGACATATTTGTAAACTAATATTCTATTTTGACTTTGATCTATATAAGTTTATGATTATTTCTTTGAATTTAACTTTAATGAAAAGGTTGTTTATATTAACCTTTTTGTATTCAAAACAGCTGTGACAAATCACTTGACAGTCCTTTAAACTGTAATTTCATAAACCACTAATTTCCATTTCCATTCGTTCAATAAATGGGCGATTTTAATTTTTAGCACTTCAACACGTGACTGAGAATTTTATCTTTAATATATCAATATTTCTCGCTGATTCAATATTAGTATTTACAAAACTAAATGTTTTACCTACTTATGTATTTAATATGGTTTTAACAGAGAGTGGTCTAATATCTATTGTATCACATCTTTTTTTTTATAATATAAGATATTTTGTCTGTCCATGGTTTTGTAATATACAAGTTCATGCCATGGATGATGTTCACCCCGTGAGATGGCAATATTTTAGTCTACAGGTACATATAAATAATCACAATAATTATTGCTCATTGTTGAAGGCTGTACGGTGACCTATAGTTGTTAATGTTTGTGTCCTTTCGGTCTTTTGTGGATAGTTTTCTCATTGGCAATCATACCACATCTTCTTTTTTATATATATAATGATGTTAGACGTAATATTGACAGATTTTCAATAATCCTATGGGATCTACGACTTAAAGTATTGTTATAGAAATACTGATAGAAAATTATTTGAATAAGGTAAACTATTATATTGATTTCTAGTTATTGATTTGAATAACTGGTGTTCGCTCAATTTTTTTTTATATAGTTTGGCAACGTTGCTATTCTAATTACATGTAGTAATAAATGCATAAAATAGCTATAACCGGAATTTCAATTACTGCCTTTTTTATTGGTGAAAATAGACAGCAGTAAATGAAACACACCTTGATTTATTCTACATGTGTGTTTGAATGGTACAGAGTTAAAGTCAATATGTCAGTGGCAGTTTGAGAAAATATTATAATGTCTACAGAAAACAAACACTATCAGAAAACCGCTGAGCAAAAGAAAGAACAAATACAGTAATCTTATATTTTGCCCTTTAACCGGCTGACGGCACTGTGGCAGCATCGTGCTGCAATGACAAAGGGGACAGTAGAAATTTTCGGAACTAAACACATTTATTCTAAAAACAGTTGTTGGCATGACACGGGTTATGTTCTTCTCATATATGTTATGATGGCATGATACTAAACCCCATAACGGGAAGGATTGTGCCTGATGTTCATATGCTGAAATCATAATCTTTTAGTCAGTTTAATTGAATTCTGGAGCTGGCTTGTCAGTTAACTGCTAGTAGTCTGTTGTTATTTATGTATTATTGTCATTTTGTTTATTTTCTTTGGTAACATCTTCTGACATCAGACTCGGACTTCTCTTGAACTGAATTTTAACGTGCGTATTGTAATGCGTTTACTTTTCTACATGGGTTAGAGGTATAGGGGGAGGGTTTAGATCTCACAAACATGTTTTACCCCGCCGCATTTTTGCGCCTGTCCCAAGTCAGGAGCCTCTGGCCTTTGTTAGTCTTGTCTTATTTTAATTTTAGTTTCATGTGTACAATTTGGAAATTAGTATGGCGTTCATTATCACTGAACTAGTATATATTTGTTTAGGGGCCAGCTGAAGGACGCCTCAAGGTGCGGGAATTTCTCGCTACATTGAAGACCTGTTGGTGACCTCCTGCTGTTTTTTTTTATTTGGTCGGGTTGTTGTCTCTTTGACACATTCCCCATTTCCATTCTCAATTTTATTGTGTACACGATTGATGTTTAATGTCGGCCGGGAATCATATTATATCGATATAGTGTATGGAATCTACCGTTGTAACAGCTGGTGGTATGGTGTCATTCAGGATACCACCTATTTAATAATCAAGATCATTGAGTACACAAGACAAACCATACAAAACCAAAGAATATGCAACACAGACCCCACCTAAAACTGGGGGTGTCACTGATCTCAGATGCTCCGAAAGGATAAGAATATCTTGCTCCACATGTGGCACCGGTCGCAAAACAACTATAAAACTATTGTCCCGATATAAGAGTACTTCTAATATAGTTCAAAGCCTATAACAAGCAACCACTATGACCATATCTTCTCAATTAGTACAGTGTGAAGGCCTTATTCAGTTGGAGTGAAGCACCCTAACTTTTCATAAATTTTTACACGAATACGCAAAAAGGAGTCTTGCTCATGTGAATTTCTTTTCAAACGAGTCCCGAAAGTCACGTGAACTGTTTTCCTATTTGTTTTCACGTGAATCTAACGTGAATAACACTTGAATTTCATATGAAAATCACATGAATATCTACGCTTGCTACCGGTTTGACATTCAATATCGAATAAACCGGCCACTAGCTTCACATACATACACTGTATATCAAATCATTGTACGTAGGAATTATAATGTCTCTTTAACATTTGATTACAAGTTAAACCAAACTAGCTCAAAACTGTTTTAAGTTCTACTTCAAATTCATTTCCCAGTGTTCCTTTTGAAACTGAATTTTATCAATGAAAACTATTTTTTTAAATAATCAAATTACAGCACATTTCCCTGCCGTGTAATGCTAAGATAAGCGAACGATCTTTCATGGTTGCATGACAAAAAGACCAATTAAATATATCAGTAACATGCAGACAAGTGCACGCGTTCTGAATGAATTAATGGAAATCGTTTCGAGTTTGTTTTGCTAAGAATTTATCTGTACCAGGAATTTGATAACGAATTGTATAATAATTTATAAAAGATAACAAATGTTCCTACGATTGAAATTTAAATGATGAACGTCTCGAATGTCTCGGAAATCAATTATGTAATGCATGGATTCTAGATGAGAATAATATATCAATTTTAATAAAATTGAGAATGGAAATGGGAAATGTTACAGAGAGACAACAACATGACCAAAGAGCAGACAATAGCCGAGGTCGACCAATGGGTCTCCAACGCAGCGCAACTCAGCTTCGGACAGGCGCAAAAATGCGGCGGGGCAAAACATGTTTTGTGACATCTCAACCCTCCTCCTAAACCTCTAGCCAATTCAGAATAAAGAAACACATAATACGTATAGTTAAACTCAGTTTAAAGGAAGTCCGAGATCAGAATAGGTAACAAAAGAAATGGTTAAGCAAAATGACAATGATACATAACTCAACATATTACTGACATACCAGTTCCAGACCTCAATTAAACTGATTGAAAGATAATGTCTCCATCATTTGGCTCTAAATACCTTTTAAGCTAGTATAATTGCATATGATTTAATACCTTGTAGATGAATACTCATTATCCAGTTTATGTCTACATGCCATTTTGTGTTTTATAGTGACTTAGATAATAACACAATAATAATAGCAATTGATTGCTGTACACTTAACTTTACATTTTTGCCAATTTTGTTGGTTTGTTTTGCTCACATTGTTGTCAAAATAATGGAAATTCAAGTTTAATCCACCATTTCCCACATAAGGAATTGCCCGTACAAAGTAAGAAATATGACAGTTCTTTTCCTTTGTTAGCTGTGTTTGAGATGTTGTTTGATTGTTTGCAAAGGGTCTTTCCGTCTAAAAATTTTCATGGAGGATGTTTTTTTTTGTTTATGTTATTTTAGCTCTTCCCACGTAACAATTAATATATCAGAAACAATTAAAGAGTGTATTTACTTACGATGCAATATGCATGACATAGAATACTTGTGGATTTAGACTCAATTATTCAAGTTCAATGTCATTTGAAAATCCAGATTTTTATTCAATTATTTACATGTTAATGTGACAATAAAAAATCCTCAATTAAGAGGTAATATATTCAAATATAATTTCCGCATCACCAATTTGTATTGACACTGAACTGAACACTAGACAACTCTAGGTCTGTATACTTTTTGTATACCAGGGTCATCGCATGTTTACATATTTATGTTCAGCAAAAATGTGTTTAATGATGAGATAAGAGGCTGTATTACTTTTTATATTAACATGCATGTCCAATTTATGCATTAAAGATTTATAGATTCGACATGGATAAAGTACGCACTGCTTTCCTGAACGGAAAGATAGAACCGAGGCTAATGTCCATGTCCCAGCAACCAAACAGCAAAACTCAACAAATACTCACTGTAGCGTTGTTATCTTTATAAAAATTTATGACGCATGCATGGTTGTCCAGAGCAACATTTATATAACCATAAAGAAGCAGATTAGTGTACAAATAAAGTCGTCCACCAATAAATAATTATCATTTGTTTTGAACGTAATACCACATTAAGTATACGTAGTAAATATGACTTCACGGACCAATATATTTAGGCTGAAATTTACACTTCAGTATAATATCATTTCATTGATAAGTAAATTTGGGTTCTTACACATACTCAGATGTTTTTTTCTCATTTAAATATAAAATAATCAAACATTTTGTGTTATAGGAAGACTTTAGGATATGATAAACACCATAATGATAACTCAAATATATCAGGTTCTTTTTGTCAACGCATCCTTCAATATTACAGAATAACTTCCTACATTAACATTTTTTAACTCCCATTCAAAGATGTTTTATTTCATTTTCTTCATGTATCGTTTTTACAGTTTATATACAAATATTTACCGCTTATATAAATAAACATTTCTTATATCTATTCTTTATGTAATTAGATTAAATGCGCTGTTTCATTTCCTGGATGCTCAACATCAGTCGTTTGTAAACGGGAACATGCAGTTATTGGTTATTGTTATAACTGAGTTATTTGGTGGCAATATTCCACTGCTAAACAATAGCGAGGATGAAATCATTTAATAATCATTTTCATACAAATAAAATCATCATATATAAGAGAATTGTAATTTTGTCTTTGCGCAAGACGCGCGTTACCAAATCAGGTATATGGCCATTCTTATAGTATAGTTCGTTTCTGTGTGTGTTACATTTTAACGTTGTGTTTCCGTTGTGTCGGGTTTTTTTCTCTTATATTTGAGTGGGAATTCATATTACTATAAGACATTTCACGGTACTTTTCTATCCCAAATTCATGTATTTGATTTTGATGTTATATTTGTTATTCTCATCGGATTTTGTCTTATGCTTAGTCCGTTTCTGTGTACGTTACAATTTAATGTTGTGTCGTTGTTCTCCTCTTATATGTAATGCGTTTCCCTCAGTTTTAGTTTGTTACCCCGATTTTGTTTTTTGTCCATAGATTTACGAGTTTTGAACAGCGGTATACTACTGATTCCTTTATTTGTCTACAATGACTCAACAGTGACGCTCGAATGCAAGAAAAGTAAAGAAAAACAAAAGGCACATTACCCATCTTTCTTACTGTTATTTGTTTTTCAATTGGCACATATATACAGTCTTACATGTGATCACTTGTGTAGCATGCCAATCGAAACCTTAAGGAGATGATTGTGAAAGAGACAAACCTCCATTCGAAACCATAATTGATATTTGGTAGATAATTGCCTCATTGTCAATAATATTTCATCTTCTAATAATTAGTTTGGACTTCAATTTCCCGGATTAAACCTTTTCTGATGAAGGTTAATCCAGAAAAGCGCTTCGGTCGAAAAAATGTATTTAGTGTAAATTTATAGTTTTTAAACGTTAATGGTGGTTTCGAATGCCTTATATCGAAATACGAGAAACAATTACACAACATTATTTCCCTTTCTTTTCAATATGAATGCATTCGTCTTGAAGTGGTTTAAAGAGTTATAAGTCCATCTTTTAGGATGGTTATTCCTTATCCTTATCATCGGTTTTAAGGCGACTTCAAAGTTTTTGAAGTCGAACTTTTTTTTTACAGCAATGAAGTAAATGAAGCAATGTGTATTTACTGGTGTTCAAATCTACTTAAATAGATTATGAGGATACAAATGAAAGTAAAACAACAAAAGCTGAGGGAATTACATAAAACTAAAAGGAAACGAGACCAAGTGCGCCGATATGGTTAAAGAGGTATAAGAGTCAACGAACAAGTGTTCAAAGCCTATTTATAAAAAAATAGAATAAAACAAATGACAATATGAATTCATAAAATATAATTGATACTTCGTGAAAACAAAATACGTATCGGAAATTACAACAATTACTTCCACATGCAAATACAATCAGCTGCATTAGTCAATAGTGTTTCTATTTGGTGTTCTCTTCTATAGTAACAAGTACGTGTTTTACAAGCCATGTCGTGTTCCTGGCAGTGCATGTGAATTATTTCTGTTTTCCATAACATTTTTCCTGATTATACTTGCTAATTGTAGATAAGAAATAAGTGAAATTATTCATGCCACATCACACAAATGTTTAGCCTGAAACAATACTCTCATATGAATTGGTTTGATTTAAAAGACAGGTCATAATGTATTTGATAATTTTAGTGATTATTTCATCATTTTGACACTCATATTTAATATCAGTGTCTAATATCGAACATTTCATTTCCCCTCAGGGTTTTAAGATGATACATTCATGTTTACATGTAATATGTTATCCAAATGAATTTACGAACATCTAATAACTTCTGCTACGTATTACTTAACGATGAAAATATAAATTCGGTTGATTTACTTAGTTATTTTATAACTTGTTTCCGGGCAATAAAAACATATCAGCTATTACAATAAACAAGCAGTTAAAGTGATTTCTAAAATATTAAAACATACATAGCCAAAAAGCGTCTACTTGATTCAAACGAATTATTTAAAGTTTCTTCTTTGAAATTATATCTTGTTATTAACTGATCCAGGTTTCACAATCAATTTATTTTTAGAACACGTGAACTAATAATTCGTGTGTTCTTTTATAGAGTTTAAGATTATAACACAATGTTGACCGCTGTAGCCCTTTTTTTTACACTCCTACCTTTTATTTCTGTTTGTATTGTTCACACATTGTTGTCAATATAATAAAATCTTAAGCGGCTGTCAAACAAGTGCGAGGTTTAGCTAGCTATGAACAAGGTTTAAGCTAATATTTTTACATACAGGAATTCTTGTACTAGTCCGGAATATAACAGTTGTTTCTCCATTCGTTTGATGTGTTTTAGCTTTTTTTTTATTTTGCCATACGTTTTGATCACACAGGGTTGAAAATATGCTATAGCTCTCTCTATGCGACTGCCAACAAGAACAATGTTTAGCTAGCTATAAATCTAGGTTAATACCATCCTTTTATACATATGAAAATACCAGTACAAAGTCAGGAATATGACAGGTGTTTCCTTTTCGTTATATGCATTTGAGCTTTCTATTATATCATATGATAAGGGATTTTCCGATTTGCGTTTCCTTGGAGTTTGTTATTTTGTTATTTCTCTTTTAAGTAGTTGTTTGTGATATCAATAAGGAGTTCTATTAGATATTCTCCTAACGCTTGTTGAACTGAAGATGTCCTTTCTAAATTGATGCACATTCTACATCTCATTTATGCATAATACACCTGCTTTTTCGGAAAACTAAATTGAGAACAGTTTTATAACTTTGCGTCTACACCTCAAACTTTGGATACATGACAAGACATAAGTCATTAACATAAATGCACTCTTTCATTGCGCAATAACGACAAACAAAATATTATTCATGATTAATAAAATATGCCATACCTGTGAAAACATTAACAAATTCAAAAGTTATTTCTTATTACAATACTGAACACTTCTATGTCAGAACAAGTAAAATACAAGAAAATGTTAATTAATGGCACCTGAACTGGAGTGTCGAAAGTGAATACTCGAATACTTGACTATCTCACAACTATTTCAAGCATTCTTTACAACCTTGTGCGTTATTTTCAAGCATCTATTTGTATTCACCATAACATAAAACTAAGGCTGTTAAGAGCGTTTCAGTAGCACTTCATCATCATAAAAGTTTTAAAAGTATTTTTTCGTGTCATCCTATTTCAAAAGCAAGAGTCTTAAGTGCTATACATTTGGAAATTCTGCATGCTCAAATTAAAACTGTGTTCCATCGAAGATTTATGCACGATACAGTCTGACCAATCCATTTTACCTGATTATTTTCATTCCTTGGTATAAGCCAAAAAATATTTATTTGTATCGAAATAGTTAGTTATTATGTTCTGTGTTTTATTTTTTTATGTTTCTGCATTTACGACGGTTGTCATCAAATTTTCCGTTTCAATGTATGTTAACGTTTGATTTTTGTGACAAATATAAACTTTGTTATTTTGTTGTTCCTCTTAAAATTGATTTGTTTTCCTCAGTTTTAGATTGAAAGCCGTATTTGTTTGTTTTCGCTTAATCGATTTATGACTATTGAACAACGGTATACTACTGTTGCTTTTATTTACACTTTTGTGTTTTATCAGTTTTCATTATAATACTTTGATGTGTCGACATTTTCTGTCTCTACATGTAGGTGTTAATTTTTTAACTGTTTTGACATTTAAATTGGTGTATTACCTTTCATATTGAGGAATTTTGCCATTTTATTTTTTACTGTTTTGACATCTAAATTATGTTTTACCTTTCATATTTAGAAGAAATGCCATTTTATTTTTGTTTTGAAAAAAACCCATCTCAACATGGGCATTGTTTGTGTACTGTTTCTTAAAATTTGGCGGATGATTTGAAATATCTAGAGAGTTATGTATTATAACAGTATATGTTTGTATCAATTATCCAATAGGTAATACAAAATATATATAGTACGAACTTTAGTATTTGTGGTAGATAATTTGATAACTAAAGCTTATTTACTCTTTCATTTGTGAATTTAACGTTTATCTTCGGCTCAACCTTGAATGAAAACAAATTACAATCATAACTTTAAATGATAAAACTTTTCAAGATATATTTAACTGGATTTTGAGTTACTCCTATTTGTAGAACTTTTACTTTTCTTTAAATAATCTGTGCGTTTATTAACACAATCATGATAATGTGAAGTTTCTAAGCTTAGCAGATGCGGACCCTATCAACACAGCTTGTCTTACACCTTTTAGAATTTATCACAGTTGTTGTTATCTTACCTGGGTTGTATATTTGTAAAAGATTTATAAGATTTGAACACAAGTAAACATATGTTGCCTAACATTTATTTAAAAAAAAAAAAAGAACACAATTGTACATCAAACTTGACAATGGTAGATGAGTAAGTAATTAAATTCCATGGATTTAAAATGTTAAACCTAAAATTATACAGGTAGTCAACATAGACGTTGTTAAAATGATTACAACTATCAGATACAAGACTTCTGTTCGGTACTCATCTTTAAATAACATCAACAGAAAAAACTCAGTTCGTACGTTCTAACAGAATGATGATGTTACTAAAGTAATGGTTAAGTGTAATGAAATAATTACTTATTCTGCAAATATCGTTTAGATTAAGCCATGCACGAGCATGTTTTTTTTCAAACAGTCTTGCTGCACATTAAATTAAGAACACTTTTCTAAATACCTGGGCAAAGTTTTGTAACAATTAGCGTGCGACCTGTGTTAAATATATTATTAATGTGCAATTTCTATGTACATATCACCTTTTAGTCGTCATTGTAAATGTTATCTAAAAGGTGTAATATGTTAGAGATAATTGGATTTCAGGTAATATACTTTAGTCGTTAAGAAGCGTTTTTGGTGTAATTGCTTTTTCTATAACTTGTGCAATTCGGAGATAGGATTGCATTTAATAAGATACGAAGAACAATCATGTATTGTCAACTGATCAATGTTCATTCAAAGAAAAAGACGGTTTGTTTTAAACACACTTACCTAATACAACAGGGGGAGGTGATGCAAAAAAAAATAATACTCCATGGACAATTTAAAACAGAGAGTATCGAAATTCTTATATCAACTAAAGACCAACAATAACTTGAGATTTAACAACACAAACAAAAAAAATCCCGGTATTTTCAAGTAAGAATATGATGACTTCTTATTCAGTAATGTCAACTTTGAGGCAGTCGTGATTGTTTCTACAATTTAAAAATTAGACGAGCATAACTAAAGTCTTTTTAGGAATGCAAAAAAAAAAGATCCAACTCTTATATGTATTACATATATTGGCAATTCGTTTATTGTCAACCTTAAAAATAATAACAATCAACATGAAAATCTCTTTTGATTAAACTTTTTAATTTAGGATTTTTGGTTTAATATTGCTAATCGAAGCATTAAAACCTTCACCTCACAACTGGAACTCTCTCTGTATATGAATCAAAATTCTCAAACTACCTTAACAAATAATATATTGGTTAATCTCCTTAACCAATAAGGTCCTTGTTCTCTTGTGCACTTTTCGTTCATGTTTTTGGTGGAACATAATTGATAGGCAGGCACAATGCCATTTTAATTTCACTTCAATGTGTTCCTGTTTATTCTTTGGTATACTGCCGTCTTATTTCAATTTACTTGTTTCTGTTTCTATGTCTGTTGTTTTTCACTTTTGTAATATACACTATATGTTTAACTGTCGCCAAACACTCACATTTTGGTTTGAATTTTAGATTAATGTACTTATTTGCGTTATTAAGATATGTGTTACAATTTCAATCAATGCACTTTTATTTATATTTTTTTTTTTTATAGTTTAAGTTAAATCGGTAAACTAATATTTCGTAGTGCATTTCTTTTAGAACATAAATGAAAATAAAAAAAATCTCACATGCGCTTTCTCAACGAAACTGTTACAGTGTGTTGTACTGCATTTGGGACAAATTATAACAAAATTATAGAAAACTTCATCGGCTCCAACTCAAAATATGGACAATTTTATGTTAAGGGCTTCTTGAAATCTTTAGACAGCTTCCGAAGTGCTAATTTTTAACCTTTTTCAGCTGGACCAAATCACTACTTCCCTTAAAAATTCTGGACCCAATTTCTTTTACAGTGTAATTTCATCCCCCTACTTGCAATTTGAAGCATTAAACATGGAGAAATAAATTTGGAAGGGGTATAAAAATTAATGGCAAGTAACCCACTGTCAACACTAGGGACTATATTTGTAACAAAGGGACGACAATGGGGGTCTCGTACCATTACATTAATATAACCGCCCTGTTTGTCTAGAGAGAAACAAACAAGAGAAGAACTAAAGATATCAAAGATATATATTAGATGACTTAACACCATGCTGTTAATTGATTTCCGAAATATTTTACGGATAAATTTTTTCAGAAGAAAAAAAAGTATATTGTCAACTATCTAAGAAAAGGAAGCTTCCAGGTCTATTTTCTCTTGGGTTTTATTTACTACCCAGGATAATTTTTGTCCTTCAACGTTCTAATAACCCTTCTTTATACTCAAACTAATTTGGTACAAGTAGAAAGATATTAGCTTAAGTATTTCTATTTAGCAGATATTTACATACTATGTCAAGACGTACGCATCGATAATGTACGGTAATTGATAAATATGCCTTGATGTTTTACCGCTGTATAATCTGACAATTACTAATGTAAACACAACAACTGACACATATTGTCAAAAACATCTGCGAGGATTTTTCATATTTTCTCAATATTTGACTTTGTCTGACGTAATATAAATTGAGTTTCGATTTCTGCAAATTTTTGACGTTTTGACGCATGCTACAATGTCATCGGGTTAGACAACTAACTAATCAGTTTGTCATATTTACCATTGACTAAGATATTTATCAATGTCTAACAAAGCTGTCCCTCGAATACGAAATAACGAATAGCAAATATCAGTCCCATAAGGAGATCTGCAGTCGCATTATGTAATGGTTTATCGCCTTCATTACAAAATGTAAAAAGGCTATTGATGTTGTTAAATATTTTATATTTTTTTGGTTATAACATATAAATATATCATTTGTACTAAAACCTACATTAATTCAGTTAGAAGTCAATCTATCCAAAGTATATGAAATGTCAATTGATACGGTGTGCAAAATGAATATATCAATTTTGTTGTTTCCTTAAAATTACATATTATATTTTAAAAATTTTGATGTTTTTGAAAAATATGCATTATAGGTCACGTTTTCTCCTCCTTCAAATTAATGTGGCTAGATGGACAATGTGTATACTTAATTTAACATTAACATATGAAACTAGTGACTTCCATAAATGCGCTTTCTCATATGAAAAAATTATGAAAATTTATTTCGATTTATATTTTGTGTGTGTATGTGTTTGTCTTATCGGTGTTCATATTTGTATGTCTAGAGACAAACACCTGTTGGATCAATTCTGTTCGTGTATTGTTGAGTTTTGAATTAGCATTTGCCGTTTATAAAGTCTCTTATGAAAAAACGTGAATGACTGAAATAAACTCGTCATAGATACCAGGACTAAATTTAGTATATACGACAGACACGCGTTTCGGATTCGAGCGTCACTGATGAGTCTTTTGTAGACGAAACGCGCGTCTGGCGTATATACTAAATTAAGTCCTGGTTTCTATGATGGGTTTATTCGTCTACTAATGACTCATCAGTGACGCTCGAATCCAAAAAAAATTTAAAATGTCAAATAACGTACGAAGTTGAACAGCATTGAGACCAAAATTCCTAAAAGTTTGAGACACTTGTCTCATCTAATAACAAAAGTATCATGCGTAATATACAAGACATTTTTAGTTTTATCAGAAATAGCTTTTCAGTGTATTATATAACACTTATTCTTGCATTTATCATAAACTGCTTTAATCAATCAATATGTTTGTAAGGATAATCAAATCATAATATTTCTACACGAATGTGGAATTTTTCTAATTAGTTTGCACTAACAGCTTTCTATTATTCCTTCATTTTCGCAGTGAGTTGTACGATAGCTCATTAACTGTATGAGGAACAGACTAATACGTCCATGTAATCATTCCAAACGTTTTTTATTATAAAGTACCATGTCTACGTCAAACAAATCCAGGAGGAAAAGATTTTTTTTTCTTTAATTGTTAAGATTTGGAAAAAATTTCGTAACGAAACATCTAAATGTCATTAGAAAGAAACATTTATAAATGATTTCTTTATAATCGTTAAACATTAGCCTCAAATAATAAAAATGACTTTACCATAGGGAAAACACTGGCAGCTTACCTTTTTTAATCTAGTTATCTCTGCTTCGTGTATGAGCTATGTCTTGTCAGAAGTATAGAAAAGGAAACAAAAAAGTCGTTCCAGGCTGTCAGTTTGATTTCTTGTTTTCTCGAAGATGGAAATTATCTTTCCAGTGTAATCTCTTTAATGTTTCAGAACATAATGAACAAAATTTAAACATTTTAAATTCTGCTTCCGTGAATTCTGAATTTCTATTTGTATTGCCACCAGCCATCTTTAAGCTTACAGTATAACTCAAAGATAAATTAAAACAGGAAAGTCCTTACAAATGACAAAAGTGAGCCACCCAAAAATATATAAAAAGTTGATGTATCAATATTTGGCATCCATCAGCAAAAACATGTTTAAACACAACTGACTTCAAAATTTTAAACGTACATATAGAATAATTCAAAACAAACGTTAACCAAAAAGACGTAGCAGGGAGTAAATCGGCAAGGTCGTCAATAGCAATATTTTGAGTATATTATTATTATATGCATTGGACAAGATTAGAAAAGATTGTTTTGTTAATGGAAAAAAATCATCAAAATAACTGTTCTAGTATATGAAATTAATTAATCAAGATTACTTTGTCTTCTTGATGTTCTGAAGTGGTTGAAGAAAATGTCGTTATTATGATATTTTTTTTCAAAGTTGTTATTTTACAATACACAGCAAATCACCTTGCTTTTAACACTAACTATTTTGTTTTCACAATATTTGTAGCATATACTATTGTATTATACACGAACAAACCTGGTTCTTGATATAATAGCCCAATAACAGCAGAATACCACGGTTTCCTTATCTAACTGTGCTTTTATTTACTTAACGCCTACGTCTTTAGACCTATTCTGAATTATAAACCATTAAGAAGATTATAAAACAAAGTGAATAGTGAGAATGAAATTTAAAAACAACCGTTAAAACACATTAGATAGTACATAAAACTTTTTTTCGAAGCTAAACATCGAGCTTAAAATCACAATGGTTTCGCGTGACCTAGATTTGTACTATTTTTTAAGACGACAAATTTCTGAGTCACATCTGTTACAATAAAGATATAATGGTATGACAGAATTTGGGTATTTAACAACGAGATTTTGATACATGGATTTGCTGTATATTATTGACGACTACTTTAATATTGTTTAATTGAAGTAATACAGACACTGATAGTCTTTGATTACTCTAATTATTTCATAGGATGGAGGGGACAGTAGTATACCGCTGTTCAAAACTCATAAAGACGTACATATGCAAAATGTATGCAACTATTTCTTTTCCCTCTCTTCAGTGATACCAGGTATAGATATTTCCTATTGACCTTTCTGTCTTATACCCACCACTTTTATTCCCCTTTAAAAGTGTCCTGTACCAAGTCAGGAAGATGGCCATTGTTATAATATTGTTCGTTTCTGTGTGTGTGTTGCATTTTAACGTTGAGTCGTTTCTGTTTTCTCTTATTTTTGAAATAAGACGTGGCACGGTACTTGTCTATCCCATATTCATGTATTTGGTTTTGATGTTATATTTGTTATTCTCGTGGTGTATTGTCTGTTGCTTGGTCCGTTTCTGTGTGCTGTTGCGTTTCGGTGTTGTGTCGTTGTTCTCCTCTTATATTTAATGCGTTTCCCTCGGTTTTGGTTTGTTGCCCCGATTTTGTTTTTTGTCCATGGATTTATGGGTTTTTAACAGCGGTATACTACTGTTGCCTTTATTTATACAATTGTTCATTTTCTAAATTTAAACTCGTCAGCTTCTAATTGATTGGTCAAATTAAATCAGCTAGTAACATTTTTGGTTACTGTTCAATTATTGTACTAATGATCGGAACAAATTATACAGCAGAAATCCTGGTAAGTAATTAACACTCGAATGTGTCTGTTGCTAATTACAAAATAACCATGAGTGTTTTACAAGGTCAAAATTTATCCTCCAAAGAGCAAAGCGAAAGAGATATAGCAATGTCCCTTATTTCGCCTAAAGGGTCATAATCGGTTAATTGTATAATATGTAAGTTTTATATATTGCGTTTGGTTGAAGAGGTTATTGTATCTGCGTTCTCGCCTTTGGATCAATTCTACTATTTTGAAGAATACTATATATATGAAACTCCTTTGAGGTTGTGAATTTAATCTGTTGCTATATAATAGCATTAGTTGTACCAATTCTATGCTCAAGGCCAAACAAAAATAAATGAAAATCCAAAATTGATAATTTCATTTTGAGGGACATAAACTTCTTCTTCAATTCCGATTCCATGGCATAAACAAATGACCAAAGTAACAACTAAGTTAATGGTCCAAATGATAAGCCATCATTACGGTTTACCACATAAAAGTAATACAATTTTTATTTTTCTAAAGATGAGAATGAAACAATTGTGCATATTGAGTTGTTGGTCGAATATCTTATTCCCAAAACGGTTTGCCCTGATAATTGCCAATTTATAACATAATCATCCATAATAACCAATGTCTAAGTGATTGAAGGAAACGTATGCCTTTTAGCTATCTATTTTGAATATAACACTTGATAAAAAAAAAATGAAGTATTAACATAGTTTGATTTTAAAATGTTTATTTCCTTTATATAATTACACATAATTAATAATCGATAATCAATTTTAATGATAAATTACTTTTATCTTTTGTCCGGATGTTTACTTGAATGATATTTGTTTTCTAATGACTTTAATTCGATTATTCACACGTTTTTTTCCGATTGGGGTTACTTATCTGTTTATCAGGTCGTCGATCACACAAATAGTAGCAAACAAAAGTAAAAAGAAAAAATACAACATGCATTGTTATTATTATGGTCCCCTTCATATAGAGTTTGTTATTTTGTTACTTTAATGTTTTTTTAATCCCGATCGTTATACAATTATTTATTAATAGTTATCAAAGGTACGAGAATTAGAATTTAATACACCAGACGCGCATTTAGTCTACATAAGACTCATCAGTGACGCTCATAACAAAATAGTTATAAAGCCAAACAAGTATGAAATTGAAGAGCAACAAATTGTGCCAAATACGGCTAAGGTAATCTATGCATCGGATAAGAAAATCCTTAGTTTTTCAAAAATTTAGTTAGTACGTTAAGTCTATTTCTCTAGTTTTGATCCAATAATAGATAACTATTAATTTCTTTTTCAGTATTGTCCGTTGTAGCCAGTGTGTTGTCCTTGACATTGATAGCCTATGACCGTTTCTTTGGTATAGTATTTGCATTGAAAGCTCATATGACTGACAGGAGGGCACGAACGTCATTGATTCTTATTTGGTTATCCTCAGCATTGATTGCTTGTCCAACTTTAATCTACAGACAACTTAAAGTACGTGTTTGGAAGGATCATACAGAACGTTGGTGTGACGATGACTGGCCCGTGTCTATTGGCTCTGACAACAATATAACAACACATTCAATACCATCACGGACTGCATATTATGCCACTGTATCTGTTGTTTTGTACTTTATACCAATGATTGTAATGACACTCGCCTATTCTCGTATAATAATGAAATTATGGATGAGTGCGATACCAGTAGAAAAAATGGATAAAAGAGTTGAAGCCCAAGCTAGGGCAAGAAAGAAGGTATATAAAGTAGGGTAATCAATAATAATAACATACTTTTTTATTCATCGATAAAAGAGTTGAACCCCAAGCCAGGACAATAGAGTTCAAATAACATCATGTTTTGGTCGTTTAAATCTTTTTCGTTTGAAATTATGTTTTGGCACATGTTTAGTAGACGTTTAGTAATTAGATGGTAGTTATATCTTATATTTTCCAAGTTATTACATGTACATAAGTCTTTAAATATATGTGATAACTGATTACCTATCTTGTTAAACCTGCTTTACGAAATCAACATGAATATTAATTGAATAAGTGTAAGATATCTTCTTACTTGATTATAATAATGCAAATCAAAATGAAAGAAAAAACCTACAAACATTATCTAACCAAAAGGAAACAGATGTAACTCAAAACCAAAAACTGAGGGTAAACTAACAGTTGACAATTATCTGATAAACATGTTATTCGATATTCAGTTGAAAATCTTCTGTTTGAAGATATGAGTATGCTACATATTCGCTTAGACCGAATCATTGAAAAGTAAGATCAACTTTAGAACATTTCTTTTGATCTTGTGGGCATTTCGGTCTTTATTTAAACAGGGTCCTTATTCAGTTTTAGTTTGTAACGTGAATTCGTTTATGTTTAATCGAATTATGACTATTGAACAATGTAATGATACTGTTCCTTTTATTTATATCACATAATCATGTACTCGTCATGACATTGGGGAAATGTATGCTTCTTGATATTTAGCATCTACTCATCATCATCTAATATGTAAAACTAATTGTCTATTGATGTGCACAGATACTTTTGTCAGTAAAACTACATGCCCCAGGAAAGAAAATGCCTTGTTTAATCGAATAGTCGTGCCTATCTAAATTCGAAAAGATAATTACCGTTTTTTTTTAATTTTTAAATTATGATAATCATCTGAATATCTTTTCTTCATGTCCAGGAAATGTAATGTCTTGATATTTAAAACAAGATATGTTATGATAACTCGCTTTCTCATCGTCATCCTCTCCTATTAAAAAGTAATATCATCGTGTTACTGTCTTTCTTGGATTGCGTCCTTGATTTGTTCTTATTTTTATAAACCTTTATCGTAAACAGTATTATTAACTTTGTGTTCATTGAAACCACCAATCTTTCAGTACCAACCAAAATGGTAATTATTTAGATTTCATTTGTAGCACGTTTAATTCTCTTCTGTTGACCTGCGGCTCAACATTACAGTTATATTTTTTAATTGTTGAATATTTGTTATGTTCGTCTGTGTTGGTGACGTTCGTTGAAAAGAGTAACTTTCTACTATTTCAGATTGCTTGTGCATTGATTACATTACGGTATAGGAAATATTCTCTCGATACGTTACCTCTTTGTACCTTTTAATTATTATTATGTGGAATGATCTACTTATGTTTACGTTCTTAACTATCTTTAAAAAAAAATTCCAATGAAGTTTTAAGAATATTTTTTAGTGTTGCATTTTGAAAAATAAAAATATGCGTTTGTGTTGAATTTGATGATACTGATGTCATGTTGAAAAGGCTTTATAAAAGAAGAACAATCAGAGTTTTAACAACATGATTAATAACATAGATGACTTTACGATCATTTCCCATGCATTAAAAAAGATATATTTAATAATAACCAGGATTGCAAAAATAATAATAACATAAAACATCACAGAAATGAATTCATTTTTACTTATTTGTGTGTGTTACTTGTTAATTTATAGTACGTTTCTCTTAATATTTTGAAATGGAAGGAACTTTAATTTGCACTATTAGGGGAATGACATAACATTTAAAATAGCATGTTATCAGATTATATGCAGAACAAATTAGGTGCTTGTTGAAAAAAAAAGGTTGAAAGATCTTGGTTCTTTGCTCTCTCTCTATCGAAAGGAAAACAATATGTTCCCCTCAATATAGTTTCTCTGTTTGTATATTATTTTATTTTTTTTATCATTTTTTAATATCAAATTTTAGTACATTCTCTGAACCATTAAGCAACACTACTAATAAGTATGTACTGTAAATATAAATTGGTGTAAACGACAGCCTTACGCCAGGTGTTGTGAAATTTTATGAGCCTGCGTATTTAATTAATAATTTTGAAATATTTGGTGTTAAAAACAGCATCAGAAAAGTCGTTCGCAATTAACGTAAGATTCTGCTTCCAATTTTGATAATTAAAACTTCCTATATACTCTACAATAATATCAGTAATTATTGCTAGGTAATTATGATTTAGTCAACAACAGGTGCTCCCTGTCAATCAAACGTCATAGTTTCAGCTTGTATGATTTCCGTGGTATATCAATGTTTACCATATGTTTCCGTGGGAGATATACACTTGTCAGACAATTACATAAGTACTGACGTCAAATTCAATAGTTATTTAGCTCTTCCTGGTGGCTAGTGACAAACCCATCTGCCCAGTGAATAGTTTGAATACACCTCTAATAATAACTAGCGTTCGGTGGTAAATCTCAATCAATAATTTGTGATTCATTGACGTTTTAAATTATTAAAACCAAGACACATCTAAGCATCGGCTGATATTTTGTAATGAGTTTAAAAAACGGAAATAAACCGTGGGTATTTCAAAACGATAAACCCTCGTAACAAAATCATTTTTAGGATTTTCGTGTATACCTAGTATAACAATTATCTGCTAGTTGTAATCCTGGTACCTTTAATAACTAATACAGTAAAACAAACCAAAATCATCGAGATATCGTTCAAATTCAACACGTTTTTTAAATACCAATTGCGACAGTTTTTTTCAGATTATAATATCCGGGAAGGGAGATATGAGTTCATGTAATTTATTGGTACCTTCTTAACCGATACGTTGAATAGTTGGCGAAGTTTGTCGGTTTTGTAGAAGGTTCATGTTAACAACCCGTCAACATGATGTCCGATAGAATGAGCGTGTACTATTAATCACAAATCTACCATTCGGTTCTCAAACTATCTGCTTAGTTTCGGTGTGTATTTGATTGCATCGTTAGATTATATTCCATGTCAAAATGATTGTGTTTTTTCTCTCACTTTCATTGATTTCCACGAAGGTAGTATTTTAATTTAACACATGGTTTAGCGGGTAACACACATTTAGTGTTATCGTCTCGCATTATCGAAAAAAACATGAAAATATGAACATAAATTAAAATAGAACATGCAGAATTATAATAAATGTTCAGATATGTTTTAATGTTATATAATATTAATCGATGCAACTAAGATCAGAAAGTTCATGCCTTCTAGGAAGTGTTTTCCCTTTTTGAACCTTTTCAGAAATTGGACATTTCGTTTTTGATTGATTGTTTTACCTCTAGAAACATGTTTCTTGTTTTGTCATAAATAGTTATCAAAAGTACCAGGATTATAACTCAGTACGCCAGACGCGCGATTCGTCTACATGAGACTCATCAATAACGCTCATAGTTGTAAAGCCAAATAAGTTCAAAGTTGAAGAGCACTGATGATCCAAAATTTCAAAATGTTGTGCCAAAAACGGCTAAGGTAATCAACTTCGAACATCTTTAGTTTTTCGAAAAAAATCAAAGTTTTGTAAACTTGAAATTTATAAATATAAACACATAATTGATATTCATGTCAACACCGAAGTGCTAACTACTGGAATGGTGATACCCTCGGGGACGAAACGTCCACCAGCAGTGGCATCGATCGACCCAGTGGTGTAAATAGTTATCAAAAGTACCAGGGTTATAAATAAGTGTACATAAGACTCATCAGTGATGCTCATACCGAAATAGTTATAAAGCGAAACAAGTACAAAGTTGAAAAGCATTGAGGATCCAATATACAACACAAGTTGTGCCAAATACGGCTACGGTAATCTATTCATGAGACAAGAAAATCCTTAGTTTTTCGAAAAACTCAATTTTTGTAAACAGGAAATTTATAAAAATGAGCAGATAACGCTTTACGTTCTTCAAGTACTTCGCTTTCATACTTCGTTCTTTGCGTTTTAGAAGTTGTGGACGATTCTGACGCACTTTTACCAAAATTGCTTTGTTCTTTTCATCTAGAATGTTCCAAACAATCAGGTCTCAAATGTTACACTTTGTATGATATCCTTCGGTTCATAAAGTTTTTATCTTTGTCGTATTTTGTGTAAATCTCTGTTAAGTATTGGCACCATATGTTACATTTGAACATGATTACAGTCCATTATCAAATGATAACAATGTATAAAAGGATTTGTAGGATATACGTCTGATAACAGGACCATAACAATACAAATAACTGAAAGAAATTTTGAGTTCAACAAACCGTTTTAATTATATGTTAGAAGATTTGATTGCCATGTTTTCGTACATTTTCAGACTGAAGTTTTTAATAAAGCACTGGTATTTATTTTTTAAATATCAATGGTTAAAAAAAGACATAAAATTTGTTTTAACAGGAATTGTCAATGATACTCCATCAACACCAACATCACCTGTTTTCTAATCTTTTACGAAAAAGTATTGAACAATTTGGAAAAGAATTATACCAAATAAAAGATCAATGAAATGAAGTCAGTCCTAAAATGCTATTTATTCAAATTTCTCCTATTTCAAGGTGGCTAAACAAAACAATTATTAAACGTAATAAGGTTTTATTTATTTAGATATTTTCAAAGCTTTCAGCTATTTTCTAAGTTGATTATTTGTATAAACAGATGAAGTCTATAAAGAATATGTTCACACATTTACATATCCTTTCATGTCGATAGTGTTTTGTATAAACATAGCCGTAAAGCTTTATTTAACAGGCAAATCAATACACAAGTAAATGTAAGAATAATAGTATATGGAAATGCATGTAAAGTGACTTTATTTAATTAACGGTAAGTAGATAGGCTCTTTCGTATTTCTCCCACAATTCAATTCTTACTAGTCATGAAAAAGGATAAAAAAAAATCCCGTGGTCTGAATGTCAACGCTCTTACGTTGATTAACATACAAATGTATAACGATTTATCTGTTTTGTATAAATCTGTTTTTGAGGAGTAACAAAAATGTACGTCGTTATGCCTGTAATAACTACGTACTAAAATGTTCCAATTAAACGTTATGGCACAGTTGCCCAAATTATATATTTTATAATGCATAATCAGACATAAATCAGGGTCAGAACTTTTCTGTTCTGAGAAAATTTTAGCAATGGGACAGGATAAACGATTAACCGAAATTTATCTATTTGGACAAGAGTGTGTTGAACCCATGATCTCTTTCGTTCTAACGAATTTATTTGTTTTCTTGTATATATTTTTGTCTTGTGGTTGTGGTTCTTTCTACTTATCAGTTAAAATGATCTACGCTTTTACATTCCGATAAAATTACAAACAAAATGGTTATAATTCTTGAGTAGTCTGCGTCTTTAATGTTGGTTATACAATTTGTTGTGGTGTTGAAATACAATAAAATATGTGTTACCTAACGAGCTCCCTAACATTATTTGTTTATTACAAGTGAGTTTCACATTCTTGCTCTAACGGGTCACACTGTAATGTTTGAATAGCAACCAATGGTTAATTACATAAAGGTTTAATGTTTTCTGTATTTTCGTGTAAGTTCTCATGACAGGGTTTTGTATCGTCACCACTCTGCAGAAGGTTTACTAATACCAAAGTATACAGACCTGAATTATCGTTTTACAAATAGTACAGCTTTGTTTTGGAGAAGCTTATAAACAATAAGATACACATAACTTATTTCCAACGATAGAATTTTGTTATTGTTTTCCAGTTACGTTCAATGTACTTTCCTACGTAGTGTAAGCCATGTATGTATATAGAGTATTGACTTTTTTTCAGGTTATCGTCATGTTAGTTGCTATACTTGTTGTCTTTGCTGTTTGCTGGTTACCATTTCAAATAATATTACTATACAGTGAACTTCGTTCAAATAGAGAAGCGGTAAGTTTTATCATAAGAAAGTGTTATGGAAAGGTTTATGGTACAAAAATGTATTTTGTGTTTATGGTACAAAAATGTATTTTGTATGTGTCTGTTTTGTGTGTTTTGGGGAGGCGCTTAAATTTGTGCAACCTTTCAGTGGGAAAGCTCTCAGATTCATTTCAAAGTACTGCATGCATCAAATGCTAAATAAAAAAAAAGTAAAAAAAAAAGTCCAAAACAAAAAAGCCTTGTTCCGGTAAAAAATAAATTGAGCTTCAAACTGCACTGTATTACAGCGTGTTCATTTTGTGAATCTAATACAAATTGTGTTTATGGCAACTATAACTTATCTCCAGCATGAATTAGTTCAAACTATCAATAATGGAAAGTAACAAAATTGAATTGAATATGTTTTTCTGACAACAAAACACATTGTATAAACTGCATTGGAATATTATTAGTAGGAATGACACGTTCTCAAAGCTATTAATTATCAATATATCACATATATCAGTGATCAAAAGAAACAAGGTACATAGTTTTATTTTTTTAAGAAAGAATATTCTCATTAAAATGCAATACCTGGTTTTTCTTCGCTGATTGATGATTGATATAAAAGGTGCATGATCTAAGCGGTTACATAACTCCCGCTATGAGACAGATGAAAGTAATATCATTGATAGTAGAACATTTTATCGCTAGAATGGGCAATAATACTGCAAGGGTTACTGGTTTATGAATGCATTCGTTTATTTCACTGTGCAGGAAAGTGGTTTGTTGACGTTTCTATGTGATAAATCAACAAACTCACAAATGATATCGTCAATGATAACTCCCATGAGAAATATAAACTGGTTATTATTCAAAGCAATTGCAGAGTTCCCAAAAACGGTTGCCTTTTCCATGATGTAACAATAGTCGAACTAGAAAAATCAAGATAACTTGTTGTCACAATTGAATATTGACCCATGATTTAAGATCAAGTGACGTAGAATATGATACAAAAACAATATTTCTGTGTAAATGCAACACAGAACAAAGAGTAATATCTTGATTAGTAGATTCAGAGGATAACTTTTTGAAATATTTATAATACATTATAAGAACAATTTCTGATATCCTGTAATTCGGGATGAGGTAATCAACTTCAATTGTTTATAAATGATCCATTGGTAATTGATTCGAGATAAATATGTTGGACCTTTTAGTTTAGTTTACAGGATCAGTTACTCTTGCAGTGTCCGCAAAATTTGCAGATGTATGTTCAAATACTTTATAATTTTTTTCAGACAAATTCCCATGTTCAATAGCAAACCCACAAGTTCCTACATATTAATCAAACTTTAAAAAAATGATGATCATCGTTTTCTCTCCCACGTAGAACAATGCAGTTTTTACATTTCTTGTAATTGTACTTGTCAGTAACTTACATTAACCGTAAAATCTATGTAAACTTGAAACATAGGTTTATAAATCAATTTGATATTAACCCTTCCATCAGTAATTAACATGTAATCAGGCATGCGGTAGACAATAGAGGATAATTACAGAAACGATGCCTTTATGGGCAAGTCTTGATTATGTGAAGGTCGAGAAACAGAAACAGAAAACCTCAATCAACGCTCCTTCTTCACTAACTTAATTGAGTCAATTTTATTAGTTTAAGCAGATTTTACGTACCTTGAATGGCCTAAAAGGAGTTTTCGATTTTCAAATCAAATCTTCAATGTTAGTTTTTGTAAGCTGTCGATATTTCTTGACACGTTTATAGTACAGATATAGAGACTGTAATCTTCCTTTCACGAAGATGTCGGTTTACAGACAGGGTTAATTTGCCTATAGACATTTTTATTGTGTAGACAAGAATCTGTAAGACATGAATGCACTTTGACTTTATTGAATGCTAAAGAGATAGACTAGGTCAACAATACATCATTTGACCAGGTAATTACATTGTATAAAAGAATAAATATTTTTAACTAAATCTTTCCTCTCAAGGCATTCGATGCGGATATAAGCACTGAATATTTTGTAATCTGTCAATACTTTAATATTCATTATACACATATCAAGTTTCAATTTAAATGTTATATTACCTGACTTATTTATCTTTGTTTTAGCTCGGTGACTGGTACTATGATCTGACATTTGCAGCACGTCTGATGGCGTACTCGAATAGTGCCTTGAATCCTTTAATATATACAGGATTTAACGAAAACTTCAGAAGAGGTATGAACATGTTAAGCTTTGCTTTTACGCGTATAATCTACTAACTACTATGTTCAGGGTTAATTAAGAACTTCAGTAGCAGTAGGGAAAGTAGTAGTTTCTATTCCAGAATTATTCAATGTCACTTTGTTTGTTTTAATCATTGAAATAACAAAACGTACAAGTAAAAATACACAACAAAAATCCTTTGAATGCGAAATTTCATTACAAAAGATGAAAACACAGGGGAAAAAATCATAAACACAATAATCAAAGAACAAATAAGTACCAAATCTTAAAAGACAAAGCCTCCATACACTCAAATATTAACCATTGAACTCTTAGTCAAAATAATCATATAAAGTCATACATACCAGGATTAAAGTTTTAATTTTGCGCCAGACGCGTGTTTCGTCTACAAAATGCTCATCAGTGACGCTCGAATAAATAAAAGGTATCAACGTCAAATGAGATATGAAGTTAAAGAGCATTGAGGACTATAAATTTCTAAAAGTGTTACCAAATACAGCTAATGTGATCTATTCATGAGGTAGGATGTTTTTTTTTTAAATTGAAATATTTGTAAAACGACTGAAGCTTATACACAATTACACTTTCTACGCCTAAGGTAATCTATTCAAAACTTAAAAATAAGAATTCAAATGATTACATCATGTGACAAACTGTAACAAGTATTATTATTCTAAGCCTGAGCCAATGGAACATTACCCTCAAGAAAAGAAAGGTTTGGATTCAACTTGTGGACAATGGGAAGAAATACTTTTAAATGTTTATTTCAAGACCATTTTTGCCATTGATAGTTATGTGTCGTACTAGTGATTTTTTTAAAACTCATCGACGAAATCAAGTGAATTATTTGATAGGACATACTATGTTGTCAATATAAGGAAATTTCACTTCACTGTCATACAAGTAAAAGGTTTGGCTACCTATAAAACCTGGTTAATTAACTATTTTCTCCATAGGGAAATACATTTTCAAAGTCAGGAATATGACAGTTGTTTTCAAATCGTGTTTTTTTTTTTAATTTGTTTATGGACTTACCGTTATGAAAAAACGGCATTTATGATATTTTACTTTCTTCTACATTTTAAAAACAAATTAGTGCTGATGTCTCGAAACAAAACAGTTGTACAATATTTGAAACCGAAAAATTCAAAATATGATGCCAACATAAAAAGTTTTATTTCAATATTATCTTTTGTATTAATGTAGGTATCCAGCGAGTTTGGCACTGTGTGTCATGTAAGGAAAAGCCTAATGTATACAACAATGGCTACTCGTATGGACATTCATATGGATCACATGATGCCGCAACGATGCCAACCTCACTTTAAAGCCGTTTGATTGATACATATATAAGTTGACGATAAGAAAGGATGCAAGGGCAGACTGTTTTACTTAGAAAACAAAAAATCAAAAAGAAGAGTTTTAATGGCACCAACATTTCCTATTTTTAACGTACTAGTAAAAGATAACAGTTCGATTACTATAGCTGTTCATATTTATACGATCCAAATACATTTATTAAGAAATAATATCTAGGATTCAACGTAAATAGTTGTGGGAATTACTGTTTATTGCAATAGTTTGAATATCATTGTTGAGAGAAGAGAGACATGGTCAATTTGATACCATGAACAGAATTAATTAATGAAACTCGGTGCTTGAAAATAAAATCATTATTTTATTTATAACAATTTATGAATGAGTATGCGTGTTGAATTCTACGCAAAAAAACTATAGTTTGTTGTGATACACAACGTTTGTCTCGAATGTGCTCATGTATGACTTGTATATAAATTATGAGTGTAACACTACTTTAGAGAGAGCAGTAAGGTACATAAGAAGGTGTACTACATACAAACTGATGATATGCTACATAAAACGCGAATACAATTGTTTCCGTACTTAGTTCTAACAAAACTCACAAATATTGTAGAACAAGTTTCAGTACTTAGTTTTAACAAAGCTGACAAATATTGTAGAACAAGTTTCAGTACTTATTTCTAGCAAAGCTGACAATTATTGTAGAACAATTTACGTTTGTAAATATAAAAAAAATCAGAGAATACTTGCATCGCTCATGTAAAAAGGATCCTATATTGTTGTTTTGTCAAGTACCATACCTACTTGGTACACAAAACAAACAGATTATAAAAGCTGTTGAATATGAAATATAAATTATCTTTATCAGTAACATGCATAACAAGGACGTTACAGTCATAGAAAGAGAGTTTTCGTAGCAATCGTAACGTTATAAAGAACTGTCAAATTATGTTATGTAATAAAACTTTATTTGTTTATGAAAATTTGTATCCAAAAGATATTCAGTCATAGATAGGAGTCATTTATTTATTTTTTGATGATTTTTTATGTCTTCTAATGACTTCATATGGGACACAAATTGATGTTCCACAATTTACTATACACAAACAGATGTCACTTTATTTTACTTAACACTTAAATCTTTTTCAGTAGAATACCCTAACAAGACGTCCCAGAATTTACCTTATATATCTCAGATGGTTTCATATGGCTATTGCCCTGCTCTGCGTTACTGGTACAATTTTAACATCCTTTTATAGATATGCTTATCAAATTTTGTTATAATCCTTATCACTCTTAGGAGGTCGAACATAAGTTATAACTAGTAAAATAGTTTCTAGCAATAACATTTCTTCAACAATATAGTTTTAGCGCCATTTTGTTTAAATCGTCTATGTTTAATTTTAACATTCGAATCTGTTTATGGTGCGGTATGAAAATCAATTAATCAAACTTGATGGACTGCTGTATATTGGTATTGTTCTCCACTGCACCTTTCCCTCTTGACATATACTCAATTTACTCCCATGAATTATACCCCATTTACTCTATTGGCATACATTCAATACCCACGAGTATTTATATCATTAGAATAATATGTAAATTAAATACCATGTAGCAGGTGACATCTTTAATAGTTGTAATGCGTACATGTATTTATTTTCGCTACCTTTGGATATTATGTCTATTCAAGAAAAATGTGTTATATTATGATTATTCGGGTTATTTTTGGCTTATTCTATTAGCAGAAAATTTAATTCTTACATTTATAAGCAACATGCATGCCTATTTCAAAGTTAAAGAAATTATAAACAGTTAGTTTACGATCCGAGATTTCAAACGATTTAGAAGAGCAACATTTATTTTATTTAGTGTTTGAACTCGTAAATATATATCACATGACACAACCAAATACATGATTTATATCTATGTTTGTTTATATGGTTTCGTAATGTACTTCTGCAAAATTGGGCCTTAGCGCATTTCTCCCTTCGTTCTAAAATGAAGAGAAATATCATTAATTTCACTTATCTAATATAAGTAGGAGGATCACACAAAACATTGCCACCTGATTAAACGCTTACAAACACAATTGTCAGTCATGCATGTGTAAAATATGTAGCATCGAAACATTACATGAAAGTATTTTCCAATAAATTAGATATGTTGTTAAAGAGCAGGTGATAGGCGATATAGCATTTGGCCATCACTTTATTTTATGAGATATTTTGCAGGTCTTGTATATGATTTTGTGCATTTATCTTTCACAGCAAATCATATATCAGCATGACCTAACCTACTTTAATACATGACATATTATTTTAGCAGCTGTTTTGTAATATGTATATGAAATCACATTTTCTATATATTAAACGGTTAATTTATTAATTAACCGTTCAATATAGAAAATATAATTTCATATACATATTATAACGTTTTAAGTAACTAAATGTTTATATGTTTGTCTGCTGAGTATTTCAAACTTAACGTTGACATTTTCCAACATTGTTTCTGAAGACTCAAACTATCAAAATATACGCGTACTAGTACAAGTATTGATAAGAATGTAAAAAAACACATTAATCTGGTCCTATAGGTCCATCTAACTTTAAAATACAAGCTACAATAACGTCTTCTGGTCACACTGCTATAGCCTACCCACCTTTGTAAAATCGAAATAGACGAAAAATATCATTAATTAAAAGAAAGATTCATTCAAACAATCCAATCCAATACAGCTCCAAGTTACAATGAATATTCAAATGGTAAAATAAATAATCCAAACAAATTAAAATGCACAAATGCCGATGTCCCGAACTTTGAAGACACGAACTGAGTAGCCTCAGACTATAAATTGGACAACTTAAGATACAACGAAAATCAAAAATCTTGTCAAACAGAAAATTTATTTATTATAATCATAGAAACAAATATTGAGAAGGAAAACAGTTCTTTTTTGGATATCAAAGACTTTTCTCATTGGTAAATCGATATCGAACATAATCAGCTCGTCGCGTGGACGCTCTTTTACTTCGCGATGACCGATAGGGTATTCCGATGTATTGATGCCACAGAGATTTAACTTTCGTTTTGACTAGTAAACCGATCGTATAAATACACGAACATTTCTTAGTACAAAATAACAATCCGTATCGCTTGTTATGAATTCATTTCTTCAATGAGTACTAAAAAAATGTTTACAACACAAATAAATAAGATGCAAATGTCTTTTGACGTTAGAAATGTGTATTTATCTTTTCTATATTTATAAAAATTTAGATAGTTCAGTTTGAGGACTGGAAAGCAGTTATTTATAAGGGAAATTTTAATGATTTATAGATAAGAGAAGATGGTGCATGAGTTCGAATGAGACAACTTTCCATCAAAGTAATAATGTGTTTAAAGTAAACCATTATATATCAAAGAAGGGCCTTAAACACGGAGCCTTTGCTCACAGCGAACACCACGATATAGAGGAACAAAAACATTACTAGTGTTAAACCATTCAAACAGGAAAACCAACGGTCTAGTTTGTATAAAAAGGGAGATTCAAAAATACAGGTCAGATTTTGTCGAATCAATCTGAACGAGGACAGTATGATTCATTTTTGTCACAAGTTAGTTTCATTGTTATCAATAAAGAAAGTCTTCCATGCGTGCGTTGCGAGCATATCGGATAAATGTTATTTCGGTTCGTTCATTATAAAATTTGCTAAATGTTATGTATGGTGAACAATCATTTTGATACTAAGCTATTTGATTACGGCATTGTTTATTAAACCCTTATTTGAAAAGTTTTGCTTCCAAAACCAATTGAGAAATTTGTAAGATGTTACCTAAAAACAATTTGAATTTCAGCAATGGTCTTAAAACTGCTTATTTACATACAATACTACTAAGAAGTAAAATTTAAAAAAATACGCGAAAACTTTAAAACAGAAAGTCCCTGATCAAATGGTAAAATCAAATGATAAAACACACCAAACGAATCGATAACAACTGTCATATTTCTGACTCGGTACTGGCATTTTCAAATTTTGAAAATGGTGGATTGAACCTGGTTTAATAGCGCTAAACCTCTCACGTGTATGACAGTCTTGTCAAATTCTGTCATATTTAAAACGATGTGTGGAACAAAACAGACATAATAGGTAAAATTGTCAAAATATGGGTTCAGCAGTCAAATATTAATACTAATAAGTTCTAATATTGATATTATAGAAACACCGCTATGATATTTTAAAAGTATCGCATTGATATTAGAAATAATAGCATTTGTATATTTATGTATATGAGAAAAAAAACAGCACTTCAATTTTAACACGGACATATACGTTTGCTTCTAGCAAACTTCTGAATGTATATTTAGACTCAGTTGTTGTTTATCTTTGAACAATAAGTTTCAAATTTGTATTTTCTTAATTTTTCGCTGCCGAAAACAACATTTTCCGCATGGAATGTCTGCATATTTACAATTGATATTAGACAATATCGCTATGTGATATAAGACATTTTTTTATCGATGCGCTTCTTCCATACACTGGAGGTGGCGTAATTTTTCGTATATTCATTCGTAATTTGTGATTTGTTTTTATGTAAACTCGCCAGTGACGGGCAAATAAAGAATAATGAAAGTCTGAAATCAATTACGAAAAAACATCATATATCTGACTTTATAAGCATTTGACCTCTGACTTTAAAATAAATTGGAAACAAATATATTATAAAACACTTATTATATTTTCTATATTATCAACAGGAACAAGCTCAAACCCTAACTATTCCAAATGTAGATTGAAAATAATAAATATCTCCCGCTCGTTTAATAAAAAGTGTTATGCTAAAAAAAAATCTTTCTTGTTATTTCCATTTAAATGACTTAAATGTGAAGAAAATAATCTACCCTAAAACTAGCCCATGATAAACATTTAAAACATTTTAAGACAATAAACTTTACTTTACTTCTAATCCCAATTAAAAAAGAAAATGCTTTATTTGACATTTTTTTTTGTTTTTTTTTGTTTTCTCACTCATTACAAGCATTATATTGCTTACTTGCTGGTTTTGGATACAATAAATGTCAATTGATCAACGAAGAACATGTGACAAACTGCATTTCTATAATTACAAAATAAGACATGGCAACCCTAAAAATCAAGTGGAAATTATTTAAGGTTCAAGTCGTCTCTGAAATATTTACTCACGAAACGGATTGTCCTGAGTAGAATTTAATATTACACAATGTTGCGAGTGCAATATATGTTCTACGAGGGACAATATTCCACAATTCATATCAATAACCTTTTTATTGTATAGCAATATAATATTTGAAAGTAAAGACTGGTTTAAACTAAGATTTTGTCGTTGATGACGTCATGAATTTTAATGATTTATTGCAAGCTTACTTTTGGTTTCTTTCTGTGGGAAATATTATTTTGCTATGCAATAATATAATGCATACGGAACATTCCGAAAAAGTAAAAATTTGTGTTTTGACGGTTCGTGTTACTCAGGATTGGCCTTTATGTGTAAAGTTCCAGTCTATTACATGTTCACCACGTACGGTTTTCGTTTCGTCGATGAAATCAGTTTCATTACATTCACCTAAACGATTTGAGTGACAATAACAATGTGTCTGTGTTTCATATCTTTGATAAACAGTAGAATCGTTTGAGTTGCAATTTTACCAATTTTAACTAATCCCTAATTCTAACATTGTTACTCAAAAGCTAGCTCAAAGTACGTTGATTTTTTTGAACGAGGACTACTGCTTTTTAAAAAATTGCTAAGACAGGGGTATAAATCAATAAATCAAATTAAAGTTATAACTCAAGAAATTTTACCGTCGCCATCATGAGCTGGTTGGCCATTATGTCAAAAGTGTGTCAGAAATCATATCTGATATTCTTCCTCAGTCATAATAACCTTCCATCATTACCTAACTGAACAAAGAAATAACACAACGGGTGCCGTATACGGCGAAGAAAATGCAAATATGTAAATATCCTTTGTTTTTTTAGTCTTTGTTTACTTATTGGTTTTGATTGTTATTGTCTTGAAATGTTACCTACCATTTGGTTATCGCCGGATTTGCACAATAAGTTTCCAAGTTAGTATTTTCTTAATTTTTCGTTGCCAAAAACAATATTTTCCGCATGGAATGTCTGCATATTTACAATTGATATAAGCCAATATCACTATGTGATATAAGAACAGTTTTTATCGATACGCATACGGTCGCCATCATCAGCTGTTTGGCCATTATTTCAAAAGTGTGTCAGAAATCATATCTGATATTCTTCCTCAGTCATAATAACCTTCCATCATTACCTAACTGAACAAAGAAATAACACAACGGGTGCCGTTTACGGTGCAGGAAATGCTTACCTCTCTGGAGCACCTGATTTCACTCCTTGTTTTTAGCGGAGTACGTGTTGTTTCTTATCTATCATTTATAACTGTTGATGTAAATGTCCTTTGTTTTGTTGGAGTCTTTGTTTACTTATTGGTTTTGATTCTTATGGTCTTGAAATGTTACCTACCATTTGGTATCGCCGGATTTGTATTGACATGAGCAACATGATGGGATCCATTTTTACTCTTTGAGTATGTTTGTTTTGTTCATACATCGTTGACAATGTAATGGAATTTGATGCGACTGTCTTACAAGTGAGAGGTTTAGCTAGCTATAAAACCAGGTTCAATCCACCATTTTCTACATTAGAAAATGCCTGTACCAAGTCAGGAATATGACAGTTGTTATCCATTAGTTTGATGTGTTTGGACTTTTGATTTTGCCTTTCGATTTTTGAATTTCCTTTTTGAATTTTCCTCGGAGTTCAGTATTTTTGTGTTTTTACTTTTTTTCAACATCTACAGCAGGATCTGCTCACCCTTTAGTAGCACATAATTTTGGTTTGGGTTCGTGTTGCTCAGTCTTGTTGTGTTTTGTATACTGTAGGTCGTCTGTTTTTCTGCACATTGTTTGTCATGGCATCGTCAATTAAGGTGGTACCCAACACTTTCACTAAAATTAATTTGGCTGTTTAATTTTCATAAAATTTTGTCAAAGTATTTACTTTGACCCTTAAACAAAAATATAAAAATTTCAAAAATTTGGAACCAACCGTTTTGTCAGAAAAATTACACTGGTTATATAGTACTTTGACAAAAACCAATTTTGATCATTGAGAAGCTTAATATTCCATTTACAGCACAACGTAATTAAAACATTAAGCTGACGTTACAGGGTTATCTCCCTGTAGTGTTGGGTACCACCTTAATTATCGATTTATGAGTTTGAATAATTATTTGGTTTCTTTCGTCTCTGTTTTATTGAGTATGAATAGGCACGGTTGATCTACATGCATATAAGAAGATAATTACCCTGTTGAGGCTAATGATCTATCTCTAATGAGTTTATGTGATTGCCAAAGTTGCTTTGTATCTTCTTAATCTTCTGCCGATTTTTTATTTGTTTTATTATTGTACTCTCTTAGATTTATAAAAATACAGATATGTTGTTTGTTTACCATTGAGATAACTATTTGGATGCGACCAAAGGAGACAAAAGTACAAGGCAGTCGATCGCCAGCCAGCAAAAATGCATACCACATAGTTACCTATAAATACCTCGGGCATGACACGTTCTGAAACAGTATTCAAAGAAGAAGACAAATGGCTTGATTTATTCCAAAAGGCAATCATAGCAAAAAAATGTGCTTTACATTAACAGTAACCAGCATAAAAACCGAAATTACAGACTCCTTTCGACCAACATAAAGTGGCTTAAAAATCAGTTTGATAAAGCTATTGATCATTGTTGAAAGTTGAACGATGACCTACTTTTTTCTACTTCCATGTCATTAGAACTCCATTTGATAGTTGTCTTATTGGCAATCATAACACATCTGCATGTTTTCAATTTACACATCAGGAAGGCATAAGGTAAACTAAAATAACTAACAAAATGACTAAAAACAACATCGTTCCCATTTTAACTAATAGTTAATCCATTTTAAGCTCTAATTGCACACATTAAGTGTTAAGGCATTGTAATATGTATGACAAAGCATGACATTGTGCATTAACATCAACATTAATCGACAGGATGAAGGACTGAAACTGTTTACAAAACAACTAACGCATAATTTGGAAAATAAGTATGTGACAATATCAAAATAAACAGCTTAAACCATATTCACAATAAGATAACATTGGGAGAATCTGTCTCCAAACAAGCAAACAATTCAAAACTGTTAAATATAAAAGAGCATAACTACAAGTACAGAACACATTCACTCTACCAACGTAAAGTGTAGCATGAACAACAAACCATGTCATCCATAAGAAGAAGGATATGCTATGGTGTTACTCTTGTACTAGACTCTACAGCTGTCGTACAAATTTACGATTTACTAAACAAAACCGTGCTACTTTGTTTTTGTATTCAAGACATCTTCCTTCTTGCGTATCTTCACACCAATCATTTTCTTCTCATCCATTACTTTTTCAGGTTAACACAATTCATTCAACCCATATTACTGATAATTGATTAATCCACTTGAACATAATCGGATAGATAACATATGTTTATTAAATAAAAGAGAGCGAAAATAGTCCATTTCTTACCATTAATAACCTAACAAACAAAAGATTGTAGTCATGTCTGGACTGCGTTTAAACTGGAGAAGATATATATTGTTCAGGAGAATTCAATTTCAGTATATGTCAAAATGACAAATGGGATAAAAAGAAACATATATCAACATAAGAGTCATTCTGACGATGAACTATTGATAGCTTGTCGAACGCATAATAAATCATATGTCACTTTAAATTAAAATTTCTAGATTAGCTGTGAAAGTTTGACCTTATTGCTAAAACTTGTTAAAATGTTTTTTTGTGTAATATTTTGTATTCAAATGTTATGGTTAAATAACACATTACTTTTGATCGTTCCGAACAAGTAAAATCACAAATATACCGAACGCCTGGGAATATTTCGACTTACTTTTAATACATTAAAACTTTAGTTTATGTGTTTGCTTTATAATTATTGACTTTATTACCAGGACACACTTTATTTCAAATGTGATAACAGTTGCAATTTATCAAATAATGATAAAAAAGAAGACCTAAATATTTTACTTTTTTTATTCAAATCAATCGAGTTAGCGTGATCTTGTTGAGGATTTTATGTAATTGAACTAATACATAATGGTCTTGAAGTATAGATTATAGGTACTGATGTTGTTTATCATTTGAATAAAGTGTTTTAAAAAGTGTTCTTTGGATTTGTCTTTGCACATTTCTAATCTTTACTGTGTAGTCCTTTCTTGGTAATATAATATTGACGTGGCTCGGTATTTGTATTTCCCGCCTTTGTGTTATTGTGCTAAAATATACAGTGATATAGTTATTTGTTTAATAGTGAATAAAACTATGAGACAATGTTGGCTCCAATTCCCCACGTTTTGACCATTTTACCTGTTGTTAATTTAATTTAACTCTACGCAACTGTCTTACAAGTTAGAGGTTTAGCTGAAAGCAATGTGTGTTGATAATTGTCACCGTTATGATAGTACTTTCACAAAGCGAACTGACCTGTTTACCTATTTGTGTCTACTGTATCTGACCAACAGAGAGTGACCTCCATTGGATACAAGTAGTGAGTTGCAGTGGCGTGTATTCCTAAATCATTCAGGTGTTCAAATGACAAACTGACAGTACTTAGGTTAAATTCACCATTTCATGAATAAGGAACTGCCTATACACACACCGTTTATTATTGGTACAGCAGATATAAGTACAAACCAAGTGGACATAATCGATTTTGACCTAACACGGTATCGAAAATCTTTGTTTTGTTTTATCTTCATTCAGTGTAAATTTCTCAACATCTGAAATTCCTGCTCCCAAATAATTTTTGAATCGGTTTTTTCCTATTTGTAAGACAACTTTAACATTCTAATCAGAATAATTAACGTTTACATGCGCATATAGTTGTGAATGTCAACATCAACTTTCAATTTCGATACAGTTGTCGAGCCATTTAAATGTTTTGTCTGAAAGAAAAAGTACAAAAGTAATAGTTGTAAATCATAAACCTACTTGTAATTACTTATTCCTTGCTTCGTTTTGGGTAATAAACAAGTGTGAAAATATAGTTTTGTGTACGGTGTACAGTCACTTAACTATACACCGTACAGAATTATTCATGTGGTCAGCTATACACCGTATACAACGCTTCCTTTCGGAATAAAATTTTACAAAAATACATATGTATGAAAGATTTCAATGCGAAATATTGAAGCAGCTATAATTATTACGCACACATAATAGCCTTCTATCAGAAAAAGAGTTTCAATGAATATAGAATCATATCGGATGAGACGAGCGCCAACTTCTTTGAAAAGTATTTGAACATGTTTTTCGTAATCGTTCTTGACTTGGGAAAATAATGGGGACTTCTCTATTCATCAACCTACGACCAAATAATTGCTTAAAACAACAACTATGTTTAGATTGAAGTAAACATTGATATTATGTGAACAAAACAAAGATTACTTTTACCGTTAAAGGTCAAAATCCATCACGCCCGCTTGATTAGTACCTATATCCGCTGTACCGATTATACAGTAAAGGTTAGAAATGAATAAAGACAAATCAAAAGAAGACAATAACAAGCAATTCAATAAACAACATCAGTACCTTGAATTTATCCTTTAAAAGCTTTATATATATAGCTATCTAATCGGTATGGGCTTTTATCATTGTTGAAGGCCGTATGGTGACCTGTAGTTGTTAATGTCTGTGTCATAATGGTCTCTTGTGGACAGTTGTCTCATTGACAGTCATGCCACATCATATTTGTTTTTAAATTAAAGACCATTATGTATTATTTTTCACGTTATATTTATACACAAGGTATTAGTATCTTCTGATTACACTATTTGGAAAAATGACGAGACTTTTGAAATGTATATCTGCTTTGCAGGTGAAGAAGGTATATTGTTGTGAAGAAATGGGATTTTTTTTTAATTTTAAAAATTTAGATCGTTTCGTTTCTCATACATTCGAGTAATAGGAGGACCGCTTTTGTCAAATTCGAGATTAAAGTCTAAAAAGAAGGATAAGAAGCCGTGTCTGATGTTTTTTGTTTCTATTTCTGGATGATATATTAATGAAACTAATAAAAAAAATATAAATCGTTGATAAAAAGAACCTCACAGTATATTTTAATGTGAAATTAAAAAGAGATCGCAAGATGAAGCACACAGCTTGTTCACATGGGAATGCCGATAATTTGATGGAAAAAACTACCTCTAATACAACAAATATCTTGTCAGTAAAAATATGTGTAGAACGTTTTTATCATAATGTTCACTATAAAACAAAATATGCCGTAAAGTATCCAAAGGCAATAACTGTGTTTTGTATTATACTATTTCTATATTGAAAGGTATTGTGGCAACTCTGCCCTATTGAAAATGAGTATATTGCCAAAATAAGAAAAGATCTTTTTAAATTATAGATAATAGAAAACATGCATTTACACTAACCGTTCCCTTGGTACAAGTTTTACTTTTAAAATGACGTATTCTCTAATGATATTTCGAAAACAATCCAAAGAAAGTCACTTTAGATAATCTTACGTAACAATACGAACACACTGTACCTTATAAGTGAATATTACATTATTATTATGCAATGTGTCATTAACACTTTGGGGCAAATAATTACTATGTATACAAACGTATTCAACAATGCTTGAAAAGGAGGACTGGTATTGACAGATAAACAGATTTTAATTGTTTTCCAGGAAGAAATCTCATGTAGTTTAATCATGTAAGAAACGAGGGGTTGGAGCAATTTAATCAATGTATAATAACTGGTTGTGTACTATACGAGTTATAAATGGAGACAATATAACTAGAAAGTAAGTATCAGCTGCTAGTTTACATGAATGACAGACTTCTATGGAGAAAAAAAATGAAACAAACTAAATTTGTAATACTTAAATTAGAATTCTGCAATAAACTGAAGTAAATATTAAAAAATATAATTATTTAAATCAAAGGAAAATCACTCCAAATATTACCACACATTCTACGGATTTTACTACTCAGCACACAAATATTCTAATAAATATAACTAGAACACAGTGCTTGCTTTAAAGTATGTAAAGTGTTGTAGAAAGATTTTTTTCAAATATCTAATGACTGGAGAATTTGAAGAAAATTATTTGAAGTCAAAGGTACTTGGGACAGAAAAATGTTGGGTGTTTTTTGTCCCTCCTGCAAAATTCCATTTATTTTTTTATTTTCTATCAATTTCAATATGTTCATACATTTAGTATGTTATGAACATTCAAGTCAGGAGCCTGCAGTTCAGTGGTTGTCGTTTGTTTATGTGTTGCATATTTGTTTTTCGTTCATGTTTTTGTACATTATTAAGGCTGTCAGTTTTCTTGTTTGGATTGTTTTACATTGTCATTTCGCGGTCTTTTTTAGCTGACTATCCGCTATGGGCTTCGCTCGTTGTTGAATGCTGTACGGTGACATTTAGTTGTTAATTTCTGTATCGTTTTGGTCTATTGTGGAGAAATGTCTCAATGGCAATCCCACCATGCATACCACATCTTTTTTGTAAAACAATTTGTAAAAGATTTAATGACTTAAGAGGTTCAGAAAACGTATCATAAGTCATAGGTACTTTGGGACAAGACAATTGTTTTTCTAGCCCGGCTTCTACTTTATTTTCAAAATTTACATGTTTTTTTTTAATTCTAATAACACATGAATAATTTTAGCGCTTATCTGTATATTATGAACATTCATTACTATAAATAAAGTGTATTTACTTCTGTGTGACTATTCACTGTACCTATAGGACACAGAGGCATGATGATTAATTTATTGTGGAAAGAAGAGAAGCGACACACAAAATGAGTTCTTCTCGTTTAATAGTATAGATGACACTCGGTAGAAATCCAGAACAATATGAATAAAGGTAACACCAGTATACCACTGTTCAAAAGTCATAAATCGATTAAGGGAATACAAATCCTGGTTACAAAAATAAAATCGATTGAAACACGTCAACTATAAGACGAATACAACGAAATAGTAGAACACTGAAGTGGAACAAAAATCAAATGACAATGCAACATACATAGAACAACTATTAGTTAACAACTGCATATATTCGTGACTTCGTATATAACATGTTAATAATAGAATGGTGGGTTGAACTTAGTTTTATGGCTAGGGCTAGCAACATCTCGCGCTTTATGTCAATGTTAAATATAATACTTAAATTGCAATTTTACCTGAAGGAATACAGTACAAAAAAATACAAGAATAGTTAAGACAGAGAAATACATAAATAATATAAAAGTACATTTCGACATGTAAACCTGTTGGATGTTCTGTGAAATTTCAACCAAAGATAAACAATTTCATTTTCTGTTACTTTATTGGAACATTAATTTGACTATTTTTTTTATTCTACAAGAAATATGTTTAAAAATTATCACCTGTCCTTTACCAATAGTTACAAATTCGGCACAGAAATAATCTAAACCTATCTTTTACAAGGTTTTTGAAAATCAGATGTGATTACTACAATTCAAGAACTCTTTTATAATATATGCAATGTGAATCCCCTCATCAGGTAATATATAAACTTAGTTACCCTTTGAACACATCATTTGATACCTCCAATGGTATGTTTTGCCCTTTTGTTATTTAGATTTTTTTTAAATAGTCTAACTTTGATTGCTGATAAAGATTCACGTTTTGTAAAGCAAAGAAAGCCACAAATTGCTTATCTATAGAATCATACCACATCTTTTTTTCATATCAAGCTTTTCAAGACTTGTCATGTGCCATTCTATACGACATACTTTTATCATACGTAAATGAAGGGTAACTCATTTTTCAGTTCAGCAGATAAGTCCCCCATTGCTTGTCATTGTGGCTTTTTAAAATTCAATCATAATGATGATTTCAGTTTAGTCAGTTGAAATATGTTCTTGCATAAAACAGAATGTTTATTTTTCATTTATTCAATCCTTAACAAGATACCTATATCTACGTTGGTCTGTTTCATGAAGCAAAATTCAGAAGAGAGGTATAAGATAACTCAAGGACAAATGACACTTGTTATTTATTTGTCTGAGGTGTTTGAGGTTTTGAATTTGCCATTTGATAAGGGACTTTTCTTTTTGAATTTCCTCGGAGTTCATTATGCTTGTGATTAATACTTTTTTTACTAGACGAGGATAGGTTTATTCTGAAGACAGATTCATTGATGGTATTGTCTGGATATATCATAAACGAGGAAAGAAGGATTTCATTTTTGCTACAAGTTGAACATATATGGGATACAGACATACATACATTATTAGCTTAAATGTAGTTGAATGATGGTGCTATCTGTTTTCGTTCTTCTTTAGAGGTCATTGTATATGTATTAAGCCTGTCTTATATTCGTGTCATGAGACCAGTTTTCAGCACTCATGAGTTATAGTCATTTGCCGTTGATCTAGTATTCATAAATTTTCATTATTATTCCAAACACTAGTTTTTTGTATAGATGATACAGACATAAGTGACACAATGTTTGGTATGGTATGCTCATCTATGCTAAAGTGTTTTGTCCAGTATGCCTATTTGTTTGTATTGTAATCAAGATAATGACACAATGATGACTGGTTTTAACCCATTTCCGTCATTTGTTGTTTATGTTTGTTTGGTTTTTTTCACACATAGTTGTCAATATAAAATAATTAAAGTCAGGAAAATGGCCATTTTTATATCATAGTTCATTTCTGTGTTTGTTACATTTTAACGTTGTGTTTTCGTTGTGTCGTTGGTTTTCTCTTATATTTGAGTGTGAATTCACATTACTATAAAACGTGTCACGATACTTTTCTATCCAAAATTCATGTATTTGGTTTTAATGTTATATTTGTTAGGCTTAGTCCGTTTCTGTGTGTGTAACATTTGCATGTTGTGTCGTTGTTTTCCCCTTATATTTAATGTGTTTCCCTCAGTTTTAGTTTGTTACCCAAATTTGGTTTTTTGGCCATATCTTTACGATTTTATAACAGCGGTATACTACTGTTGCCTTTATTTAATGCGACTGTCATACAAGTTAGAAGTTTGGCTAGCTATAAAAGGTTTCATCCGCCGTTTTCTACATAAAAAAAATACAGAAAAATGAGAGTTATTGTTTCGTTTGATGCGTTTCAGCTGCAGATTTTGCTATTTGACAAGGAATTTTCATTTAAATGTTTTCTTTGAGTTTGATTTTTTTTTTATTTGCTTTTAAGTTCATTTTATCTTGAAAATATTGTGATTTAAGTGCAACCGATTAGTTCTGTTTGGACAAAACGTGATTTAAGTGTATTAAGGTCATTGGTGAGCTCATTGTCATATGGATAAAGGAACTGGTCAGCGAGAAGAGCAATACCGTTGTTAAATCTAATATTGTCTACATTAAAAAAAATGCCTGTACCAAGCCAGTTATATGACAGTTGTTTACAATTCGTTTGATGTGTTTTTGATTTCGACATTTGATTAAGGGCTTTCCATTTTTTATTTTCCTTGGAGTTCAATGTATTTGTTATTTTACTTCTTTAAATAAAATTTGAAAATTTTGATTATCTTAAATCGGTGATAAACATTTGCTACATTGGAAAAGGAAAAAAAACAAACAATCCTTCTTAGAATCTTAAAAAATGTTTTGAGTTCAAATATAAAAGAGGGACGAAAGATACCAAAGGGACAGTCAAACTCGTAAATCTAAAACAAACTGACAACGCCATGGCTAAAAATGAAAAAGACAAACAGAAAAACAATAGTACACATGACACAACATAGAAAACTAAAGAATAAACAACACGAACCCCACCAAAAACTAGGGGTGATCTCAGGTGCCCCGGAAGGGTAAGCAGATCCTGCTCCACATGCTGCACCCGTCGTGCTGCTTATGTGATTACAAATCCGGTAAATAGTCTTATTCGGTAGGTCATGTTCATGAACGGGAAGAGGATTGTAGTTACGACGTAAATTATTGTAACATGATTATTTTGGCTTGAAGACATAATTTAATTTTTGAGATTAGTTGCATTATAGAAACAAACTACAGTAAATTTTCACAATTATTCATTATTTCTACAAAACATATATTAAGATCCATAATAAAAACGCAAAAATTAATAACAAAGATACATCATCAAATGTAAACATAATAACGATGAGAAAATATAATGATACTCTAAAACAGAACGTGTGAATCGATTTTCTAGATATATCTTCAAAAGGAACACTCAATGAATCGATTTTCTAGATATATCTTCAAAAGGAACACTCAAACTGAACAAAATTGAAAGCCAAACATGTATATTGTGTAATAACTGTAAAAGCTATTGCATCAAACAGAACTTACCAAAGAGCCATATCAACCTATATTCAGGTCACATTGCAGGAGAGATGTTGAACCTCAGTTTCTTAATCATTTTTTAATTTATCAACGGAGCGATTAAGAAAGGTATGTTATAAAATACTTTTTAATCACATCGGTAACAAATCACTGACTAATGAGCTTATGATAATGTGTTAACCCTCGGGGTTATGTAGTCCTCTGTCAGGGGTATCGACCCAGTGGTAAATAACCTCATTATAGATACCAGGATTAAAATTTTATATTTGCACCAGACGCGCGTAAAAGATGGAAGATTTGTATATTTGGAGCATCCAAAACAATTTTCATAGTGGATCTTCATCGGGATAGTTCTACAGATTATAAGCCAGGAATGTATGAACACGTGACAAAAGAAACCATGGCAATCAGGGGAGTTTGGACCTTAGTCCTTGTAAATATACCAACGGAGAATTCAAGAAAGGCATTCGAATAAGTTATTGTCAGTGCCGGAGTACTAATCACGGAGCAATTAATACCCTCGTAAACTAGCAACCATCACCATTTTTTTTCAACAAATCCAAATGATAAAACATCATAGTAGCATGTTTAAATGTAATGCATCTAAATCTATAGATTTTAAATAATTTTTCTAATTGTTTTTCTTTTTTCTATTAAAGCATTGTACTAATTTCAAATTGATAGATTTCATTATGTAGGTATAGTATGAAATTACTACTAAACAATGCAAAACTACTTCGTGTCCTTTGCTGTATACAGATTCAAAGCAAGACATAATCCGTTCAGAGAAGTAAACTTACAGAACACATCAACAATGTATAAGAAGAAAAATTGTGTGACGCTTTGATTGGAAAATCGTTAAGTGAATTTAGCATGTACATCTATCTTCTGTGTTTGTTTTAATTCAATATATTTCCTTAACGTTGTAATTTCTTTGTTACGCCTATTACAATGTCACCCAATGTCCTATAAAATTGCCAGTTAATATCTTACTTAATATACCATGAAAGAGAAATTACAAAAGAATGTAAAATCAATTTTTATTCTAATAAAAGTAGGAAGAAATAAACGAAATATGACAATATGTCGCGTTTTCTCTACAAAATAAAGTAGGAAAAACTTGTATTGATATCCTAAATCGTTTTAAACAAACACATATAACAAATGCCTAGAACTAAATGTTTTCCATTTTTGGATTTTGTCTATCAATGACAGTTAAATGTTGTTTTCATGTTGTGATAGAATGATTGAGTAGTTTTCAGTACACGTGACATGCACTCATAGCCTCTGATCTGACTTCGTGACTTTTGTATAATCAGGAGATCGCGTACAGTAGAAACTCTTTACAATTAATATTGAATATAAACATTTTTGCTTCAATCAAAACAGGCTTATCATGCAAATCGATAGAGATCTCCTGACCCGTGCATATTGTCATCTTTTTTTTTTTAAATTTATTCATTTTTATTCAACATGTATATAAAATGTATAAAATTATTTATATTTTTGACTGTTTTATGTTTAAAAGTCTGCTTTTAAGGATGAAAGGGTGTCTAAATTATAATCCATAGTTTTTTTTAATAATTTTCCAAAATGTAGTTTATATCATGCTTTTTAAAAAACAATAATAAAAAGAATTGATCACGGGGCTTATTTCCACGATACCCGGTGTTCAAAATTGACAGATTTTATATAGATTATGCATGGAAACCCCAATGTTACATTCTATTGTAAAAGTTCCTTTTTTTGAATTATTTGTTCTTGCATTTGACTTGGCTCCCCTTATGTGGCAAAGTAAGAAAAAATTAACAAAACAAAAGGTTTTTTTTTGTAAAATACAACCATAAATATGTAACACATGTCATTTCCTATATTGAAATGAAAGTTCTTACACATGAGTTTCCTACTACTCTCCAATGTGCACATTCTATTAAAGATCTAGACCTTGTTTTCTGGTATTTCCAAATCCAAAATGGAGGAAGACACCCTATCTACCTTAACTTATTTACACATTTGTAGAGATACAAGTATTTTATTTCAGAACCAAACATTTTGGAATATTGTATTACTTTTCTTGATAAATATGTATATGGGTTAATATGTTTCTAGTGTTTCTCAGTAAAAGATGATCCAAAGAGTGTATAATTTTGTTTACACGAATAAAACTATCAAAACTACTGCTGTACAAAATATGCCCTCCATTTTTTATTGTTTTAACTTAACTGTTAAGCTTTGCAAATGCCGCACCTAGTGCCATGTCCGGGTTTGAACTTTATAAAGGAAATATATGATTTACATAATATGCAACTCAATGTAAATAATGTTGCTAAAAGATATTCTCATTACACTGATTGTTGTATTAGGATGTTGATAAATGTCTAGAGAGGTTCGATACAAACATCTGATAATTATTAGACTTATGTTATTTAATTTAATGAAATCATATACGGAGCTAATTCGTTTTTTTATTGAAAAACTTCTTCCGATTCAATCTAGCATTTTATAAAATTACAACTATCGTTTTATCTTTATTAGATACAAAGATGTATAATGTTTATCATTTTGTTTCTTTCAAAAGATTGTACCCAAAAATTCGACTGAAATTGATTTTTTTTGTTTAGTTTCACAAAAAAAAACTAAATTATTCAATTTGATCTTCACAATTCCTAACAAAACCACGATGAACGACAAAAAACTTATCACGAGCCCACAAATGCATAGCCCCCAAGAACAGAGGCGGATTTTTGGGGGGAAAATTTGGTTGCTTATATAGGGAATCACTTAAGCGTGACTGGAGCGGGCCCCTTCGTAGGTCAGTCAGTGGGCCCCACTTATGAAAAATCCTGGATCCGCCACTGAAGGAATCAATTCTTTTAGCACACTCTTTAGGTCATTTATTTGTATAAAAATTCTAAAGAGCATCATATATTTGAATAAACTAAAAGTTTATAGGTGTCACACATATTATTTGAAGTCGGTGGATTGTGTATAGTAACCAGGTTAATTGATAAATGGGTTAATGAACGAAGGGACAAAATGATCGGTATACACTGCAACATGAGTAGGTGAAGTGATAAGACATATTTAATACAGACGTGTTACTGAGATATATACTCATAATTAAACTATAGAAAGTTCTCTTTTTTGGTCTTTGTTAGCTAAGTCTGACGTCATGCACCAAGAGCGTCTTATAATTGAGCATTTGTATATAATGAAATAAGGCTATTTAAGTCTAGACGATTAAGGTATTAGTATGCAAAACTGAATGAATTCCAGAGGAAAGAAAGTTATGTGAATGGAAATGATGGTAGTTAAGGTTTGTCTTTGAAGTGGTTGGCTTTTCTATTCCGTAGATACTTTATTGGGAATTCGTGTCGTTATTCTGTACAGTTAGGTTGAATTATTCATTAAGGAAATGTGTAAATTACTAGTACATTGTAATTAGTAAAGAAACCATGAACCAATTTTTAAATATTGGAGAAAAAAGTATCTTGATTGTTCTAAGCTTTTAATTTTATTAACCAAGGTAAGGGATATATGAAGCTGAATGATCCATCATCACATGATTATGAAATTTCTGGATTTTAACACACAATCGTAAACATTGATTAAGCTCCCAACCTATATGGTTACAAACTTGGTATTGTGATTTCGTCGTGAAAGACTTATAACTCTTTATTGTGTAATTAAATGGAGATTTTCTAGATAAGATGAAAATTACTGAAAACAAAATTAGACAGAAAAAAGTACAAAAATTACATAATCCATACAAATATAAAAACAAATCTGAAATCTCTATAGTGATGTTTGTAATATGTTGTCATTGATTCTTTACTGTGTGAAGTTTTAGGAAGGTTTTAAATTTGTTTATTGTTCATTAGTTTCGTGTTTTTATTTCAAATTCGCTCATATGCAATTGAGTAGAGATTAATATTTCTCTATGTATACAGCCCACTTTAATATGACGTATATATTTTCCCGTTTGTTCCTTTGATTTGATCAGAAATAGTTAACTCCTGTGGAATCGGTCATTAGTACGAACTGTATAAATGAAAAAGTTTTGTGAGATTAAAAAGCGACGAAAAGGAAAATTGTAACTATTATATTTACATAAATATTCATGCATGTCTATCTGTGGAAATATTCACGGTCATTGCTCTTTCGTATAGAACTAGAATATATTTTTGTTTTCTTTTTTTAATCTCGTAGCATGTCACAGTTAGGACATGCCTTTAATGTGTAAAATACAAAACCATGTTAAATTTATTATTAATAGTTTACTTTTTTGACCTGTTTATCTGTACTCCTGACCCGTTGTAAAGTAATTTGAATGATAACATCGTCTTGCTTGCCTATTCTATGTCCTGGTTTGAGATATAACAGATATGATAAAACTGTTTGTGTTTTGCTTGCCTATGTTATGTCATGGTGTGAGATATAACAGATATGATAAAACTGTTTGTGTTTTGCTTGCCTATGTTATGTTCTGGTGTGAGATATAACAGATAAAATAAAACTGTTTTTGTTTTGCTTGCCTATGTTATGTCCTGGTTTGAGATATAACAGATATGATAAAACTGTTTGTGTTTTGCTTGCCTATGTTATGTCATGGTGTGAGATATAACAGATATGATAAAACTGTTTGTGTGGTGCTTGCCTATGTTATGTTCTGGTGTGAGATATAACAGGTAAAATAAAACTGTTTTTGTTTTGCTCGTCTGCACCTGTTGTCCTCTGTAATGTAAAATGTATGGTGATACTGGGTTTTGTTCTGGCTTCCAGGTACCTCTGTCTCATTATAAGATCAATTGAATAATGAAACTGGTAAACTGTACCATCATACTTATTTACTTTTAATTACGTCGGTTCCTATGTTTTAGACAAACAAGCATTATACCCATATAAAATTGGCATATAGAGTATCTTTATATTCCTTAATTTGGTTACAAACATATACCGACTAGAAATAAAGAAACGGTTGACAGCATATCATGGCGCATCATATCAAAATCGCAATAAAGTTTCCCTTCTGTAATAACATCGTATAACTTCCGTCATAATCGGTTGTTTGTGTAATTTTTTCCGTTTTATATACATTTAAACTCTTATTATTGTCTTTGTAAGATTATAAAAATTACGTCCTGATAGCAGTTTGCTTAAAATGTCGTTTATTTCTCATCATCCTCCTCTGTGTCATAAAAAACAATAATACTCTGATCCTTTTATTTGTCATTAGTATGCCGTCAAACTACATAGTGAATTAGATGTAGATTTACTATTGTATATATCGGAGTATATTTGGTAAGAAAACATATCGTGTTGACCTCTGTCAGAAATGAATAACTTGGACGATCTGTTAACCCTCTTTGATATCAAAACTTTACAAAGAATTCAATTCACAGGTCCAATTTGTATTCAAAGTACTGAACCCAATCTTCTATACTACAAACGTGTAATTTATTAAGCGTGCTGCATTCTATATTTCATACTAAAAAAGTGTTATTTGTAAAGAAAGCGCGGATCTATAATTTATACTGCAATAGTGCTATTTGTTTGTATGCGTTTAAGTTTAGAATCCGTCTGACATAAACTACTACAAAAGTGCATATCATTCTTATTCTAAAATCAAAGGGCGGTTGAAAAATGATTTCATGCAAGAATTACAATGTGTTGTAAATACTTGACCGCTAAGTCAAAAGTACAAAATGCTTTAAGCCCTGTTGAAAGTCTGATAAATATCACCTTCTATAGATATAATGTACTGTAGACATTCTCTAATAATAATGATGTAGAACTAATAATATTATTAACGATGGTTTCATATGGGAAATAATAGCTTTAATTTATTGCAGTTGTCTATCAAGTGGGTATACAACTTGTACTATGTAAAAAAATCTCATTGGAAATAAAGGCAACAGTGCTATAAAGTCATAAATCGATTAAGACAAAACCAAATCATCCGGGCTACAAACTAAAACCGAGGGAAACACAGTAACTATAAGCGGAAAACAACAAAAACACTGAAATGAACAAAAAACAAAAGACAATGCAACACACACAGAAACGAACTATAAGATAACAGCTGTCATTGGTTCAAGACATTTTAACATATCAAATAGTAGGTTGATCTTGGTTTTGTGACTAGCTTAATATCGCACTTTTTATGGCAATGTTAAATATAATATCAGATTATTACATGGCATTTTTCATATCGCATGTATTATCAGCCCTAGGTTCAATATCAGCCCAAGAGCCGCATGGCTCGAGGGCTGATATTGACCGAGGGTTGATAATACATGCGATATGAAAAATGACATGTTATGATCTTTTTATCATATGCTTCAACAATGGAAAAAAATCACAGATTCATATATTGATCATTTTACGTGGTTCCCAAATAGAATTTCAAAGAGTGAAAAGTTCACGGACGTCGGACTCCAAATTTAGTACATTCGATATGAAATTTTTCTATCAGATGCCTCAACAGAATTTTTTTTTTTAATATGGACGAAACGACAAAAGAAATTATTCAAAAATATACATAATGAACACTGTTTGAAAAAGTGAACTTTTTAACGTAACTTTCTAAATTATGTTTGAAACTTTAAAAAAACGCATTTATTTAATAATTTGATTTTTTTTTTTTTGATTTTTTTTATTATTTTACAAAATATACTTTCCAGTATCCAAATAATTGTTTCGTTAATAAAATTGAGATTGTACACTACTTTGTAAGTTTTTTAGTGAAAATGTAGCATTGAGGTATATTTTCCGGAATTTGCCGAGCATCACCGGAATGCCATGCGATAACGTTACGGAAAGGCATGTGATAACACTCGAAGCATGTGATAAACTTTTCATATCAGCCCGCTAAGCACCAATTCGAAAAATATGGAATTTACGTTGATTTAATGATATTATCATACAGTAAAAATCATATGTTATTTAGTCTAAGTATATGATAACACTAAAATATCACATTACAAAATATGCAAAAAGAGGGAGGAAAGATACCAGAGGGAGAGTCAAACTCAAAGATAGAAAATAAACTGACAACGCCTGGACTTAAAATAAAAAAAAAAACAGAAACATTATAGTACAGAAGACACAAAATACAAAACTAAAAACTACGCTACATGAACCACACCAAAAATGTGCCACCCGTCGTGTTGCTTATATTATTACACATCCGGTAAATAGTCTAATTCGGTAGGTCACATTAGTGAAAAGGGAAGAAGATCTAGGACTGAAAAAATACACAAACAAACAATACAATAGAACATTTCGACATGCTAACCACAGAATAAAAACTAACACATAAAACAACAAAGGACAGCACACAAAACAGCACAACAGAACAACGAACTGTCTTTCACACTTTCAACGCCACAAAAGTGACGTCACATGTACATTTTAAAAATGTTGATACTGTTCAAGATCAGGTTTCTTACTATGTTATTTGATGTATTTTATGACAATGACAATAATGTAAATGTTCCGGACCATATGAGTATTTGGACCATACTCATATGGTCATGACCATATGCGTATACTCATATGGTCCGACCGTACGCGTATGGTCGGACCATATGAGTATAATATTCGTTTGGTTATTAACGGGCCGGACCATATTAGTATTTGGACCATATAGGTATATATATTTTTTTCAAATTACATTATAAACGTTTCAATAATACAAAAACTTTATCTAAAAAAACAGTGATGGTTTAAAACTTGACATTTTTTTTAATTTAATAATCTAAAAAAACTACGTAAAAATTTAATATTGATGCCATAGTTAGTTTTCATCGCTAGTTACATAAGTGCATATAGGTTTGGATGACATTCACTTCCACACGGTATCATAGCTTTTTTGCATTTGCAAGAAATTTGTGCACGATCTTTTTCATTTACATATTTTGTTTGCGAGTGAAAAACAAGCCTTTTTTGCAGCTGCGTACAGTGATACCGAGGTCTTTGGCAATTCTGATGTCTACGGTGTTTTTAAGAAGCTCTAGATCCCAAATATCGTAAAATGACTGCAATACACCATCTTCACAACACAACTTAAATAAACTAATAGTATGCTACTTTCCAGTGACTTCTTATGTAACAGTTCATTAAGAATTTTTTGGAATTTAATTTTTTAGTCGACATATTGCCATTTACTCGTAATAACAAATCGGTAATGACCATCGGTATAAAATGTGTTTACTTTAAATTTGACAATTAATTAAAATTAACTATGTGAAACTTCTTATTTTTATTTAGCTTATCTTTTTATTATAATATAATGATAAAATTACCTATATGATAGCGTATTTTGAATGAACGGTCATACCATATGAAGAGTTTAGAAGTATTAAAAGTAAACTGTAACAGAGTGTTAATTACCCCGAGTCCCCGACCATATGAGTATATACCCATATGGTCATGACCATACGCGTATGGTCCAAATACTCATATGGTCCGGAACATAAATACATATTAGTGTTAGTTATTAGACAATTACTTGAATTATCAAGCTATGTCGGTATTTTTTTTTATTTAAATCAAACAGGAAAACATATAATCAGTGTACATATAAATGCTTTAAACTTAAATCTTAAAAATTAACTGGGTGATTTTATTTTCAACTTTTACATACGAATTAGAATAACAACTATAAACGATAAGACATTTAACAATATCCGATCAAAATTACAAATACAACAATCAATGACCGTGACACAATAACATAAGGACTGGATGTATCAGAACAGAGATTCGTTACATTAAAGAAAGAAACATAAAAAGCCACACAGACAAAACCATTAGCAAAAACGAAAGACAATGATACATTAATTATCATAAAACAATAACACAATAACACATCAGACTCGGACTTCGATTGAACTGAATTTTAATGTGCGTATTGTTATGCGTTTACTTTTCTACATTGGCTAGAGGTATAGGGGGAGAGTTGAGATCTCACAAACATGTTTAACCCCGCTGCATTTTTGCGCCTGTCCCAAGTCAGGAGCCTCTGGCCTTTGTTAGTCTTGTATTATTTTTATTTTAGTTTCTTGTGTACAATTTGGAAATTAGTATGGCGTTCATTATCACTGAACTAGTATATATTTGTTTAGGGGCCAGCTGAAGGACGCCTCCGGGTGCGGAAATTTCTCGCTACATTGAAGACCTGTTGGTGACCTTCTGCTGAACATTGTTTTTTTTATTTGGTCGGGTTGTTGTCTCTTTGACACATTCCCCATTTCCATTCTCAATTTTATCATAACTAAATACATGGAAGTTGGACTACAAATATAATGACACTAAAGTAAAGTATAACACAATGATGACCTTTGATTATTAAGTATTATGTATTATTTATTATTATAAAAGTGAATAGAATTTCTTCCACATTGTTATAGAAATTTGTAAAAAAAAAATGTTTTAAGCAACCGGTGCCATATCATTTAATTCTGTGCATCAAAACTTATTCCAGAATTTTCATTTAAAGTCAGCCGTGTTGTTTTTCCACAGTGTTCAGTGTTGTATTGTGTGCCATTACAATGTATGTGTTTTTGAGTGGAGTCTTACAGACCGACAAAACTCAAAATGAACACTTCTTTGTACTATTACAAAAATTGATTCCAACACATCTGTAAAAGTAAACCTACATATTTTTCTAAGATATTTTACGAAGTTATGTTAATTTTCTAGTTAAATCAGGGACGACTAAGATTGGACTGAATTATGTTGACACTTACAATAAACCTTAATTTACACAAGGAAATGACATTCACCATAATCTCAATAAACAAGATCGTATTTACTAACTTATTTCTCTGTGTAAACAACAAGCAGTTATAATCTAGTAACAAATCTCACAATAGAACAATGAGAACTGTTGATGTTCTTGGAACATGTGTACCTTTCTTTTTATATGATAGATTAAAATTAATTTCATATTATATATGATTGTAAACAGATTTTAACATTTTAAGATAATAGAAGTATTTTTTTTAAACATACAGTGCTAATAAATGAGATCAACTTGGACTATGATGTGTCCCCCTCCACGTTAAACCACTGTGTATAATCATCCCATTGTCTAAAGAAAAACTACATGATTATAGTTATCAAAGGTACCAGGATAATAATTTAGTACGCCAGACGCGCGTTTCGTTTACATAAGACTCATCAGTGACGCTCATATAAAAATATTTCTCTAACTCTATGTAAATTTATCCCTTTCCGAACCCATTGTATAAAAAAATTTAATCAACGTGTGGTTGCTGGTGATCTCAAAAGATCATTGGATGATTTTGAGGGTCATGACCTTTTTAGCTAACTGAATGAAACAAAATACGATAACAGGTGTTAATGAAATTGACAATTTCGTGCAATGTGAAAGGCACTCGAAGGGGATTTTCGGTTAACAAAAAAAGAAAATGTCTTTTTAATCATTAGAGAAACAGATTCTTACATAGTTACTCGTGGATTATTGGATTTATCCAATCTCGGCTCGGACTTTAAAATTGATAATTTAACTATCTCGATTGGATAAATCCGATAATCCACTGGTATCAATGTAAGAATCTATATGTATAGAGCCAAACAAGTTCAAAGTTGCAGTGCATTGAGGATCCTAAATTCCAAAAATGGCTAAGGTAATATATGCCTGGGTAGAAAAATTTTCCTTAATCCTTAGTTTTTCGAAAAATTCAAAGTTTTGTAAGCAGGAAATTTATAAAAATTACCGCATTATTGATAGACTACTGGGCTGGTGATACCCTCGGGGACGGTTGATATACTTACATATAGCCAGGGACTCTGTAGGAACGTCACGTTAAAAAACCTATATCTGCCGCAATGCATTTTTCGCATTTGCAACGTTTTTGTAACTGCAAAATAAGCAACTTTTCCCTCACTGTAAAAAATAAATAAAAATAGCTTGAGAAACTACAGTATCTGCGCTTTTTAATTCAGTAATAATCTTATATTTCAACGTGTATATTAGCTTGCAGTAAATCTTTGAACTACGATAAGAGTTGCCGTAAACGTCAGTTTTCAGCTATCGAGACAGACAAATGCTAACCCTTTCCGTTCCTCGCGCTATTTATAGAAAGGTAAACAGACAACGAAAATTGACACACAAATGCAGAAATAAACCAGGAATCTGATTTTGTAAGTATCTCGAGTAAAATTGTAGAAGAAGGTAAGAAATTATTGATATTAACGGCATTTTTTTTAATGTTTTTGCCAAAAATAAGTGTTATTTCTAAAAATAACGGGGGGATCCATACTTTTCCAAAATCTAGAATATTTTCTCCGTAAAATCATGTTGGATATGTGTTGATCTGTTCTACATGAGCAAGGCGCGACCCTGGTAAAGATGGTATGTTTCGTCTAAAAAAAGGAGAAAAAAGATAGCCGTGAACGTTCACGACGTTACAAACCACATGAAATATTTTCTCATTGGAATTATAAAATCGGCGCTCCGTAGAAGTGTCTTCCTATTTTACAACTTTGATATCGGTGATTAACAATTATTTTCTATTTAATACTGTGTTTCAATTTCTTCACGAAGAAAACTATAGTAGTATACTCTTCACACTGATAATCACTCGCTCGCAATCACTCGAGGATAACTATTATCGACAGTGTAGAATTTCTGTTGGTTTGTAATTCAGACATATGGGTTAATTCCCTTTCCAGGTAAACCTATTGAGGCACTATGCGGGATAATAAATAAAAATAGCTTCATTCAGAGTCGGCAGGACAATTAAAGCTATATAGTTCCATATATTTTTTAACTGCCATAATATAATTCCCAATGAACTGCATTACATAATAGATGACAGAAGGCGTAATGTTTATATTATTTGCTAGGCAAATCAGAGAAAAGAATAATTATGTAAATTGTCAAATAACAATTTAATATTAAGTAGTATTTTTTTTTTATTATTATTTTCTTGTTTGTAATTAATATGTACCGATGGGCCCTTTAATTATTAATAGAATGATTTTTTTTATTTGATTTGTAGTTTAAATATTGTAAAAATATTTATTATAAAAAGGAAGATGTGGTATGATTGCCAATGAGACAACTCTCCCAACTAAGTTAAGAGACACAGAAATTAAAAACTATAGGTCACTGTATAGCCTTCAACAATGAGCAAAGCATGTACCGCGGCATAGAAAGCTATAAAGGGCATTGAAAAGACAATGTAATTAAACGAGAAAACTAACGACCTAATTTGTGTACAAAATGAACAAATTCAAACATGTATGTCATAGACAAACGACAACTATACTGAATAACAGGCTCCTGACTTGGGACAGGTACGTACATACAGAATGTGGCGGTGTTTAATATTTTAGCTCGATCTTAAGTCCTTTTGCTGCCATTTGATATCGATAATTTATTGAAAAAATATATAATATGTCTCAATATATTTGAGTATGATAAATTATTGATAAATAAATGTGACCAAATTTACAATGGCAATTGCTTGTAATCATTTGATACCTCTGTTGCATAGATTTATATTTGAAGTACAACAGTGACCACCAAAATTACAAACTTATTAATTAAAAGCAGCAACCTTTCCCGTAAATACATTTAATTTAAAGAACATTTGTAAAGGATCAAATCAAAGAAATTGCACATATGTAAATTAAAAATATGCATGACACAAACTTTATTTCTCCTCTCAATAAGTTTAAATTACCTTGATTTCAATCGTTCCATTAGTATTAAAACCCACTATAGAGAGTGAGGTGTCTTCTGACTGTGTTGGGTGTATAAATACGCAGAAACGACCAGTGGGGATGGAGACTTAATTTAATTATAATGCATTAGATTGAAACTGATTTGCTTTCTGAATTAGAAAAAATCCTTGCAATGACTCATGCCAGCCATGTTGTTGTTCTCTAACAAGCAAACCTCAGGCCAATTGACAACATAACATCAGCATGTACTCAACCACACATGGTTGAAGCCAGGCATATGAGCAAAAAAAAAATCATAATTCTACAAGGTACATGTAAATAGGATTTTTAAATGTCTGAAATATTTTTGGTATTTAAACCTTTTTATGAAAGTAGGTTAATTAAATACATTGTCATATTGACAAAGTTACATCATATCAGTTTGCAACTACAGAAAACTATACTGGACATTGTTTTTAAAGGCAGTGCTTTAAGGCCTGACTTTTAAGTCATGAGGTTCATCTTTTCATACGCAATCCATGCTGGGGGTCTTTTGGCCAGAAATAGATCCGGAAATGTTCGAATTTCTCCTCTTCTTTTTATGGTATGATATGGTTTTTGTTTCTTTCATTTACATTGGGGACTAAAGAAACGATCAGTGTGTATTGTTCGTTTTATAGAACTTGTTATAAGTGTGTATTTTGCATTATAAGCAGTCAACCTGACTACAAACTATCAATAGTTGTATATTCCGTGTGGAAAGAGGTCGGGTCAATTTCAAGTGTTATCTGACATCTAAAGATTCTTTAATTAGTTCAGACGTTGATATAACAATGAAAAGTCGACTGAACATGATTAATATTGCATCTTCTATAATTCAAAGCGGAATTCGGTTTATGAACGAGAAACCGTAAAGCGTTTTCAATTTCGGTATTAGTTATGTATGTTATCTACGTATTATCCTGGTTCCCGGTACTACGTTCCGGGTATTAGCTATTTGATATATTTGATGTGTAACATTACAATCGGGTACCAGCCAATCTACGTGTGTATGTGTACATGATTTACCGCCAAAATGACCGCCTTAAAAAATAGTCCATAAACGTTCCGTATAATGATATGCAAATTCATAATTAATCGTAACTTTTTTTATCTTTGTATTATTAATATAACAAAATGGATTCCACAAAATTGAAAATAGCATTATTTTACGAGGATTTCTCATATTTTTTTCACTTCCGGCGCAGTAATACGTATGTTTTGAAGAAGCTCGAAGAATTTGACAAAGTGATTTGAGAAGGAAACGGATAGATATACGTTCTTGCTATCAGGTAAAACAATTTAAATGTACAGAACAAACACATTTACTTCACACAAATAGTACAGGCTTAAGCTTTTTATTGTCTAGCTTATACACGACTGTAGTCAAGTGTTTAAACGACGGCGGTGACCTACAAGGTACGGGTCATACTGGGTCAAGTCTAAATATGTAAACACATATCCACGTGCTATTAGGAAGAACGCATCGTAATGCAATATCTACAATTTTTCCTCCTTTATACATCGTTTAACCAGATATATTTCTCCTTTTTACATCGTTTAACCAGATTTATTTCTCTTTCAAATACACTTAAACACGGGTTGTATGTACGTATCTTTTCTAGTGTTTTCTTGTTGTTATTAAAGTTCATTTGTTGATGTTTAGAAATTTTTGAACGACTGAACACAGGAGTGAATGAATGCAACAATTATATATACTGAAGACTTGGGCTGTACAATGATAGTGTACGTATATCATACTGATAATCATTCTAGCAGTAATTATGTTAATTTAGGATGTAATGTCTAATGACAGGAATTCATGAGCTATGCCTCAGGCTTTCTGAAAAAATATCAATGACAATGTAAACAGGAACAAAACATTGACATGAATGATGCTCTCTTCTATGTTATATAGTTATTTAGGTATATGTGTTGCACAAGTTTCAATTAAACTTAAGTTATAAAACTTTTTTTCAGGGCACAAACCCACTTTAAAGAGACTTGTCTACTGCCATACCCATCCTATTTTCATGCACCATTTGCAAGCAAGAGACTGAATGGTTTGCAAAATTAAATATCAGGACGGTGTCCAATTAAAACAAAAGAACTAAACTGGATGAATATTTTAGGAGATATCTAGACATGCTAGAGTTTTGATTTGTGAAATTGGTTTTCCTGAAAAGTCATTCATCCTAGCCTGCAGAAAGGAACTATAACTGTCCACCACCAACTGACGAGCTAATGTTGAGCTTCACATATGGAATTACTCAAATACCATCAATGTCTATGTTTTCAGCACAAATTTCACAATTTATGACACAGCTGTGCTTTTTTTTATACCGTTAAAGAGTTGTATACCAAATTTTATTTTTTTATCAATAAATATATATAATATTAATTGTGTCATCTAAGAACAAAGTCTTGTATTTTGCCAAAAGATGCATACCAGTGAATGAAAGTGGTGCAGTTCATTTTGCTTTGGTATATAGAATTGAATTACAATTGTTCATGTTATTGGAATGCATATAAAAATAAGGAGATGTGGTACAATGTATATGATATTTAGTGAGTTTATCAAGCAAAAGTGAATAAGAAATAGGTACTACTGTACAATCTCAAACAAGGAGAAAAACGCATACCGTAAAGAGAATTTCATATTTACAAGTAAGTTTTGTTTTTGCGTTGAATAATTTTCTTCTATTGTTTTAATTGCAAATATGGGAAGTGGTTAAAATGCTAATGAGACAGCTGTTATGGCCACAGAGCATTAATTGAAAACTTCTTTTTCGTTCATACCGGTAGATTTTGCCTGGAGTAAGAAACATATCTGCCAACTTTTCAAAATGCACATGGGGGTTTTACGTGAAAGATGGTTCATATAGTCATACAAAACCTTCAAGGGGGCCTTCAAATGGAAGCAGGACAAGTCTCCCCACTGGCTAATCGGCCCACTTTTTAAAAAAACACCACAAACTGATTTATCAAATCACCCCACATGTGAAATTGGTTAAATCATTTTATATCAGGGTTCTCACTAAGGATTTTTGAAGGCGAGTCCAGGGACTCGTCATTTTTGGCCATGGTGAGTCATGGTAACTGTGTTCAGTTTATACAAAATATTTCAATATTAATGTATTTGTGGACTCACCAGTTTTGAAAATGGTGAGTCCAGACAGATTTTGTTGAGTCCAGGATTCATGGACTCGCCTTAGCGAGAACCCTGTTTAATATTACTCCTGCCAACTCGCCCTACTTATAAAAAAACGGTAATTTTTAGATTAATATATATATATATATATAATTAAAAATAAAAACTCGCACCACTTTAATGAAAACTAATCTACACAGAATACAAACAAACCGAAAATTAATTTAATTACTATTATAATAAATCAGGGTTTCCCCTGGGTCAATTATTTTTTTCGCCACCTCTTTAGCCAAAACAATATATTTTTCGCCACTTTATTATATTTTTCGCCAAATATATTTTTCTGATAAGATTTTATTCCTCCCCCTTTCCGCTAAACAAGAAGTGATTTTTTCAACAAAACGAAGAATCTTATCAATTGGAATTGATCCCTCGTGTAAGGTGTAGTCATTACATTAAAGGGTTACTCTCATGACAACCACTTGAATATATTTCTTCATAATGACAGTTTTCTTTTCTAGACCATCGTAAAACCATATGCTTGAAACACGTGTGTTACTGAAACGACTTTGAAGTACCCACTCAATGATCTATATGAAAGTTAAATGATAAAGTTTTAAATCAGCGACCTTTCTAGCTTTTGAACCATAGCCAGAAATGAGTAGTGGTTTTGCTAATTAATATTCATAATATGTAAATGAGAATTGTACCACGTGATAGTAGTTTGAACTGGACTAGCTTGATAGGCTTGATATCATTAAAATCTTTAAAACACGGATATTATAAGTTGCCCGTCACAGAGTCCTTATTTACAATCACTTTGATATTTCCGTAAAGTTGTCAGGCGGCCAAAATCAAAACAATGAACGTGAATTTAGTGATTTGTTCGTGCTTTCGTGAGTTTATTCTTCTTGAAATAGTGACATTTTAATTTTACGTGGGAACCTAGATTTCAACGACTACACATACAAGGTTTGGACTTGCTTATTCTTTGGAAATTCAAGTGTCAAAATCCACCCCGGCAACCTGTTTTTGTAATGAGATTGTAAGCCAATTTTCAACACGAAGTTGGCAAATTTGACGTTTCAGCCATTGTAGCCTGTATTTTACACTGCAATGATAAAGGCCTCTCGCTTCGATATTTAAAATAGTTCAGGAACCTGTATTTTTGCAACAGCAGTCATTATGTTTCGTTTAAATGGTGTATATTGTTGTGTATATTCATTTTCTGCCCCGGCAACCTGTCTATCACTTAAATTAAAATTAAAAAAGAAAATTTTTTCAAAATTCCCTATCATTTTTAGTAATTTCCGTGACCCGTATCCGATTTCTTTAGTATAATATTCAAATAAGCAAAGTGGCGTTGATTTCTGGATATGCATTTTTCGTCATAACGACAATTTTCTTTTCAAAAGAAGGAGGAAGCGTAAACTTTGCTTCAAACACGTGCGTTGAAAAGCGGTAAATAAATCCCTTTTATGACATGCGAAAGAAGCCATTTAACCATATCATTTTGTCATATCATACAATCAACACTTTTATTAATAAGTCCTTTGATGTCGATAGATATAAATGCAATCAGCTGATTATTGATTTTCTGTCAAAATCTTAACGAGTTCAAGGTGAATTCCGAGTATTGTCTGATCGGTAAACATGGTAAAGTCAGAGAAACCCGAAAAAAGTAAATAAACAAGATGGCTGAAAATAAATCGTCATATATATTTCTTTCGCCAAATTCTTTCGCCAATGACGAATTTTAATCGCCACAATTATTATTTTTTCGCAAATTGCGAAAATGGCGACCGCCAGCGGAAACCCTGCTATTATTGATATATACTGAAGAATAAATGTAAGTTTTGAAGCTTAGTTATTTGCATAACAATTGATAAGAAACCTGTTAATTGTATCATAATGCAATATAAGGAATTGAACTTATATTAAATGGGATAACATCTTTTTCCATACGTGGGGCGAGTTGGCATTACTAAATTCATCCTGGTTAATAATATATTTATCTAGATTTCACCGATTTCCATTAGGTGGGACCAGTTGGCAAGAGTTATATTAACAGAATTTAACTTATATACAATGGGATAACATCTTTTTACATAAGTGGGGCGAGTTGGCATTACTAAATTCTTCCTGGTTAATAATATATTTATCTAGATATAAATAATCGTTTTCTATTAGGTGGGGCAAGTTGGCAGGAGTAATATTAACGGGATTTAACACAGTTCACAAGTGGGGCGATTTGGTAATCCAGGTTGGGGCAGTGTTTTTTTTAAAGTGGGGCGAGTTAGTGAAAAAGTGGGGCTATTTGCTAATGGGGCGATTGTCATGGATTCCCTTCAAATATATTCTAATGTCTTAAATTCTACAAACCACCTCTGTTCTATGGAAGATAATGATATAACTGGACTAGAAATACACACAACCTGTAATTAACTGCCTTTACAGCGCTTTCGCGCTTTGATTAAATTTTGTATTCATCAGATCTAAACAGTATTTCATATATTTGTTTTGAATCCTCCTGAATATAATGAAATATTTGCCACTTGACATTAATCAACCAATCTATATCTTTGATTATCCTGAATATAATGAAATATTTGTGACTGGGCATTAGTTAACAAATCTATATCTTTGATCCTCCTGACTATAATGAAATACTTGCCACTGGGCATTCATCAACCGATCTCATATTCTTTACAAGGAAGATTCTCCTTTCTTTCTTTTTTTTTCATATTATAAAATGAAAAAGAGTTTATATAGGTATAGAACAAATGGTTTTTATTTCTACTATTTTATACTTGTAGGCTGTGACACAACTGCTGAGCAATAAGATGGAACTAGCTGTTTGATGGTGTTTGATGAAGGATTGTTTTTATTCAGACTTAATTAAGAACATTTTGAAAAATTAGTCTGTCTTGTCTTTGTACATGTTATATAAAGCCAACGTAAAAAACCCCAAAATAAAGCATTCTATTCTTGATCTTTTATTATGATTTAATCTTTTCTTGGCTAACATGGCATTCACGATCTATGGATAATATAAGAAGATGTTGTATGAGTGCCAATGAGACAACCTTCCATCCAAGTCACAATTTGCAAAAAAGAAAAACCATTATAGATCTTAGTACTGTCTTTAAAACGGAGCTGAAGTAGACTTGACACTGAACAGTAAGCTTCAATCCCTTTAATGAATGTGACCTACAGAATTGTACTATTCGCTGGATTTGTTATAGCATGAGCAACACGATGAGTGCCACACGTGGAGCAGGATATTCTTACTTTTCCGGAGCACCTGAGACCCCAAGTTTTTGATGGTGTTCGTGTTGCTTATTCTTTAGTTTTTTATGTTGTGTCATGTGTACGATTGTTTGTCTGTTTATCTTTGACTGTTCCTCTGGTATTTTTCGCCCTTCTTCTTTAAAAGGCCCTAAAATATGACTAATATAAAACCATTCAAAATTGCAGTTATATTAAATTCTTTCCTTTTGCACTGCTATAAGACCTGCTCCATTATGATGGGTTGGGGTTCAGAGGGGTACAATTCCTAAATTCCGAGTTTACTTTTGTCCATCTCGATTTCCAGGGCCTTATTTGACAATATCTCATCTCAAAATCCCGATAAAATTACATGTTTTTATATTTTTGGAAAATACATTGATTGATGAATGTGCACTGTTCAAAGCAACCAGTCTGAGTGTCTGTTGTGCAGATTCCCTGTATCTTAAATTAGTTTTCCAGTTTGAGCTAAAAAAAAAAAAGGTAAAAATGTTCGTCGGTTACTTGATAGTGCATTGTACACGTTATTACTCTTCATAACTCTGCAATTTTTGTTGAACTAGTCTGCAGCCAGGATACAATGTCAATAGATAAAGGATGATGTGGTATGAGTGCCAAATATTTTTTTTTTTATATAAAGTCTATTTAGCTCTGTGTTATCGTTGATCACCGCAGTGACGGATCCAAGCGGAGGATTCTGGGGGTTGGAACCCCCCTCCTTTTTTGGACGATCAATGCATGTAAATGGGGACATATAGTTGGAATCCTCACGCCCTCCCGTGTTCTAGTTTGGGAACCCATCTTTTTAAAATTACTGGATCCGCCCCTGCATGTATGGCGAACAGTAACTGACATTATTCTGTATATAACTTTGTGGATTGCTTTGAAACAAGATTGTGTAACGCCAAAATCAAACACATTTTTGGGGATTAACGTCCGAAGCTTTGGGAGAGTTACTTTTATAACAATGCGAATACCCGATGAATGAAAACCCTGATTTACTGGACGTATATACACATAAATCCAGAATTAATTACATTAAATCCAAAAATCCCTATGATGATAGATATACTTCGTTTCCGAAATCGGAAGTTAAAAAAAGTGATCCGAGCCCCCCCCCCCCCCCCATTTTTCCCTCCCCCTTTTCTCTTTTATGTTCTCCAGTTTTAAATGCTTATTTGTTTTGTCATTTCCACCAAATCAGTTACAATCATAAACAAACTTTAAGTAATAAAATAAAAATTGTCCTGCTAAATATGTTCAGTTTTAGTCAAATTTTTTTTTTTTATAGTTTTACAATCTAAATACTTTTATCTCTGTTTATTTCCTTTTTTAATCATTTGAAAAAGCTGATAACGACAACATAAGCTTTAGTAAACAGAAAAAATACTTTTAAAGACAATGTATCTAAGTTATCAACATTTTTACACTTTTTGTACATGTATATTAAGTTGGCATTAAGGATAATCGGGATGAAGAAATTTTGGCAGAAAAAAATTGTATTGTCATCAAATTCCGACACGTGCTAGGGGTCAAAGGTCAAATGATTTTCTGAAACTATGTACGTTAAATTTCTTCTGCCATATGGTACATTCAAATAATACATTGATATTAATTACGAAATACTCCTATAAAAATCCCACAGAGTCCCTAAATTATTATAGGTACCAAGAAACCAAGCTGGTATTTGCATAGTAATGATTTATTTCTTATACAATGAACAGAGAATCAGACCAATGGTGCCTATTTCCGGGGGTTATTATGCACAGTGTAAATGGTATTTGATGAAATGCCGTAAATGAAACGCCTACATGTAGCAATAACAAGTCATCATTTCAGCTTTTCTTCATTAAAATGACATTAAATCGGTTTTAAAATTGAATTACTACATTCATCAGTAATTATTATATTTTCGAGGGGGCACATTTTGCTTTGACTTAATTAAAACATTTTGATTAATTTGATTTTTAATAGGTGTTTAATATGTTAAAATTTTATATTAAGAAGTAACATTCAGTTAAAACATTTTGACTTTGATTTTTGTCATTGTCAGTTTATGCCCCGAGTGCGAGAGGTAGAATATCAATCCACATCTGTGTCAATCCATGACAAATGGAAAAAAGTATTGATAGATATCTCAAATTACTATTTCCGTTAATTAATTAAGGAAAACTAAGAACCTCAGGTTCTATTGCGGTCTTTCAATGTTGACCTTGTAGATGGTTTGGGTTATGCTGATTATGCCTCTTTGTGTCATACAGTCCTTGTTGATGCCATTTTGCTTAAGCGTTCCCGGTGAAGATAAATCCAGAACAGCACTTTGGAAACCAAACGTAATACAGTGTTGATTGTATTTATAAACACTGGATTGATACCGCTGCTGATGAACTGTAATACCCTGTTCACACTATGCTCTTTTAAACCGTGTCTGACCCGAATTAGTTAATCCGGATAAAATATATGTAGTGGGAACGCCTTAACCCGGGGCGAACCCGGATATACATTATCCCTCATTTTAGTTGATGTGTATGTTGGGCGAACCCGGGTTTTAAAATTACTACACTTGTGAGGTTGTTGCTATGATAGGCATATGACGTTTGCTTAAAAAGGTTTTCAATTTTACGTAATAATTGCATGACGTCACGTATAGTAAATGCCGTAATAGTTTGACATCACAAACGTCCAACTACGGTATCAATTTACTGGATCACTAGTTTTTTTCCATATTAGATTACCAGCAGCAAGTGAGGTAGTGTATTTTGCTATGTTGAAATACCTGCATAATAAATACTGATGATACTTATAAGATTTCCGTCGCTTTCTTAGGAGGGGAGATCAGTGCGATGTGACCTACCGAGTTATACTATTGACCGAGTTTGTAATAACATGAGCAACACGACAGGTGTCACATGTATAGCTGGTTCTGCTTTCTCTTACGGAGCTCATGAGTTTGGTGGGTTCGTGTTGCTTAGTCTTTAGTTTTCTATATTGTGTCTTGTGTACTTTTATTTGTCTGTTTAGTCTGTTTAGCTTTAGTATTTCAACAAATTCAAGGTTTTGTTAACAGTTAATTCATAATTATGACCATATTTATGATTATGCATGTCAACATAAAAGCGCTTACTGCTGAGCTTGTGATAACCTCGGGGAATAAAATTTCCGCCAGCAAAGCCTTCAACCCAGTAACACTGACTTTGTTTATCATCTTGATGACGTGTTATAGTATTCTTTTATTTGTCTTTATGAATATTACTTTTAGTGTTTAGTCTGTTTTTTATGGTGGTATCCATTTGACGTGGCTCTCTACTTCCGTCACTGTATTATTGTTTTATGATAATTTATGCATTCTTGTATTTCATTTGTTTATATTGAGCCACTCTGTAATCCTTTTTTTTTAGTTTTCTTTTATATGATGTGGTTATGTACTTATTCATCTCGTCTAACGGTTTTGTCTGTGTGGCTTTTTGTGTTTCTTTCTTTCATGTAACGTGGCGCTGTCCTTCTATATCCAGTCCATATTGTGTCATCGTCAATGTTTGTTACTATATCTGTTTGTTTTATAGTGATTAAGATAATAACACAACGTTGACTGCTGTACCCCTATTTTTGATATCATTACCTGTTTGGTCTGTTTGTTTTCTTCACACATCGTAGTCAATATAATGTAATTTCATAAGACTGTCATACAAGTGACAGGTTCAGCTAGCTATACATGCTATAGAACCAGGTTTAATCCACCTTTTTCTGCATGAGAAAATGCCTGTACCAAGTCAGGAATATGTTATTTGTTGTCTATTCGTTTGATGTGTCTGATAATTTGATTTTGCTATTTGATTATGGACTGTCCATTTGAATTTCTGAGTTCAGTACTTTTTGGAGTTCATTATTTTGGGAATTTTACTTTTGAAAGTGTACCGCCATGCATATCGATTATTGTCCCATCCGTTATTAATTTTGACTGAAATTAACCCAAATTCAAATACACTTTTATCATAGAGACACAGGAAAAGTGCAAATATATGACAGATATATCTTAAATAAAGATGAACAGATAAACCTGTTTTCAATTAAGCAACCATTTAGAATTGATAATGAAAGAAAGTTTAAACCACTTTCTCAAATTCAGTTTCTTAAACTAATTGGATTACAAAAACAATTTTCTAATAAAACGACGATTGGAGGGAAATGTTTAATCATTAATTAAAGAACTCTTGAATGAGGTTTTTGAAAACATTATCAAGATTAAAAATCCGCTGGCAATTTCTAAAACAGACCCAAGGTTATCTTGTTTATATGCTTTGCTAAACGATTATCCTTACATGTGAGTTTTGAAATCGATATCATACTATTTAGATACAAATTAATACTTTTCGTGCTTGTAAATACACCAAAACCATCGCAATGCTTTAAGTTTTAAAACTTTATCAAATCTAAGTCTTCATAACCCATGTTTAAACGATTCCACGTTCTACCAGTCCGTTACTTTGAAAGCCACTATTTTGAATTCCGATTTAGATGGGTATGTATTTTCTCACAAAATAAACATGAAAGACACATTGTGAGCCTAAACATGTTCTTCTTGTCAACGTTGAAACAATACTGAAGCGTACAAAAGGTGTAAATACGTCTTTATGTTTTATGTTTGACATCGTGAGTATACATGTGACGTCACATTGTTCAGTTACTAAAGACAATGCAGTTTCGCCGACTTTTTCATTTATGTCATTTTACGTCAAAATAGTTTTTAAATGGTATTTATTTAAATATGCTGCATTAGAATGGAGAAATCTGTACTGTTTAAAAATCAAATGTTTGAGCATTTGCATTTATAATTCCGATAGCAAAAGAAAACTGTACCTAGGACTGGACTGAAAGCAAGATCAATGTGGACTTTATACTCAAAGACTAAAAGTTTAGAAAGACACACTATTGTGTGATGCATAGGCTAGGCCAATGTTTCTTTAATATATTCAACGCAAGAAAAATTGTCTTTAAGTTCCTAATTCTGCTCTAAACTTTACAGCATAAATGTGTACTTTAAAATTCCAACAATATTTCAGACAATGTCCGAACATGTAAACTGTATGTAAAAATGCGTCAATATGGTCCAAAATATTTACAAGATCAATGTTTAGAAATTATTCTAAAAACGAAGAATAATCATTGATGACAACAAACAAAATTGTATTGACATTATATAATGTGAAGAATTCTATAAAAATGTCTTTTCTGATACAGAATAATTAATTGTGGTAACACATATCGTAAATTTGAGGCTAAGTTTGACAAAGAAAATAAAGTCACATGAAAATAAAATAAAAGTTACGTAGAAATGTATTCCTGTTATATCATACACATGTCTATGATACCATATTGCTCATTTACATGCAAGTGATACTTTAATCAATATTTACTTTTATTCCGATCTGGACCTTAATTTTGTATCAACTATTTTAACCTTTTTTATAATTTCTTTTTTTGGGGGGGTATTTCTTCATCTCATTCAATATTTTTATGAATTTTAAGTTGAAACGTATTTTTGACATATTTCAGAAAGCAAGAACAAATTTCTTCATCAATCTTCATATCATAAGCAGTCGAAGCTCAGTTTTCAGTGCATTTAAAAGAATGTTCATATGGAAAAAAGATATACATTTATTTCATTTATTGGTTTATTGACTGTTAATATTTTGTCTTTTTAGATATTTCAACATTGTTGTGGCTTGTGCAGATACTTATTTGATTGTTTTTCTCGCTAATTAATAGTATGTAATCAAGTTAGCTACAGGCGCGCTAATTCTGTAATGATTTGATGTGCTTGCTTTGTGATGTAGTGTATGGATCAAATACTTTAAGCTATGCGTATTCCTGAGTTGTTTTTTCTTCATTGGCTATGGGTATAGATTTGATGACTATGCACTACCTTTATGGATATATCATGTATATGTATATTTACATACATTTTAACTTGGACATATGCATGTATACACATACAAACATACATACATAGATCTTCATATTTATCTTCAATCCATGCTTTAATTTTCTTGCAGGAAAAGGGAGATAATTCAAAATATAAAAAAAGAACACTTTAAAAATGTGGTTCTTCTGGAAATCATTTCTGAGTTTTCCTCCACAGAGAAAACTCAAACGTAAAATAATTAAAGCCGATAAAGTTTAAGTTCTGGGGAACATAAATGCACAAGACATAAATTAGAAAGATAATACTACTTTTTTGACACCTTTGTTGACCGTTTGACACTAATTTTCAGAGAAGAATAAAAATCGGTCTTGTATATGATGATGATAACTTAATTGAACCAAAAAATGTATTTTGTATATAAAAAGTGACATAAATGTGCAGGTTAATTGTCTTTATGAACCAGGATTAAGACAAATAGTAAAACAACTTTCTGAATACTAGCCATGAAAAAAGATATCGTATTAATTCGATCCATTTCAAAAGATTATTTGATTTTTTAAACTCATTCCTTTAGTTTTTCAAAATTTTCTTTTTGTTATGAACGCTTACTTCTTATATTAAATATATTGCCACTTTAAGAAGGCTTTTTCATAAATTTTATGATGAGCAATATGATAATGGATATCAAAATCATTTGACCGTGCACACCAAAACATGCGTTTGTCTCTAATATTTAATTAACTGTGCATTTGTATTCAGATATCGCAGATCAAATTTATTCGTTCATTGTGTAATCATACGTTTTTTGATTGAGTTAAGTCTGCCAATTGATATTTTATCGTATGTTTTTATATGTTGTGATGTTATGCTATTGTTTCAGAAAAAGGGAGAAGGTTTGGGCCCATTAAAACGTTTAATCCCGCTGCAAATGTTTGCACCTGTCCTAAGTCAGGAATCTGATGTACAGTAGTTGTCGTTTGTTTATGTAATATATACGTGTTTCTCGTTTCTCGTTTTGTTTATATAGATTAGACCGTTGGTTTTCCCGTTTGAATGGTTTAACACTAGTTATTTTGGGGCCCTTTATAGCTTGTTGTTCGGTTTGAGCCAAGGCTCCGTGTTGAAGGCCGTACTTTAACCTATAATGGTTTAATTTTTGAATTGTTGTTTGGATGGAGAGTTGTCTCATTGGCACTCACACCACATCTTCCTATATCTATTGTTTTGATTGAACTAGGTGTCGTGCCATTACATTCCATAGGTATTAAACAGATATAGGAAGATAATGTATGTTTTCATTCCGTTTCATCTCCATTTTTTCTACATGTTCTTTTCTTTTGTGAGTTTTCCACTCGAAACCTTTATATTGGTGAATACAATTGCATTGTTTCTAATCCCCTTATCCCAAATTGGATCATGTTGATGTTGAATTTATATGTAATGTATGCATAATAGGAGACACATCCAGTGTCGCTACTTTAACAGTTTATACATTTATCTTACTTTCAAGTTTTGTGTCATCTTCGTCGATATATGAGATTTGAGCATCGGTAAAGTACTATTGGATTAATGTGTACAATAATTTATACCGATAATAATAATGCTACATTTGGATAGAACAGAATAAGTATCCCTCATGATCAGTCTTTCGGTGACTTTATATTTTCATGGATAACTCCTGTACAATCTAGGTTTCGACATTCTATATAAAACATAGGAATGAAATAGTCTAACAACCTCCATAATTGATTGGGTACATATCAGCATCAACAGAATGATAACAGTATCAAGGACAAGTGTCGTGTTACGATGAAATCTCCTCATTAATACATAAAATATGAGATTGAACAGGCAAAGGGGGTACAACATATGAAGTATACAAAAGATGAAAAGCTAAAATTAGGAAGATAGGACTTATAAAATAATCTGGATTGATCTCAGATATAAATAAGTGCTTCAAGTGATTTATATAATGAAACAAGAGGAGGAAAGCAACAATAAAGAAATACTCGAGATCGATCTGATTTATATAATGATAAAAGGGGAAACAGTTTTAAGGTTGATATTTCTTTAAGAAAATAAGCCGGGGAGATTTTAGACATCTCCCTTGGAATAATACCTGATTGTTAATGATAGAATATGCTAAAAAGTTGAGTTTGAAAGCAAATATGTATGTAATTGAATATGTATGAATAACGGCAACAGTAGTACATCTCTGTCCAAAAGTGAAAAATCGAAAAAATCCAGTTTATAAACAAAACCGATTGAAATACATCAACAAGAGCAGGAAAACAACGGAAAAACATAAACACTGAACTACAAAAATAACAAACGTCGACATTCATAGAAACAGATTATTTGATAAAAACTGCAATATTTCTGACTCGGTCTTTTTGAAAATAAAAGGGGGCTTTGACCAAGATGGATATAAAAACTGCAAATGTAAAAAAAAGAATCTGTCCGACTAAAAGTTACAATATTCTAGGTGGAAACAACAAATATGCGCCGAGACGAACAGTCAAACATCTTTCATTCAATTGGGAAGTTTAAGCAAGCTCAGATATAGGAAGATGTGGTGTGAGTGCCAATGAGACAACTCTCCATCCAAATAACAATTTAAAAATTAAACCATTATAGGTTAAAGTACGGCCTTCAACACGGAGCCTTGGCTCACACCGAACAACAAGCTATAAAGGGCCCCAAAATTACTAGTGTAAAACCATTCAAACGGGAAAACCAACGGTCTAATCAGACTTGTTAATGTGATTGGTAGCGTTTGATTTTTTTTTTATTTTTTTTAACTTTTTCATAAAAGAGAAACAACTCATTAGTCGAAAAAAACGTCAATCACTGGGCAAAAAAAGATCCAAATACGAACAACCGTGTGTAATACAAAACATAGTGAACCAAACATTGAACTAGACAAATCCATCCAGAATCCAGGTTGATATAATGTGCCTCGGAAATGTATGCCGATCCTTCTTCATATATGTCACCAAAAGTGTTATGATGAAAGTACACACCGGTGATAAGTCTAATTCGGTATGTCACATTCGAGGAAAAGAGGATTGGTTGGTAGTAACGACAGTTTGCGCATAACGTCTTAAAATATGTAAATAAAATATAAAATAACAGCAATCCTATTCGTATTGGCGTCCGTATTTTAGTGTAAGTTTCGGAAAAAGAATTTTCTCACTTATGTTGGTCAATCGTTTGTTTTCTATGTAGTGAGTGTATCATAAACATTTGTTAAGCTATTCGACGGTTTTCATTGGTCATGGTGTTTTCAAATAAAAGACATCATTTGGTCTTCCCGCTCTTGAACTTTATCCTCTATTTGGTTTGTTTTGTGTTGTGTCTTTTTTTTTTTCGATTGTCATAGATGAGTCTTTTGTGTATGAAAAAAGTTAAATCACAAAAATACTGAATTCTGAAGAAAATTCAAAACGAAACTTCTCTTATCAAATGGCAAAATCAAAAGATAAAACACATCAAACGAATAGACAAAAACTGTCATATTCCTTACTAGTGCGTCTGGCGTACTAATTTTTGTCCTGGTATCTATGTTGAGTCTATTCATTTCCTCAAAAACAAATGTGGTATTTAAAGAGTTTATGCACTTACTTGTATGTTCAATTGTAAATAGAATTCTTTTTCATGAACTTTATGTTATGTCTGACAAAAAGTGAATGTGATATGTAGGTTAAATTACTTATTTGAAAACATCTTCATTTGTAGTTTACATTTTGTCTTGGAAACAACATGGCCTACACATGTTTAAATATAGTATGCAATCAGAATAACGAATTGAGTGTTAAACCTCATTACGGTTTGAACGCTTTCCTCACTTCTTTATAAATCATATTAAGATAAGGGCGTGTTTACAACTGCACAGTATATGCCACATGTTTATGTATAAAAAGGAAGGAAAACCGTTCCTGTACAAATTAAAGTATTCTTATTGTAAATACATCATTTACACAAATCATGTCTCTTTAGGAGATATATATAACATATAAGAATACGTTTAAATTGTGGTTCCTATATTTGATTTTCATGTATCAAGACTCCAATAAATGGAGGGGTTTTACCGAGTTTTAGTTTACTTGTAATTTTTCCTATTATTCATTTTAGTTGTAATGTTAAAAATATGCTTTGACCTTTAAAAATTATAAAAAAAAAGTGCATATGAACTCTTCAATCTAGGATATGATTTTTTGCTGAATATTATGTTTAAGGTGTTTTGTCTTGTCGAAAATCCCATAAACAAGAAATTTTGTCTGATTATCTTTTCGTGTGAACATATCATCAATTACTTTAGGCTCAAGTTGTAAATATACCCCTGTAAAACTTACATAACTGTTCTTTATCAAGTTTTAAAAAATTAAAAATTCTGAGAAATCTTGGATAAAGCCATTAGTCCATAAAATCATAATAATTTCGATTTGTTATCAGAAAAGTTTAAATAAGGTTCTATTCAGTCATTTATATTTGGATTACGTTTTTCTTTTGTGATGAGGGTAATGAAAACAGTATACATAGATATAGGAAGATGTGATGTGAGTGCCATTGAGACAACTCTCCATCCAAATAACAATTTAAAAAGTAAACCATAATAGGTTAAAGTACGGCCTTCAACACGGAGCCTTGGCTCACACCGAACAACAAGCTATAAAGGGCCCCAAAATTACTAGTGTAAAACCATTCAAACGGGAAAACCAACGGTCTAATGTCTACAAAATAATAGCTAGCTTGTATTGAGTGTCGATTGTTTGTTTATACCATATTTGTTTTCCTTTCCTGTTTTGTACATAATGAGTACGGTAGGTGTTTCGCCAGAATTGTTTTCCATTTTAATTGTTCAATCCATTATAACTTGTTTTGTAGAATGAGTTTTAATTATTGTTACAGGATTTACGATGACCCTTATTTGCTGACTTTCATGAAAATTGCGTTTGGATAACAACATTATAATCGTATCAATGTTTATAAGCCACGAAAAGGAATATATAAACCTTTTTGAGTATTAGTTATTGCTTGCGTTGTAAAGTAATTAAGATATTCATAGTAAGGTGTATTGGCTTGTGTGTTATTTAGGCACCTGCCCTGGGTGACTCCTACATATGGACAACAATACTATGTGTTCATTTGCATCAGCCAAGGACTTAACTCATAAATGTTATTTTCATAATGGATGCAGGTTAATATACTTGTACTCTAAACATTATGGTTTGCGTGACTATATATATATTTCATTTTTAACTCAATTTATATTTCATGTTTTGAGTTGTATTTTCTATATTGCAGTTGTTTATTAGAGTATTCCGTAATGGGTCCTCTATAGGAAATAAGATTTATCTTATCTCAACTTAATGGAATCAATGTCATGTTACATCTCTCAATCTTTGTTGAGTTTTGGTTGTTCTGTTTGACATTTCGGTTTCTTATTAAAAACAAATCATTGTAACGTAAGGGTATCCAAATTGCACCGAGTACCCAAAGTGCACCTATTTAGAAAAAATAGCAACACAACTCTTACAAGATTTCCTAGAGACTAAAAAAATTGTATTTTTCTGATTTGATACTATGTACGTCTTTCAACATAGGTAAACATATTTAGATTACACAAAACGTTCACAGTATTTATCAACAGATAGACTGTTTACCGAAAAAGCAAAATGTACGAAAACGTCACCATGCGACGTCATCAAAACGTCATCTTTTTAAAATTAGAAAATACAACATATTATAAGTATCCATTTCGTAAAATATGAAGAATAAGCATGGACAAATATCCAATTGTTCAAAATATTTGAAGAATTTAAACAAAAGCTCGGTTATTAGACTTTTGACGATGTGAAATTAAGCATGGAAGCAATTTGGGTACTCCTCATTACAGAATCATGGATAGTTTGGAGGTTGATTCAAACCCATTTTTTGATGACTCAATATGGATTAAAAATTAAATTGGTGCACCTATACAACAAAGAAGGATTGGGCTACAAAATAAACACAGTGTGGACATTTTTTTCTTGATCATAAGTTGCAATTTGGATACCGTCACGTTATACATAATGCGATAATAATTTACCTTAGCCGTATTTGGTACAATTTGTTTTTGAATTGTTCGTCCTTTATGCCCTTCAACTTTGTATTTGTTTTGCTTTCTAACTATTTGGAAACTACGTCACTAATGAGTCTAAAGTAGACGAAACGCGCGTCTGGCGTATCAAATTATAAGCCTGGTATTTACATCACTCGGTCGATGCCACTGTAAGTAAGAAGACAACGAAAACTTGTTTCTTTTTTGTTTAGAAATTGTTTAGAAATTTTGCAGCATCATTTATTCGGATAAATAAAACCATAAAAAAATTCGCGCAAACTAGTCCCTCGTCAGATGAGATTTAAGCATTTCTGATCGATTATTCTGGTGTGAAAGATGCCAAAGAACGGGAAAATTTTTTTTCTAGTTATATACAGGTGCATGGAACAATTTATTGAACAACAAAATGTCTTCCTATGTGACGTTTCCATATCCGACGTCAGACACTCGAAGCAATGAATGTGTTTTTTTAATTTGATAGATGCTTTTGTGCTTTTTTGTAAATGATTGGTTTTTTTAAGATTGTAACACAGATGACTGCTGTGCTCATATTTTGACCTAGTATGTCTGTTTTGTCCACGAACCGTTGTAAATATAATGGAATTTGATGCGACTGTCATACAAGTGAGAGGTTGAGCGCTATTAAACAAGGTTCAATCCACCATTTACTACATTTGAAAATGCCTGTACCAACTCAGGAATATGACAGTTGATGTGTAACAAATTTCATCTATAAAAAATACGAATGATAGTAAATTAAGGCGACGATAGTTTACCGATGTTCAATGGTAATACATTACTGTACAAACAGTGAAATCTAAACATTTCTACTCAAGTTACTTCAAAGCCACATTTCTCTCAATTTAATTTACACTCTTTATATATTTTCCACTAATAATAAAGAGGACTCATCATATTTTAAAGCTAAGAGATAAAATAAGTATACAGATAAAGTAATATTGTAGAAAAAACTATTTAAACATTATAAACTTGGAACAACGAACGTATGGAAAACATAAACCATAATCAAGTTAGCGCGTAATTTCGAAAGATAATTGTTGTCGATATTCCAAAATTGTCAATTAGATTGAAAGATTTTCACTTAATTTGAGAATCCATGGAATTTATATTTGGCCCAATGATGATGAATATGGATTTGATTTATCAACTGGAAACTTAATCAGCATCCAGGTATACAAGTATATTTTTATCAAATATATTTCCTATTGCAAAAGGTTTCCACCTTACACATATAAATCACATTTATAATCGCTATAAGTGTCGTATTTTAATTTTGAGTTGTATAAAAGAACGCAAATAATACAATTACCGTGCGTTAAACATGTGTTTTGGGAATATCTTTCATCTGCTACATTCTATCCAGAACTTGAAAGAAACTTTAGAATCAACAAAGGTCCGTAACAAGTAAGGTCAATAATGTCTGAAACAGTTGCACACTTGACCTGAGCAAAACAGACTATTTTATCAGCTGAGAATTAACATCGTGACTAACATTTTAGTTAAAGACGTGAATATCTTTTGAAGAGGACATTTTTGTTTGTTTGTTAGAGTCCTGTTAGTTGCATCTCTTTGTGTCAAATTCAGTGATTGTACAGGGAATTTGTAATTCAATAATTATTTCATTATAAATGTTTGGTCGACGGAAAAACATAAACTATGACAGTATGAGTAATGGGCTTCATCCCGAGCCTTTAATTGCATAGTATATATATCACAAGTAACAGTATATATTTACTTTTGAGCACCTGTGATCAGTTCTGAGTTTTTGGTTTGCTTCGTGTTTCTTAGTCTTTAGTTTTCAAGCTGTGTTCTGTATACTTTTCATTTCTTATCGTTTTACATTTTGTTTAATGGCATGCTTCGTTTGTATTTTACTTTGTTTATCCTTTTGTATCGTTTGATTCTCTTGTTTGAATCTATATATTTACAACAACACATTCCTAGCATTCATTAGAAGGATTAGAAAAGTATGCTTTATAAGTGATGTCGTGTTTTTCGTTCAGGAGTACTAGTATCAGAAGTGGTAAATCACAGCATATTTAACTTTTATTCGCTTTTATGATTTTATATTCTGACATTACAGAATTGTTATCAGAATATCTAAAACCATTTTTGTCATGTTTTATTCCCTTTTGCGTCTTTTGTCAATTATGTTTTTGGTTTTTTTTTGGTTTTTTTTTACTTTGTGTGAATCTGATTAAACAGGCTATGTTCAAATGACTTTTAAATATAGACTTCTCTTGAACTGAACTTTAATGTGCGTATTGCTATGTGTTTACTTTTCTGCATTGGCTAGAGGTATAGAGGACAGTTGGGACAAAAGTAATCAAGTGTACCAGGATTATAATTTAGTGCGCCAGAGGCACGTTTCGTCTACATAAGACTTGAGATCTCACAAACATGTTTAACCCCGCAGCATATTTGCTTCTGTCCCAAGTCAGGAGCCTCTGGCTTTTGTTAGTCTTATACTATTTTTAATTTTAGTTTCTTTTGTTCAATTTGGAGTTTAGTATGGCGTTCATTATCACTGAACTAGTATATTTGTTAAGGGGCCAGCTGAAGGAAGCTACCGGGTGTGGAATTTTTCGCTGCATTGAAGACCTGTTGATGACCTTCTGCAGCTGTCTGTTCTATGGTCGGATTGTTGTCTTTTTGACACATTCCCAATTTCCATTCTCAATTTATTTAAGCGCCGTTACACCATTGTCAAGGTTGAGAGAGGATTTAATCTCCCTTCATATTCTTTATGTACTAATCTCAAGCCAGGAGTGAGTAATTTAGTGGATGTGGTAGGTTAATCTATGTTTCGTTGATTTGTTTTGTAGTTACTCTCCCCGTTTTGTTTTTTATTTAGTTTGAATGAATTTACTTTTTGTTTATTTCATTCTATTCCATGGAACAACCAAAATTAAGAAAAGTTATAAATAATTGTGATTGTAAAATGCTTGACTCAATACTACAGCAGATAAACATATATTACATTCATTTAAAACAGTAAAACAAAGTTTGTTGGGAAATAAAATACGAAAAAGCCATAGAAATATCCCTGTCCAAAAAAAATTATGTGAGATAAATTGTCGATCTATCATAAAAACACATCATTTGTGGAGAGGTCAGTTGTTGTTGAACAATGTATACATCGAATTTATTTAAAAAAAGATCATTTCGGTAAACTTCGAATGCGTATTTTTAGAATTCTTAATGGACTTACGAAAAATTTGAATAAAATAACGGAAGTTGTTGTGGAAAATATCAAGTAAATAACATTTTGATGACTCTTTACTAAGTTTGGTCATAAATAGTGATTTATAACAACACAAGCAAACCCTGCTATCGAAGGGACAAAAGTGGCTCATATAGGAATACCTACAACTTGGAAAATGATTGTCTTTTAGAATTTCACAACACATCACATCTTCCTATTCCATATGAATGTAACGTGTAATAAAAAACAGAGAGGAACACATTTATAGACTGCATAAAAAGACAGAACGAACTAGAGTACATGAGGATATATTCACAATTTGATTAGTCGCCTATTGATTACATGGATGTGATATGGAGTAATAATAAATACTGTACTGATTAAATAATGAAAGAATTAATATGTAAACAATGCATAACATAATGACCATTCTCCCCATCCGAATGGTTCAATACTTTCATAAGACTTTTGATATAGTTTTAAATATTTTCTCTGTTTTATACGTTTTCACACTAACATTAGAATGGTGATCTTCATTTTGATTACACTGGATGTTGGGGTTATAGTTAAAAATCAGCATCCGATTAAATAGAATAAATTCTACGTACAATTAATACTGGTAAACAAATAATCCTGCCGATATTTTATCACAAACTATACATATCAACTAAAACTAGTGGGAAATAACATACATCTTGCAAGCATTCTTGAACTAATCTAAAACTGATTTAGCACTACTACTGTTCTGGATGTTCCATATTCTGAAGTACTTTGACAGTCTATCCACTTTTTTCTTTTGCGATGTAAAGGTCGTAAAACGTTTGTTATACCTGAAACATAATCATAAAGTATTTTATTTGACCGATAATTAAGCATAACATTTATAAATAAATATATATATATACGGTAAACAATTGATAGGAACATTTGAGTAAACCTGTTTATCAAGTTCCTAAATTAGACTTTATATAAGAGGTGTTCTTTAATCTGGGGGTAACGATATATAGGTATTACTATTAAGGGACATAACTAGGGATTGTTTCTGCTAAAAAGGGCTGCATTTAATAGTAGATTCACGTCTGTAGTTTCATTTCATTGTGATTTCATTCTTTAAAAAACAAAGAAACTATTGGAAAACAAATGATAGAGCTACGTCATTTCTAAACATGTGTGTCATTTGTTTATGAGGGTCGGTTAAAAACAATACTTTACGGCAAAGGAAATGATTCAGTTTCCCAATTGTGACCATTTCATTTTGAAACCAATAGTTCCAAATAGTGAAGTTGAAATCTTCTATTCGTAAATTCTACGGACGCCATCAAGAGTTGGTTGACCGTTATGAAATATCCGTTATACAGATAATATCAGGAATGTTCCTTTAATATGTCGTAACTACAATACCGTTCCCTTTTCACGAATGTGAACTACAGAATTATGCTATTTACCGACTTTTTAATAACAAGAGCAACACGACAGGTGCCACATGTGGAGCAGGATATACTTACCCTTCAGTAATCCCCCTCATTTGTTGGTTGGGTATGTGTTGTTGTTGTACCCCTATTTGTGACAATTTGTTTACACATCAATGTCAATATAATTAAATTTGATGCGAATGTCGTACACGTGAGAGGTTTAGCGCTATAAATCCAGGTTCAATCCATCATTTTCTACATTTGAAAAAGCCTGCACAAGTCAGGAATATGTCAGTTGTTGTCCATTCGTTTGGTGTCTTTTTGTCAATTGATTTTGCCATTTGATTTGGGAGTTTACGACTGACTTTATCACGGAGTTCAATATTTTTTATTTTACTTTTTGCATTAAGGCATTAAATAAATATGGTTTAAACATAAACAACCCCTGAAACAAGTCAGGAATAGGACAGTCGTGTTCCATTCTCTCTGTTGGTTAAAATAGTCTGAATATTTTCGGTATTTCTTTTATAACATTTCATTGTACTCAAGACACTGTACACCCATACATTGATTCATTCTGTTATAAGTGAATAATACTATACCTTTCTTAAAGTTTTCGTTAAATCCTGTATAAATTAGCGGATTTAATGCACTATTGGAGTAGGACATACAACAAGCTGCAAAATTTAATCCATAATACCAATCTCCAAGCTGGAATCAATAAACAAATACATAATTCACAAATATAAATTCTTTAAACGTTATCAATTTTTGGTCTAACAATGATTCTATATATCAAAATAATGAATAAAAAATAGAAATAAAAGGAAGTAAACTAAGTAAAAACTTTATTTATTTATAGATTGAATGAAATATTATAAGGTAAGCTCTATCTTCAAATTTTCTATTATATTATCAGTTTTAAATACACCCATATTGATACCAAAATTAAAAATCAAAAATAACTTGGGATTATTTGATGCATTTGTTGAATCCTTATGTTTTTCTTGTGAAAATATAGTTCCAAGCAAAAATAATCAGAAAAATCTGCCCTTTTTACTGTCTTTTGTATAATCCCCTGTTTGTTTGTATTTTTGTTGTGAACTGAAGACGACGATTATCTTTTAAGATTGTTAATGTTATGAATTTGAATGCAAAAGTAAACGTTCTCAATAATGCAATAACCTCTAATTGCTTAAGGGGTCTGACACATTTGATTAAATCGTTATGTTATAGTCATCGCTAAAAAATCATATTCGTTTTGTATGAAAGAAGCTATAGTAACTAGAAATGTTGTAACAAACGAAACTGTAATTTCCTCATTTTAAAACTAGATAACTGTTTCGCTAATCTAAAATCCTGCTTTAGATATCTATGTGAATATGAACAAACCTTTAATCTATTTGGCCTAAGCTCACTGTACAATAGTATAACTTGATATGGCAGCCAGCACACAACAAATACAATTAAAATGGCTACTAACATTACAATAACCTGAAATCACAAATATGTCCTATTATTAATTACAGTATGCATAAATTCTCTTACTGCGACATTTGTAAATGTTACGGATGTCATCATGAGTTGGTTGACCGTTATAGAATAACCGTTTCACAGATTAAAATGGAAATGTTCCTTATGTCGTAAATTCAATCCACTTCCTTTTTCACCACGAATGAGACAGTTCTACCGAATTAGGCTATTTACCTGGTTTGTAATAACATGAGCATCTCCACTGGTGCCACATGTGGAGCAGGATCTGCTTACCCTTCCGGTGTACCTGATTGCAACCCCAGTTTTTGATGGGATTCTTGTTTGACAAGTCTGTAGTTTTATATGTAGTGTCTTGTGAACTATTATTTGTCTGTTTGTCTTTTTATATTTTAACCATGTCGTTGTCTATTTTCGATCTATGAGTTTGAGTTCGGCCCTCTTTGTCGAGTCATGCTTGTTAAAATAAAAAATAAAATCACAAAAATACTGAACTCAGAGGAAAATCAATTAGGAAAGTCCATTATCACATGGCAAAATCAAATAACAAAACGCATCAAAAACGAATGGACAAGAACTGTCATATTCCTGACGTGGTACAGGCATTTTCAAATGTAGAAAATGGTGGATTAAACCTGGTTCTATAGCGCTAACCCTCTCACTTTAATAACATTCTCATCAAATTCCGTTATATTTACATGATGCGTTTAATATCTAAGTGTATTTGCTGATTTTAATCATATATAAAGAGATTGTTGAATATCTCTTGTCACCAAAATATAAACCATGCACATGACTAAATAAACACAATCTGATGTTCTTTTTTGAAGAGAGAATATGTGGATTATGTGTGGACTTAAAATTAATTTAGGACATTACAAAAAAAATAGGAAAATAGAATGATGAACTGTATATGTGTCACAGGAATGTATCAACGCCACAAAAATTGAAGTCACATGTAAATTTCAAAAGAATGGATATTAATCGAGATTAGGTTTGTAATTATGTTATTTGATGTGTTTTATAACATTTACAAGAACATTAACATAGAAATGTGTCCCCGGAATAAATGTACCGAATCGCAGGTGTCGGCAAAAATTCAACCAAATATCTATATTCACTTGAAACAAAATACAACGAAATTCTGAGTGCAGCCCAGTTCATAAAAAATAAGGCAACGATTTCTCTGACCTAGTCTAACAAGGCTGTTACTCGTCCAACCATCCTGCTAGAAATCAAACCAGTTTCGTAGTTATAGTTGTTCTCGTATTCAAATCAATTGAAGCAATGAACTTAATGTTTTCTTTTTATACAAAAGTCATGTCACAGTAGTTTATTTTTATTCCATATATGTTACCATCCCATGGAATGTATTTTTTTTATCAACTATTTTCATTGAACTGGCGACATTGTGTCTCTGATCATTTGATGAACATTATATCCGATTGGCTAGAGTTTTATTGAGCTATATTGTTAACGGTGATTAAGATGCGCAAGGCAATCTCTAACCACGAACAAAAGTCATTTATAGCTTTCCATTAAAGATGTTTTCAATGGGTGGCATTGAATAAAACTTACAGACTATTATATTAGTTGTGGTGAACCGTAAACAATCTCATCAAATGTCAATGTCCACTACAAGACTGTACGTATTGTAACATTAATACCAATACCTTAAAGTGTCATTTTTATTCTCGTTTTCTAGCAAAGGAATCATTTTACACGTAAATGTGTCTTGTCATCGGTTAAATATTGGCAATTCGGTACTTATATTAGGCTATATTCCATCTATAAAGTACGATCAAACGGGTTGAAAAAGATTTTTTCAAAATAGTGCGTTGTGATTTATTCATCTGGTTATAGGAATATTATGTTAAGTAAAGCAATTGTTTAAATCACTTTTCTTGTAAAATGCGTCTGTTTTATAGTGGGTTTTTAGATCAAGAAAAATGGGGTATGAGTGCAAATGAGACAACTCTGTATTCAAATTACACTTTATAAAAGTAAACCATTGCAGGTCAAGGTATGGCCTTAAACACGGAGAGTTTTGCCAATTTCAAAATTTCAAAGTTAAGTTGTTCTAGCCCCAAATATGTGTTTCAAGAAAATACATTAGGTGAAATAATGCATTATCATGAAAAGAATATTAATGGAAATCAATATTTGTCCGGATTATGGGTTGGTAGTATCCATTAAATGTACTGGGAGTTATGAGACTTATTTTTTTTACGTTTCGGTTCAAAAACTACCACTATAAATGGACTTTTACCGCAATTAGTTCGTGTGAGGTTAATACTATCAACATTTTACTGGCAATCGGTTAATGAAATGCAATTAATAGGAAAAATATTAAAACATGCTGTCGACGATAGCAAAATCTGTTATGTTGAAATGGCAATCGAAAACAAACACAGACAAAAGTCAGCTGTTCACAATAGCAAACGCATTTTTCTCTATATTTCTGCCAAAGAACGTAGTCGATCATAGAGAAATACTTAGTGATACATAAATGTTTCCATGGATGTAACCATATGTTAGAGCAAAAATTACTCCTAACACAACAATCACAACGACCTTAATTGACTTATGATAAACAAAACAACAAATATAACTTTTCCTGCAATAAAATAAAATCTGATATTGACTTCATGTCGTCCGTCATGAGAGTTTGATTGCGAATTCAAATCTGATAGTGTCAATTATTCAGCGTAAATGCAGTTGATTAGATCTCGGAGGAATGATTTCAAAAATGTGCAATTTCATTTACGTCTAACTATGTCAATTAGTCGCTTAGTCATAGGTCTTGGGTATTGTTTAAAATTAAATTCAAATTATTAAAGGTTGTTGGTGTCCTTAGGTTTTTTAGTGCAATCAAGTTTACTACTTTGTACGGGGTTGTAAGTTGGTCATCAATACGACTTCACAGATAAATAACGAATATTCAACGAGGGATCTGTATGTATAAGTAACGGTCCTTTTGTATTTCAAATTCTGTTTGAAACACATTCACTGTAATTCACTGCACATTGCTTGTTTGATCGTGCAGAATAAAAATATCGGGATATACAGATTTTTTTCATAGGTACTATTTCTGTACTAAAAAAATGCAGTACTGGAAACTTACTTTTAATATTTAGAAATATTTCTTTACTTTAAAACTGTTGTAATATTCAGGTACTTGTAATTTACAGTACTTGATTTGTACTAAATATTTTGATACAGAAATAATACACTATTCCATGTTTGAAAATCATAACTTTAAGAGATTTGAAATAGAAAACATTTCAAAATGCCGAACATGTAACGGTAGTAACCAAACATCTGTAGTACCTAAATGTCAAGTACAAACAAAGTCTTGTAAAATACAGGTACCTAAATATTACAATAATATTAGAGTAACAAAATAGTACTGAATTTTAAAAGTAGATTTCCAGTACTACAAACTTTTAGTACAGAAATAGTACCTATGCAAAAGTAGCTGTGTGTGCTATGGTTGGCAATAAGACAAATATCCACCAGAGTCTTTATGATGTGGTTGTCATCAACTAATGTCCTTCAACAATGAGTACAAAAGAAATATATCTTTATAAAAGGCAACCTCAAAACAAAATGGGAAACAATAAAAATGTTAATTAAACATGCCAGACGAAACAACTAACCAAAAACAAATATGAAAGACATTAGCGTTTATCACAATTTTAAAGCGTGGTCAGTGATCAAACTTGTTTATTCATATCTTTCTAACAAATAAGGTTTATAACCTCGTACCTCTGCCTTTTATCTACTTGGATGTACTTGTCAATGAAATACTCCAAGTATATGATATGTATATCCTGCTACAAAATGTATCTATATTAGTACATTGACTGATCCAAAGAGATAGCTAGTAGGAAATTGATATAATCATCTCATTTCTACACACAACGTTTAATATAATCATACTTTGCAGTTTCAATGTTCAACCGTTTAATCTTCATGTCATTACGTCCTTTTTCCATAATTTACCTGCGGGTTATTAGAAAATATCCAAATGCATAGAATAATCCAATTTGAGTTGTGATGTTGTTTAATAAAATAATAAGACAGCGCTTTATAATAGCTATTGTCTCTTCATGATATCTTATGTGAAGCCTATGAATGCCTTCAAGTTTTGCCAAAAGCATTTGAAATTTAAGATCTGCATTCAGCAAGATTTTCAAAGGTCGTCACAAGCTATTAGATTTTTATATATATTTGCACAAAATAACCATGGTCACTTATACACAGGAAATGACATTTTATTTTAATTTGTTGTAAATTGGTAATATTAATTTTACATTATGTTTTCTTTCCGTTTGTGTCTTGTAATAATCAGTGCATTGGGTACACCTAGCGAATATGACATTTTGTCACTAATATGCTTTTTTTTCGTTTGACGTTTGTCATAAAAAAAAGATACCCTCGTTCTCTAAAGAATATCTTTCAGAGGTTTACTGTAAACGTGTCGTCTGCTGAGCATTCAAAACAAACATGACTGTTATTACTTAAATTATAACGATTAAAAACAAATATATGAAAAATTTAGTAAAGGGTCAGTCAATTGGTTCTGATATTAAGAAAGGTATAAAAATTTCAAAAGTTTGGTGAATAAAACGGAATCTGTTTAAACCTCTACCTTTTTATTTTGTTTTTATATTTTTTTCTTTTATTTTATAAAAGCATTCTTTAAACCGAACCCACTCGTTATACAAGTCGAACTAGTAAAGTCTATCATTCTCTGGCCGCGCAATAGGCAATTTGAATATACGATTTTCAGCAATCACTGGAAACAGTTTATAGAGTAATATGTATTTGTTTATTTGAAAATGGTTTGTCTCATAATCTTAATGAAAAATATTTCCACAAACGACCGTAATTATAATGTAGTTTTGATTAAAGCTGCCTCATTGGACTCTGTTGGAGATTGTCTGGGTGACAATCATACCACATCGCCCTATTTATACATATACACATATATACTTTATCTTAATTTCTATGAGTTTGTCTTTCAATGACCGAATGGATACCATTGATAACATATATTTCACTTATCAACAATTTCTAGACAGCAGTTCAAAGACCTGAATATAACCATCATAGTAATGAACAGTCTTTGATATTTGATGTCACTGTTAGACATTTATAAAACCTTTTATTCAATTCTGATTAAGACAGAATTCGTGAAAATGGTGGGGTTTTTTTAAGATACCATCACTCTCCGTGCATGGACTCAATATAGAATGATTAAACTCGTTCTCCGTTTATAAAAACACTAATGGAATTCATCAAAGGCGGAAATATATCAACTATTTTCCGGCTTTCACCCTCCAGTGTACTTTTTGTGGACATGTTGTAAACTGATCAATTACCTGTCAGTGATGTCTTCAGCAGTAATTAAAATACTCACTAACCCTACATATCATTCCAGTTCTACTACAATCATTCACAGTACCGGTATTGTTATCTAATATCCTTCATTCGTTTTTAAATATGATAAAAATTGTATTTCGTTCCGTGTAGTCATAAGTTGTGGAAGGGTCAGTAGGTAAATGTATATCGCTTCTTGTACTTAACTTAATATATGAAATAAGAATTAAGAACAATATAAAAAAGAAGATGTGGTATGACTGCCAATGAAACAATTATCCAAAAAGACCAAAATGACACAGACATCAACAATTATAGGTAACTGCACGGCCTTCATCAATTAGCACAGTCCATAACACATAGTCAGCTATCAATCAGCTACACAGGCAAAATTTGCTCACGTGAATTTCACATGAATCTCACATGAAATTCACGTAAAAATTTTCATGTGAGATTCACCTAAAACAGCTTATACATGAAACTCATGTGAAACTTTTCATGTGAATTTCACGTGAATTGAGATTCACATGATTCTCACGTGAAAAAATTCACATGAATTTCACGTGAACTGTTAAAAAAAAAATATTGGTATTTTTCATGATTTTATTTGAATTTAAAAATTTAGATGTTGTTTGAAATACTTTATTTTAAAAGTTCAAGTGATTTTCGTGTGAACAAATTTTCATGTAATTTTCATGTGAAGTTCATGTTAATTTCACATGGGATTCATGTGAAATTCACATAAACTGATTTCACGTGAGTTTCACGTAAAAGCTAACCCGAATAATCCAGTCGTTATATTACGCTCCCTATCGATCACTACATTAACCTCGAAAGGTGGAGAGAATCGGAGACGGTAAGGGCTTGAATTATTCGAGTTACGTAAAAGCTCGTTTGAGGTAAAATTCACGTGAGATTCACATGAATTAAAATTCACGTGAAATTGATGTGAATGAAAATTGCCTGTGTAAGGGACAATAAAAAATGTGATTACATCGAGTCACACATATTCCTGAGCACCTGTAAATGTGATAAACAATTCCAATCTTTTTCTGCATCATTAACAAAACCTTGTCCGTATTAATATTTATGCAGCTATACCCTATCTTTAAACATTTATAAGTAAAAACAAGACGTACATTTATTTTTTTCCACTGCGCCATATATAGCCTTTAAAAAAGTCTTAATGTAATGCAACTGCATACACATGAAACAAACAAAACCAGCATAAACCTTAGTTTTGAATCTACGATTCTTATTAATTATCAAACAGAAGTCGTGATGGACGCATGAATGAAATCAACACTACAAAAGAATCGAGGTCACTATTCACAGTTATTTGTTTCCGATCCGATATATCTACCCTCTAGGGGCCTTCTTGCGGTTTTATATGTCTATATTCTATTGCGATCATCTTATATTAGATTATTTTACGGATAGTATTCAGTTCATGTGTTTTACAAAATGACTTATTGGGGACTCGCATACTGAATGAAGCATGCAAAGCAAGTGACAATAACGCTGTCGGTGCACACGATCTCTCTCTTTTAGAATTCCCTACGATTTGCTTGTTGCCCTTTGGTCCGAGTACACAGTTATTTCGTAGTGCATTTCTTTTAGACAATAAATAAAAATTAAAAAAATCCCACCTGCGCTTTCTCAATATTATTTTTACAATGTGTTGTACAACTTTTGGGACAAATTATATCAAAATTATAGAAAACTTCATCAGCTCTAACTCAAAATATGGACAATTGTATGTTGAGGGGGTCTTGAAATCTTTTTACAGCTTCCGAAGTGCTGTGTACTCGGACCTACTAGTTTTCTCTTCGTATACAATGTCTGAGATTTGAACTTCTTTTGCCTTTATTCATGTAGTAAACAACCTTGTAATCGATGCCAATAATAAGGTCTCTAAACTTTATCTAGGGCATTATTCATATAATAAAAACTTAAGCTTACTGTTCATGACGTTAGACAACTAAATCCCTGGGATGTGTGTTAGTTGATTCTAGCTTCTGATGCATGATTTTTCATTATTAATTGTTTTTGGCTTTTAACTAGCTGTCGATAACAGCTAGTACTCTCAAATCGTATTTTCTTGTTAATTCAACCTGTTGTTACTGTTTATAATGCTTGTTTGTTAGTTTATATTAATATAGATCTTGTTTATATACCAGCTTTGATTATTTGGAATATCTTTTAATTTTCACTTCTTCGTACTTCATGTGTATGCACTTCAAGATTACTCTCCTTAAATAGATACAGTGAATGTTTAGCTAGCTCTAATTGTATAGTGTTATTGTTGATATTCACCCCAATTTGTATCTAGTATTAAATTATGTATTTATATGACGGAACTTTGTTGATATTCCTAATTATTGGAAGAATTTTATACACATAAGTAGTATACCTAAAACGACGCAGTTATTTTTCATTTACCTGTCTGTATTATTTCATATTCTAATCTTAGACCGATTCATAGTTTAATAATTCGTAAAGACACCTCTTTTTTGAAAATATAGATATCTTTTGTGGTTTGTGTCATAGGTCTGCTGTCTTGATTTCGTATAATAAATGTATACACAACACTTCCTTGGTTTGGGTTTTATATTTTCGCAGTAACTTTATTTGTGTCCTTTTAAACACGCAAAGTCATGATAACTTATTAACATTCTTTTTTATAACAACTTAAATTCATCCTTGGATGAATGTCAGATTTTCATTTTTGTACAAACTCTTCAGAAGATATTTGCTTCATTACAAATCTTTCACAGTATTCAATTAGAGTTAACAATGGTCTCCCGATCTAAAGTCCCTAAATGGTATTGGAAAATCAATCCAATTCAAACTGTATTATATATGTACTAAACAGACGTAATCCAATTGGATGTAATCACACGAATACCACAAGTTGTATTACTAACAAGAGTAATTTTTCACTAATCATTTCGTAATGATACTGTCCGAAGGGTAACAAGAGATATCTCTAAACTTTCACCTAAGATCATTGTAGTAGTTTTTGTTTTGACTACTAACTAACATTATTTCAAATGTGTGTGGTCGACAGTTGCTATATTTGCAAATACCATAGAAGATATCAATACAATAATCAACCGAGACAATTGATAGAACTGTCATTCAATTTTCTTAAAATAGTATTTTACTTGAAATAATTGAAAACAAATATAACTCAATCTCAAAAGATATGTATCTCTAGAACTTTGCTTTTTTACCATTGAAATTACAATTCCTTCAATCATAACGATTGTAAAAGAAATGCCGTACCAAATTATAAGCTAGTAACCTTTTTTTTTTTAACTTTATTCACCTCTTAAAAATAACAATTAACCCATAATATATATTAGGCTTACAAATGAGTACACCGGACGCGCGTTCTTCAAGCTACAGAAAAAAACCTCATCAGTGGTCTCAAATGATAAAAAAAAGTCCAAATGACCAGATAAAGGTTTAACTGAATACAGTAAATGTATTCAAGAATAAGAAGATGAGAGGAGCTACACGACGAACTTAGAGGGGGAACTCCTAACAAATTAAATAAAAAACAACTAGGGTTTGTTGTATCAAAACTGATGCTATCTGCAAAGTTGTATTTTCGTTTTTTTTTGTGTTTTTTGGGGGGTCTTTCTTTGTTTACTTTCGACTTTTATATCTGTATACTTTTAGTTACAAGTTTTTCTTATTTAGTAAAAATATATAAGTAAACAGATTTATTTTTCATGACAAACAAAATCTTTTTCAAGATCATTAACAATAATCTAGTCTGGTTTTCATATATATAATGGAATTCATTACCAAAAGTAATGATGATGGTTAGCTGTTATGCATTCTTGTCTAGCAAATACATAATTTTTGAATTTACCCATATCTGCCGATATGAGAAAACCAATAAATCCATTAGCCATTAAAATATTATTAACAAGATGTTATTTTCGTTATTCTTTAGGCTTCATTAGATTTGTACTAACCTTTTTTCTCGTTCGAGATTGAGCTTCCATTCTCCTGTCGACCTTTTCACCGGGTATAGTACTAGACCAGAGTTTGATTATAATTATTGAGTACGCCAATGTCATTATCAACATTGGGAAGAAGTAGAGTATAACAGATACGGACACATAATAGGCTGTCCTAGATGGCATTGATGACATTGTCATATTTCCTATATTTTCTGTCATGGTTGGCCAAACATCATCACACCATTGTTCTGTATGGTTGGACCAAACACGAACTTTAAGCTGTCTTGTTATGAGTGTTGGAGATGCAATCCCAGCCGAACATATCCAAATGAATATCAGTGATGTTTTCGCTCGCCTTGTCGTCATATGGGCTCTCAATGCAAAAACGATACCAAAGAATCGGTCATAAGCAATCAATGTAAGGGAGAGAACACTTGCAACCAACGACAAAACTGTAAATACAAAACATATTTCATTTAATCATTAGATACCTGAATTTCACGGGAGCAAATATTGATAAGTTTGAGAATTTTACAATACTGATTTGTACTTGTACAACAAAAACAATATTTTCGAGAAATAGGTATTCAAAACATTTATTAATTTCTGAAGCAAACGAGAAAGGTGAAAAATAAACTATTGTGTGAATCTGATTTCCTGTTTTTCTTCTATGCTTTCAATTAATATATTCAGTCTATAAATCAATTCCTAACACTCTACACAAACGTTATTCTTATTTTTATTTTCATATCATACAATGAAGATAGCTTGGCACATTCCCCATTTCCATTTTAAATTTTAGCTCTTCCAATAACCGCTGTTACGTCATTTGGTGTTTGGTGGTAGCTGTCAGTTGTCTCATTGAAAGGCATATTATATTTTATTCTGATGTATCCGGCAAAACAAACAATTAAATTTAATAAATTTAGTCTGTTTACAAACCTAAAAATATCGTAAAGAAAAAGAAACAGGTGAAGAGCTTTATGAGCAAAAAGGAACCAAAAATAATGGCAAAATCCGTCTAAGGTCAAGATTCCCTGACAAAATATGTAGAAAAGATATGCAATTTTGCACCTGTCCCAAGTCAGAAGCCTCTGGGCTTTGTTAGTCTTGTATGATTTTTAATTTTAGTTTCCTGTGTATTATTCGGAGTTTAGTATGCCGTCCATTATCGCTGTACTAATATACATAATTTTAAGGGGCCCGCCGAAGACCGCCTTCGGGTGCGGGAGTTTCTCGCTACATTGAAGACCCATTGTTGGCCTTCGGCTGTTGTATTCTCTATGGTCGGGTTGTTGTCGCTTTGACACATTCCCCATTTTCTTTCTCAATGTTATAAGCTAATTTTATTATTCCCTCATATTACTAAGTGTTTATTATTTTATTCTTTTATAGACAACGATATTTGTAATATTCAACAATTTGCTAAACTTTTTTTCCACACTCCCAGTATCCGTACCCTATTTTTCGTCTTGAAATCGATCGATTGCTATGTATCTATATATGAACGATTTACTGTTATTATTCTGTCAGTTACTATCCAGGATCTGACTTACTTTTAATGATATATAACGTGCTGCTCTGATTTGCATAGAAATTCCTTTCATCTTAATATAAGATATCAGAGGAAACCACTCAATCATAATACTGACAAATGATAAGAAGCCTTTTAATCTACTAAGTAAAAGTCCGTATTCAAAAAAACGTTACTATTCTGTCAATAATCAATTATTCCTTTTTAGGATTTTATTTCCGATACTACCTAGTATGTCATTTATCTGTGGCAAAAACGTCATGTTACTCTCTCATATTTATTGACAAAATGAGTTTTCACATGAAAAAATGTTCGGCAAATCTGCTGACACAAAATTTTGATCACTATTATCAATATAACTAGACTTCGTAGTTAAGTATGTAATTACACTTGAGAAGATGGACATTACAAATGAAGTGTAAAGTGATATGTTTTATTTGATTAGAAATGTAATAGGGTTGCTGACAACAAGAAATATCCATCTTAATAGTCAAAGCAGTACTAATGATTTGATTTGTGGTTGACTATTGTTTGATAAATGTAGGTAATTTCTAGTATTTGAATACGATAAAACATTGTAACACATTATTTGAATTTAGTATAAGAAATAATTATATGTAAATGCAATGTAAGAAAGCAGAACAATTTAAGATAAACTGAACTATCTTTTTATAAATCATTATAAAACAACATCCAACATCATAAGAGTCACACGTGATGGAATATCTGCTTCTCTTTCCCAGCACGTGATATTATCCCCTATTATTGTGGGATTCGTGTTGCTCATTCTACAGGATGTAATGCGTCTTTCCGTAGTTAAGTTATTTTCATGGTTTTGTCGTTTTCATTAATTTGTATTGTCCCTTTGGTATTTCATTCCTTTTTCATAAGACTTGTCCTAGATTGTTAGCTGATATGACGGTCCACGAGACTTTGGACCTTTTGTTTTAATTATTTCTCTTTGCTGCAGATTGAAAATATAAATTATTTCAAATTTGTGGTCAATTCTGTCTTGGATGTAGAAATAACGTGATAGTGTCTTTGAATGCTTCCTTTTGAGGATAATCACAACAAATATTGTGTAAATCTAAAGAAAAACATTTTCTAAAATGGGAAAGATGAAATGAAATCATCATGTTTTCAAAATAATTTGGCAGAAACTAAAGAAAGCAGGTAATATAAAGTTCATTTAAGCTGAAAATTTTGCATGCAAGGTTGTTCCTTATATGCGGAAAAATCATCAACTTATTCTTTCATTCTTATTTCTATTTTAAATATGCTTTTTACGACTTTACATTTTTTTACAACAGTATACTACAGTTACGCTTTCGATTTTGATAATTAAAAGCCCGAAAGTTTTTAAAGTAGTTAAATGTACAGGAACAGAAGGCAAAACAAGTTTACAATTCACCTATATGCGGATATATTGTTGTTTCGACATAGGAATTTGCATATTTGGAATTTTATTTTATAATCTGATTGTATTCTGTACTTATACATCTCACCATTGTGTTGTTGTAGTTTGGCAAATTTGTGTCATTTTGATCTTCTTTGTTACATATTTGTTGTTTTTTTAGTGACTGAGATTATAAACATGTTGACTGCTGTAATGTATTTTACCTATTGTGTCTGTTTGTTTCGTTCACACATCGTTGTCAATATATTGGAATTTAATGCGACTGACATACAAGTAAGAGGTTAAGCTAGCTATAAACCGGGTTCAATCCACCATTTCCTACGTAAGAAAATGCCTGTACCAAGTCAGGAATATGATTGTTGTTATCTATAATTTTGCTTTGTTTGAGCTTATGATTTTCTCATTTGATTTTGATTTTTAACTAGACTTCATTATTTTTCTGACTCTATTTTTTGTCATGACTTTGTTCTTGAATTTGTTTTCCAACGATATAAAGAAAGCTAGATGGGAGATAGATGTCAATGATACAACACCTCAATGACACATAATAGTTATCAAAAGTACCAAGATTATGATTTATTACGCCAGACGCGTGTTTCGTCTACATAAGACTCATCAGTGACGCTTATTCCAAAATAGTTATAAAAGTTGATGAGCTTTGAGGATCCAAAATTCCAAAAAGGTTGTGTCAAATACGGCTTAAGTAATTTATTCCTGAGACCAGACAAATCCTCAGTTTTTCGAAAATTTCAAAGTTTTGTAAACAAGAAGTTAATAAAATTAACCACATAATTGAAATTCATGTCAACACCGTAGTGCTGACTACTAGGCTGGTGATACCCTTGGGGACGAAACGGCACTTAACAATTTAACTTGAAGTTAACATAAGGATTTAAACTATGTAAAGATGTCTTTGTTACGTACAAAATTCTCTGAATGGTCCCGAAACAAAAAAAGTGAAAATCAAAGATCTGACAATAATAATACGTTTTTTACAAGAATGTAATCGTTCTGTTTGGAAAACAGAAAAGTCAATGATCTAAACAAGGTAACACTGCATTATAAGGCGTAATGACAATACAGTCTGGTAGGAAGTTTTAAGAAATCTATAGGACAAACAACTCTTCAGTTTTTTTGTACTTTCTAGGAGTCAATACGAACCAGTCATACATTATGCATGGAACAAATGACATTGTGCAATGTTGTTAGCCATCGCTTTAGTCAATATCGGATGCTGTTTGACTAATTTATTATCTAAAAGTTGTATCATTACATATAGGTATCAGATAAGTTTAGTTTTCTATCGTATGCTGTACAAGATGATTTATTTATTAGTTTTAATCAAATACTTTTAAAAAATGGAGAAAAAATGGTTGTTCTATTTGTGAACAGATATTAAGCTTTTGATTTTGAAGTAAATGTAAGTAAATTAACAGCATTTAAGGTAGCACAATACAAAGATTTTACAACTCCAACTCCCAAGTTTTAAAATGCTGTAACTTTCTTAATAATGCTTGAAAATTTATAAAAGTGGTAGTTTTGGATAGCTAACAGATTACTCTCTCCAATCAATGCAATGTTAGTATTATGCAACAATTATGTAACCAATTATAATGTTAACTGTGTCTAAAATATTTTTCACCAAATTTCCACTTTCAAATGAATTTAGCTTCTGCATCGGTATCCCTAGAGGGTCGATTTTATTATATGTTGTTCATATGGCCATTATCTACAAAAGGGTGTCTCAGATTTCAGATAGAATGTATAGAACACATTTTACACCTAATTAAACATTATCTTCTTTTATGTGGTTAGGATGTTTACACTAATTAGAGATTTATGAGAGAATGGAATACCATAGAGACAATTTGAGACACCCTTTTGAAGACCATGATGTGTTGATTAAGATTTCGTTAAAATTTTCTGTATAGGTAAAGAGATGATAGAGCTAAATTCATTCAAGTGAACTTAGCCAAATTTTGCCACTAATTACATAATAATTGATTACATAATGATTGCATAATAAAAATATTGCATTCATTTAAAAGATTAATCTTTTGTATATCTATATAGACCTATTTTATTATTTTCTATGCATTCATAAGAAAGTTACAGCATTTCAAATGTTAGTGATTGGAAGTAAAAAAATCTTTGTATTGTGCTACCTTAATTGTAGATAGAGAACATTACCAGATTTAAAACACATCTATAAGCAATTTCTGCAATGGCGATTATACAAGACTACAAGCATTCTTTTTCATGCGCAAATCAGAAGAAGACTTCTTAGTTCGGGTCAAACTTATCAATGTTGGTTATCCGTTGTGATGTCGGTGATATGTTCGGGTCAAAGTTATTAACGCCGGGTTAACGTATTTGACGTCAAAAAGCCCTGATATGCAATTTCATGAAGTGCTGAGTAAAGTAATTCAGACAGTTGGATCATCGATAATGTCCAATATATGTCAGCTTTATGTCAAATATTTTAATAATGTCCTTGGAATGTAAAGGGTTGTAAGAAGTTAATATGACTGAATGTATTAGGATCATATTACAATGGCCTTTATGTGTACTTCTCCGAGATTCAGGAAGACATAAAAAATCATCCATTATATTTTATTAACATAAGTTCGCTTAATGCTCTCATTGGATTTTATTGTTATCATTTTGTCGCTAAAACGGAAAGAAATGGCGAAATTTAATCACGTAAATCACCTTTTTCTCTTTTAATTGCATTTTTGATTTTGAAATGAATTAATAAACCATCATTAAACCGGATGTTCGCTAACACTACTCAATGAATAACATTTTAGGTAACAACGCCTTATGTACCATATGGAAAATTATGGAAATAAAAGATATTTTAATATATATAGATCATCCCAATATAATGTAACAAATCAAACAGAATATAAGAGGCATGATATTAAAATAAGAGAAACGTGTGATGAACATTAAAATTGAGAAAGCATATTCTAATTATGTTCTTCCAAATTTTGTCGTTATAGTCTGCAGTGATTCGAAGTCTTTTTGAATATCTATTTTTTTTTTTCTTCCTTCCTTTTTTTTAGGAAATGCGTACTCATTCTGGCACGATTTCATCAAGATAACGTTTCATTTTGTGTTTGAATATACAGCACAAACTATAAACATTTTATCAGGATACAACAAAACGAACTGTAACATTCGTGTGTAATTTACAAAAAACCTATAAGCTTCAAATTTTCCATGAAACTAGTCTGGTTACAATCGCAAAACACGAAAGACGTATTATGCATACATTTGAAGTAGGAAAATTAATAAGTTGCATTCCTTTTATCTTTTAAAGTTGTAAACAAACTCATCATATATATCAGGATTAACATTTTGTACAATAAAGGCAACAGTAGTATACCGCTGTTCAAAACTCATAAATCCATGGACAAAAAACAAAATCGGGGTAACAATCTAAAACCGAGGGAAACGCATTAAATATAAGAGGAGAACAACGACACAACACCGAAACGCAACACACACAGAAACGGACCAAGCATCAGACAAAACACCACGAGAATAACAAATATAACATCAAAACCAAATACATGAACTTGGGATAGACAAGTACCTTGCCACGTCTTATCCAGACTCACGTTTTGTCTCCAAAAGACTCAAATGTTACGTTTGGAAATGGTATGGTGTCAAATTCTTCTTCTTTACAAAGTATATCAACAAAAATCAAGATATGTCTTAAAAATCAAACTTTTTGAAATCTTATTATTAACAAATATGTTTTCATTGTATTAACAATGAGTAACGAAAATAACGAAACCTTGGCCATTTTTTTGTCATTAATAGAAGCTTCAATTCAAACCAGAAACAAATTACTAAATTATTGCGTTAAATTATTCTGTATCAAAAAGTCAAATAAAAAAAACCACTGAACTCCGCGGAATATTGAAAGAGGAAATTCCTTAACTAAATGGAAAAATTTAAAGTTTGAACACATCAAACAAACGGATATCAACTGTCATATTCCTGACTTAGTACAGGTATTTGTTTATGTAGAAAAAGGTGGATTTTACCTGGTTTAATAGCTAGCTAAACCTCTCACTTGTATTACAGTCGCATACAATTCAATTCTATTGACAACAATACGTGAACAAAACAAATAGACATAATAGGTATAAAAGTAAACCATAGGGGTAAAGTCGTCAACATTGTGTTATTATCTTAAACACTATGAAAACTCAGAACATATAAACAAACATTCGAACATTTACAATTTAGCTTTTTTCCAATAAAGATGATATATAGATATGTTACAATAGCATAGTATGTGAAAGTTGTAATAATTATTTCTTGTCGCCTGTATATGTATTGAATTCAATTGAGAAAACTAACGGCCTATCCATAACAAAACAATTTTCAAAAACCAAAATTGGCAAAATTTAACTTACGACATCCAATTAACTACAGGATCAATGCAATGGACTGGCACATTAATAATGTGGCGGAGTTTAATAATTTTGTGAATTCTAAAATTTTCCCAAAACCAGGACAGTGGTGAAACAGCACTATTTAATTAGAGCATACTGTATAAAAACGTTACAATTGTATTAACTCAAAAGATATGTACCCGACACAATATATATATGACATAAAAACAATAAACACAAAGCACCGAAATAAGAGTACTTCAGATTTCAGTTCAGAATCAATTATAAATAATTAATAAATCAGATGTTTCACAAACGTCATAAACAGTCTGAGAAACAAATGACCATGTGCAATGCCAAAATATAACTAAACAGTATCAACAGGATGCAACATAACTCGTCAAATATAGCATGTTCTGGTATACAGATAAATCAGTTATTGAATCTTTGTAATGCTGTAACTTTGTAATTTAAATGAAGACGTCAAATAGCTTCCCTTTTGCTACCAACAGAAAACGTTTATAAAAATCAAATACTGCTTATATCTGAACATCGAAACTTGACAGTTGTTTAGATTGTGACAACGATGCAAATTGCTAACGGTAATAAAATATACAGAAAACACTACAATTCTTGCTTTAATTTAGATGTTGGGTCATTTATACTGCGGGATAATTCTCTCTTAGACCAATTCCGAGAGAGGATAAATCAATTTCCGTAGAATGATCCTTGCATCACGACATTGATTTTGTATTTTCTACGTTATCGAAGCAGGAAAGCATAGTACTTTTGATGCATCAAATCCGAAAGTGACAATTTGAATTTGGTGTTAAAGAACTTTAATCTAAAACTAACAAGCAATATTTCTATCAAATCAATTTTGCTATAAACTTTTAAGTTGTTTTCTTAGAACGATGATAACGAACGTACTACTTCAAAATCAAATATGTCTATATTATTGTCATTTTTACATGTCCTTTTGGTTCAGATTGTATATTTGAAATTGATACTAAATGAAGAAAAACTAATTTCATTATTAATTATGACAACTTAATCTATTTCTATTTGTCAAGGCCAAAATTAATTATCATGATAGATTAAAGCCTTCAAATTTGTTACAATTGATAAAACGATAATAAATTTATAATGACGTTTATGTTTATACTTTATTAATGATCGCAACTAAAGATATTAAAGGTTTTACATAATTTCTTGCAATTATACCTTATATAGTGATTAAACTAACATAATTTCCTGTATGGTAATGTCTAATATACCTGTCTATGCTAATAAAACTGTTGAATTTGCTCAATGACAGAGATTGCAATTGCAGATAGAAATAAAAGCTTTTCTGTGTCTGGAACCAATAAAAGTAGAACGGTTACCAAGAAAACTCGTCATATATACCAGATTTAAAATTCTATTTATACACTAGACGCGCGTTTCGTCTTCAAGACTCCATCAGTCACGCTCAAATCAAAAAATGTTTGAAGGCCAAATAAAGTTAGAAGTTGAAGAGCATTGAGGACCAAAAATTCCTAAACGTTTTGCCAAATAAATCTAAAGTAATCTATTCATGGGGTAGAATAGCCGTAGTATTTAAAAAATTCAAAGTTTTGTTTACAGATAATTTACCATTATGAAAACTCAATTTAACACAAAAGTGATGACTACTGGGCTGGTGATATCCTCGGGCAAATAAATCTCCTACCTTCTTTTTCAAATCAGTTTGAAAGGAGAAAGATCAAACAGTCTTTGGAATATAACAAAGTGAGTATATATCAAGGTAATAGAGAGGTTACGAAATTCACAACCAAGAAAGAAAGGACATCGCAATAAGAAAAAAAAAACCTCACCCAAGTTAACTAACCATTAAAAAACAAAACCTTTAACCGGTAGTGCTCCAGTTCCTATTCCACTATCGGCAGCCGTCGTGTTACCAAGAAAAGATAAATATAAAGTTGAAAAAAGTTGCATTTGGTAATGTGATAATAAAGAATTAAGAACGGGTTCTCCGACCATTTATGGCACAGCTACTTCATGACGGTCTACAAATTAAAGATGGCGTCTGTAAACTATCAGCAACATTTATGTCTTTTGGTTGAATAACTTCCTTGAAGGCATCAATCCTTTATTGAAAACCACGATGTGCATATGAAATTGTATATCGGCAGGTGATATTGTATGATGGTTTCAGTAGGAAACTGCAAAATTTACCAACGGAATGTTTGTGATAAAATACTATGTTTTGTTAATAATAAGTAGATGTGTTAATTTTCTAATGAACCATCATCTACACAGAAGTTTGTATCTTCGAACAATGAGAATAATTGTATATGCAAAAGTTATTTTTTAATTACTTATCTTGAAAATATAAAGCCAAAAACACCGGCCCAAAAATCATTGTAATTTTAATAACCGCCTTTTTGTCAGACGAGCTAAAAACTGAGAATATCTATTCATATAAATAAATCTTTGAGAGTATGAGACTACATAACAATAGATAATTTATTAACTTCCGTTACTTTTTCCTGACAATACAGTAAACAATAACATCAAAAATAACACAGACTGCATTAAACTGTATTTCCGATGAGAAATGACATTTCTATACAATTACCTCCGTCATAATATACTGTCCGGCTGGACAATTCCAAATAATCAAATAAATAGGCAAAAGATTGTGATTAGGAAAAGCTCTCGAGTTTTATTACTCGACAAAATCTCAACGTTGATCATTCTATTAACAATCCACTAATGTTAGGATCAAATGAGGATAAGTTTGATTTTAATAATTTAGGTAGTATTGATTACCATACAATTTCTTGATTCCTGTTAAAGCTAGAATAGCGTAGCGTTAATCAGCTATAGCTAGAGCCGTAAATTGGTGGACATTTGCTTGTTTAATTGATCATTTGAATCCTACGTTAATTTGTTTATCGATATCTGATGAAAGTCAGTCATACTCCGCAGTTCTATCACATACCATACTGATTGCACAAGCTTTTATTCAAACCAAAGAGAATTTAAAAGAACGAACACGATAGAGAAAATTAGTTTGATTTACTTCCAAACTTAATCTAACATTTTAAGATATGTTATCATGATCAACGATTCGTATCATTTTAGGTATAATTAAGGGGGGTTTTTTTTAACTAGAAGGCATACAATTAAAATATTCCGTACGAATTTAATAAGAAAAAACTCTTGTCGAAAAAAATAATCAATTTTGGTTAAAGGAATGTATTTTTTGGAATTGAGTTTCCGGTCATGTTTTTATTGGAGTTTCATGCGCCTTTACTTTTCTCTTTTTAAGTGATTTACGAAAAATATTAATAAATCAATTTCAAAACATTTTTGATTACTTATTTTCAAAAGAGTAACGCCAATTAGAAATATCAATTACTAGTACTACGGAACGCTGAATTGCAATTTAGTTTAGTCTTCAATTCTTTTATAAAAAAATGCCACGCGGGGGCCATTGAAAATCTGTTCTATTTTCTTTTACTTGTTTTTTTTGGCGATTATATTATTCATGATAATTTTCATTGTCTGACGAGGTGAACAGCAAGAAAAATATTTCTTGAAAAGTTTGCTATCTATTGTAACCAAATTAAAATCGCGAAAATTTTGTATTTGTGTATAATCTATCAGGTAATGAAAACAAATTTCACGAAAATAATAACCAAAAAAAACGTTATATAACTTCAGGTATTTTTACATCTTATTTTTGGGGGGAATTTATTTTTCCCAAGGCCAGGAAATACTGGACATCCTCGATCAAACGTTGACGTCATAATACTTAAGACGTTACACCAGGTATGCGATACGGGGTATACGATACGGGTTTAGCCATGCCATATGGGGTATGCGATACAGGGTAAGTGAACCAGACTGGAAAAAAGTACCTTTATTTGATATACAAAATAGCTGTACTTTGTACTAAATGTTTGATAAAAGTCTATAATATAAGTTTCATAAAAATCTGGCAAGAATTGTACAAATGAGAGCATTGAATGTTCTTATCCCCATCAAGATGTTTTATTTTTTATATACTCCATGGTGGAATACAGAATATGACATATACTTTTTAAATTTATATGGCATTTGGTCTCTAGTGGAGAGTTGTTCCCTTTGCAAATATACGATGTCTTTTTATATTTACATTTTCCGTCTATTTTGGAAATTTTTCTTTGGTTGTAAACACTGAAATTGTTCATGAAGAATGTCCGATTTTAGTCTTAATTTGTATAAAAAACTGTTTCTGATATCCGAGCTTCTTGGATCAGATTTCAAATACATTGAATAGGATATGCATTCCGTTGTGAAACATCAGTCCACCAATGTTTTATCATTATAATCGAACACACTTACGTTATAAAGTAGAACCATAATAATTTCCAAATACTTTATGTATTTGTATATTTGTACAAAATTCATTACTTCATGTATGAATGTTTACTTTGTTTTTGTTTTTATTTTGTTTGTTTTCTATGAATAATGAACTACAAGAGTATTGTGACAACATTTCAATCAAAAGATGACGTGATGTTTGTTAACAGACTTGATTTCTATTATTGTAAGAACTAGCTTTTCGGCTTTCTTTCAAAACACGTTGACATTTCCATTTGTTTGAAAAACCATATATATAAGGCTGCAGTATTAATGAGTTTGAATATAATCAAAGAGGATGTTTACAGAAATTTAAAATTATCCAACTTAATTACTGACGACAACATTAAATAGCACTTCACTTAAGAAATGTAATTAAATCTTAAATTCAGAAAACCCATTTACTGCAGATATTACTGGCATTTAAGGAGATACAATTTGCCTCGAGAGACTTATTCATTTACAAAATCAGGTCGAGTTTACTTTTTACATAAACACGTCACCAATAGACATAAGTATTAAGAACATTTTCCAAAAGACTAAAATTGGGTTTTTATTTTCAAGTTTTACTGCCATTAGCAACAATCTTCGTAATGAAAAGATAATAAATCTTTGAGATCTATTACTAAAAGTTTCAAATTAAGAGTGGTTAAAATTTCTGTTCTGTAACTAATGACACGCTAATTGTAAGTTGGCATTTAGGATGATAGATATTTAAACAATGCGTAACTTTCTCATACAAATGTGATTTTAAACGGCTTTAGATTTAATCAGTATGTTAAGCTGTTTAATTTCATGCATCAGTATCATATATATTTTCCTTTCCAACATATTTACAATAAGGTCAAATTGAATAACATTGTGTAGTGTTTTTTTTAATAAAATTGTCATTTTTAATAAGGTTAAACTAAACTAGCTAAGGTAGGGTATTTTTCAAAATCAAATTGTCATAAGATCTTTTCTACAGATTCCTATATACCATTACTAGTTTTTGTTAATTGTTATATAAGAAAGACTACACACATTACTCGTATTCAAATGGATCGGATAGTTATCAAAGGTACCAGGATTATAATTTAATACTCCAGACGCGCATTTCGTCTACATAAAACTTATCAGTGACGCTCAGATCAAAGTAGTTATGAAACCAATAAAGTTATCAATTCAAATGTGTGTCAATGCAAAAACATCGAATGTGCGCACAGAAATTAAATTTGATTGAAATTATTTACGTTCAGTTGCAATTATTTCATACACGTGATGGTCCCGCAAATTTTGGTTAAAAGAAATGATGGACCTATTATTGACCTCAAATTTGCTGTTTCTTTACCTTTATTTAGATTTTAATTCTCTTCCGTAATGTAAACGAACAATACAGATTTCATTGTCTTCCTTTAATTCATTATTAGGTAAGTCACTAGTGTAAAATATGTACATGTATGATTATTGAAAGCTTAATAAAATTATTGGAATAACCAAGGATAACTACTACTCAAAGGAACAGTTGAGGGTGTGCCAACTTTGAAACAAATTAATTGAGGGGGTACCATCAATGAAAGAAATGATTGACGGGCGCCATCATTTAACAAATAATTGAGAAGTACTCTTAGTTAAAGAAATAGTTAAAGGGATACCACCAACATTCTTAATAAAAGCTATAATTGAGGCATACCATCATTTGAAAATACAGTTGGGATGTACTGTTGAGGTACAATGGCACCCCTCAACTGTTATATGGCAACACAATTGAGAGCGGCCATCGTTGAAAAGAATAATTGAAGGGAACCATTTTTAAAATAAGTATTTTAGTGAAACACTAAATGAGATTATAAATAGTAAAATAGAAAATACTGAACGCCAAGGATAAAATCAAAGTCACACTAAACGAAAGAAAACAACTGATTTGGAACAGACATTGCTTTATGTAAACAAGTAGTGGATTTAACCTGGTTTAGTAGCTTACTAAACCTCCCACTTGTACGACAACTGCAAAAATCGCCATTATGTTAACAATGTCTGAGCAAACCAAACAATCATAATAATTAAAAACGTAAAAAGTGAGGATTCAGCAGTCAACATTGTGTTAATACATTAAACACTATAAAAACAAACAACTTTGTTAAAACAAAGAAAATAAACAGGCATATAGATAAACCACATAAGCAAATAGAAGGACAAGAATATTAAACAAAAAGACACACAGCACAAAAACACAATGAAGTGGGATGTAAAATTTGATATATATTCAACAATGAACTAAACAGTAATGGTTAAAAATCTAGAATCTTTGCTTCAATACCATCATATATTATGTGTCGAGTTGATAAGTTTTGAAAATGATAAGGAATATTTACAAGCAAGATCTTGGTAAATTCCGATGAACTTTTTTTCTAAAGGAAGAGACGTTCTTTGACACAACCCTGGTTCAACAAATTTCTGCTCATACAAAGGTGACGTTTTATAAAGTGTAAAAAGCAGCTGTAAGCTATCGGATACCGACTGAGTTTAGACATAAATATTCCATATTCATGTGAAGTAAGTATATTGCTGGTAAGGTGGCAGAAATAACTGAGGGTGTATCATCATTGAAAACAAGTAAGTTGCTACAAACTTTTATTTTTATCTTAAGCTTTTTGATGCATTTTTGTTTTTGAATGAACAAAAAAAAAACTTTCTTAATCTGTTGTTGAAAACATATTTGAAATATTTTTCAATCCTTATTTTATTTATAGTATATATCTCATATCATCATATCAAAAAAGCAAAATAGAATTATTCTTTATAAATTTCATACGTCCGGGGATATTTTCTGGATCTGCTGTAACAGTTGAAGAACGATTCAAATACACCTGCTATATATATAAAGTATTACCATTACTATATAATCTACAATGTATATGCGAATGTGGATATGTTGCTATTGTGATAGTTTTCTTTTCTTGGAAAATTAGTATGTGGGTTTGAAATCAAGTGATAAGATACCGTTTATTAATATGCATAGTTTATGATCTTGGTTTACAATATTATTGTGGAAACAAAGAAGTTTAAACAAACTCGAAAATATACCATTGCAATATCTCGGCGTATTGTTAAATATGAAGAGTCTCGGGTAAACAAAGCTTATTTAGTTGCCCAAACTGTCGGAAGCTTTTTTCGTTTCTAAAACCAATGATAAAAACAAAGTAAAATGTATCACAACCTGTTAAATTACAGTTAAATTGTACATATACTAAATAATTCGTCCTTATCTTTTTTTCTTGATTTACTTTCACCTGGAAAGCTCACCCCATAAAATTTAATGCCAATAATGTAAGACTACCTTAACATCTTACTCTTTGTGTTTTTAAATAATTTCTAAAATTGACAACGGAGACCAGAATTTCGACAGTATGTTCTAAGGATGTACCCCTCTGAGGAGCCAAACATTTCTATAATTATACTTTTTTTCTTAACCTGTTTTTTGGGTTTTTAATATTGTAACAAAAACATATGGTGGCGCGCTTTTTTTTTTTTGGCTGGCTACGGCCCTTTGAAAATGCCCAATGTTGATGATTTTCCCATTTTTCATCGATTTTTACCTATTTTGGGGCTATAGTCGTGAAAAAAAATCACAAATAATTTTTACTTACAAACACTATAGGAAGGTGTTAATATAGGAAAGATTTATCATATTTTGACGGGTTTTTTTTGTAAAATTTACCATGCTGTCAATTTTGTGTTTTTGTGATTTTTCTCAGTTTTAAAATCAAAATGCATATTATTTCAACTTTTTTGTTATAAATGATTGAAAAAAAACATATCTAAGAAATCTGAAAAGATCAAAATGATATGGGAGGAACATGATTCTTGTAAAATCATGTTTGTATCCTTTACCCATTTCGTCAAAATTTTGGCTAAAAATTCTATCTTGATTGGTTGTACAATTTGAAAACTGGATTACTCATAAACCGTTCGTTGTAAATACACATTTTTTTTCACAGATTTTTGTTTGGTTATAATATTTTTAAAATTCATTGATATTTTCCACTTCTATCACATGTTTGGGAAATAATTCAAGAACGAGATTTCAACGAGACTGAACGAGACTGAATAGTCAGAAAAACACATCCTTAAATCATGTCAGCTCTGAAGCCCTGTAACAAGTGATAACATGTTAGTATAAAACAAAGCACATATTGTAAGGAAATGCCGTCTCATATCATAATGTAAAGTTATTGAATCAATTTATATATTTTTTTTAAATACGTTGAAAACTGTGCTAGTGCTTTTGCTATTTTCTAGATGTAACTGGCATCATATCACAAATTCCCTGCTCCCATGTGCCACATGTGGAGCAGGATCTGCTTACCCTTCTGGAGCACCTCAGATCACCCCTATTTTTTTAATGGGGTTCGTGTTGCTTATGCTTTTGTTTTCTATGTTGTATGTGCTATTATTGTGTGTTTGTCTATGTCATTTTTGACCATGGAGTTGACAGTTTATTTTCGATTTATGAGTTTGACTGTCCCTTTGGTATCTTTCGTCCCTCTTTTAATTAAACAACGATTAAAAGATGGGTACACAATAATAAGAATATCAACTAAACAATTACAAAGCTTTAGTTAAAGAATATTAGTGATGCAATCTATACGTAATTATTGTCGTTCCATCTTATTAGGCACCATACAACATCTTACTGAGTGAAAGTTATCAGTACTACTTATTTAGATTGCTCAAAATTGAAAATGTCAAATAATTTGTTGATCACGATAAACGAGATTTTTTCATGTTAATTGTAAGAAAATTTGAAAATAGCGTCTCTTGAGAAAAGTTTATTTTGTTTTAGTTTCAATTCGTTATCGACCACAACCTGCTTTGTAAACGAGTTGCATGCTATACACTGACATACTAAAGGCTGACATGCTGTGCTTATCAGAACTTTCGCTTTAAAGCTTAATTGACTATCACATGGCTTTCTGTGAGGCAAATTTACATCTATACAACATAATTACTTCCAACATTTCCGGCCTGTCACCAACACTATGTACAAATAACCAGAGATCAACATATGTTAGGGACAATGGCAGATCTCATTTCTAATGCCTTCCTGGCATATTCAAGATTTTCTTTTGTGAAATATAGAAATAGTTTTATGTCGATCTAATTTCTTCATATTGTTGACAAAAAATGATAAGTCTAGTGCATATATAGAATTTTGCCTTTTTCTATGAGTTCGAATATTTTAATTATAAATTTAATACAAACTGGAAGACTTGATTTATCTATATAGCTTATGTATTTTACTCACTAATAAAGCATGAAAACATTAAGTAGTTATCAAAGTACAAGAGTTATTATTGTATACGCAATACGCGCGTTTCGTCTATATAAGACTCATCAGCGACGCAAATCAAAATAGTAATAAAGTGGTATTAACTCCAAAAGACATATCTTCAAGCAAACAAGAGTGGTGGTTAAACTCCAACGTGACAACGCGACAACAAGCAAAAACTCCACAACAGTCATATAATTATAAAATTCATAAGTTTTTCAATTGTTCAATTTTAGTTTTATCAACATTTCATTTTTTTATTTCTATTTTTAATTATTTTAATTATACAATACGCAGGAAAAATTAGCAACCTATATCTACCCGTTTCCGTTTACAAAGGTAGGGTTTTAAAATATATATTGTTCGTTAAAAGAATGGATTTAAAAAAAATGATATTCTCGTGTTAATGACCATTATTACGACCAAGTATGCTGATTCTTTTTGAAAATAAGAAATACTGTTTTTTTTCCTACAGAACCCATTGATGTCTTGTATCAAGTATTCACACGTTATCTGCTAGTCAATAAATAGCCATCAGTCAAGTATTTGATGTAGAAAAAATCTCAAATTAATCCCACCTATTTTAATTAAATTCTCAAAGCAATCTTAATGAAAATCATTTTGAAAAGCAATTTAAATGCAGGATGGACAGTCTTGTTGCCAGTACGGAGGTCGAACTATTTGTTTAATCGTTATATTCTTATACGTGTAAGAATTAGACAGACGAATGAATATGGTATAGCTTATTGGACAAAGTCAGCATTGTTTTAACGCTTCTTTTATAACCAATGTTTTGAAACAGAATGAAGAATGAAATTTCAAGGATTGCTCCCGGATTGTCTGGAATCAAGAAAGATTACTCTTTGAATTATCAAACATATCTTCTGATAATGTTCTATTATTAATATGATTGTGTTGATGGATTTTTTTAGCGTTTTTTTAATACGTCTTAATTTTTAATCTGTTTTATCATATACTTTAACTGCTTGTCTTTTTGTCTGATGTAGTATAGTTGAATTGGTGAAGATTATGAATACCTTATTTTATTAGGAAAGTTTTGTGAAATGCTGTTAAATTGAATTGGCAAATATGACTGTGCATAAAAATCTAGTCACTTTCTTTTCCTTATTATGGACATTTTTTTTTTATTGTTTTTTACGTAATGTAAAGATTTGAAAAATAATAACAAACTCAAAGGAAAATTCAAACCGGAAAGTTGCTAATCAAATTATAAAAAAAATCTATAAAAAGAATGGATAAGACCTGTCATATTCCTGACTTTGTATGGGCATTTTCTAATGCAGTCAGCTAAAGATAATGATGGACTTAATCTGGTTGTAAAGATAGCTAAGTCTCGTACTTGTATGACAGTCACATAAATTCAATTATATTGGCAATGTGTTAATAAAACAAAACAGACACACGAGGTAAATATTTCGTAAATGGGGGTAAAGCTATCAACATTTTGTTATAATCTAGATCAGTTAAAAACAAAGAAATATATCAACAAAGAAAAAACAAAAGACATACAGACAAAGCGAATTAGCAAAAACGACAGGAAGTTTTTGAGAGCACAAAAATACAATTTCGGGAATTAGAAGTTCTGAGCCTCGTCAAAAGATATTACCAGATATAGACTAAACAGTAAAAGAATTAAAAAAAGTATTTACAAAGTCAAATAAAGAACATTATAATATATATTTATTTCCCCTATTCATACACATAATTTTTACTGCCAAGTTATCAAACAGATAATATGATGCATGATTGTCTAACTTCTTTTTATGTCATTGTTCATTGGAAGAACAATGACAGTATTCGTTTATTTCTTTGCCTGTTATCCACCATGCAATGTTGATGTAACCCCGGAGCTGAATTCTTCAATAAACAGATGTTACTGTAAGTAGTGTTATTGACATTCAACAAATAATTCCGTTAAACCGTTCTCTGTGTTGAAGGTTTCACTGTGACTTTTATATGATTAAGAGAAAATGTTAGTTTATCGATTTTCAAAACTGAATAATTCATTTTGAATAAACAAACTCATGACAAAAAAGTTAAGGAAACTGCAAACATTCTAAACTAGGTGATGATGCATGCATATGCATAGCAGCAGTACAAGCGAAGTTCCTATTCTTTGAATTTCTTTATAATAATTGCATTACGAGATTATGTTTCACGCAATATTTCCGTTCCTGGCCATTAGTTACTTACGATTAACAATTAACTGCAACATTTTGTATGATTCAAACAAGGTAACAATCAAAGTATCAACAATGAAGAAAACACCTGACTATTATCGCATGAAATATGATTTTCATATCTAGGACTGTAAACTTCGAAAGGTACCCGATAAAACCTTAGTGTTTTGTAATCAAATACTAGTTGATCATACAGGATTTCAAATGTTTGTATTGGATTGGTCAGTTTGTTTAAATATTAATACACAATTCAATGTGTATAAGTCTGTTATTTGTTTGGCCAAAAGATGTAGTACTCTTTTGGTGGAAAATTCGTTCACTCAAAACATACCAACAATACGAAAGTACGGGCATAGCTGTCCGTTGTATGAATGACAAATTACTGGAAGTTTATAAAGCAACAATCAATAATTCTTACGTTTCACATTCGATTGTGTCTTTTGGCTTCTTTAGTTCAACCGCACGACATTCAAAAAACATGCTATAGTCAATTTTAAAAGGCTCCTAAATGACAAAATGTGAACCAATTAAACCAAGTGGACCAAGTTTGTTTTGAATTGGGCAAAAACGCGCTATGACTAAGACGTTGAACAATGTGCTTATAATTTTCGTTAAAAAGACGCACCGACCTGACTGCCCCATGATCGAGAGATTCTTTCTTAATACATTACTCATCAATTTAGGCGAGTTTATTTTGTTCATAACTCGACATATCTTAATTCACTCGTAAAGTGAGCAAATGCATAATTTGCACTCGATCTAATCATAGAAGTGCATTTAAAAGTAAAATTTCAAAAATACAAAACTTCAAGGAAAACGGTAAAACCTTAATCAAATGTCAAAATCCAAAAAAAAATAAAAATAGGGCCTACAGCCAGGCTCGCCATCTCACTTGTATAGCTTTGATATGTCATTGGTATCACCCTACTGACACTCAAAATACTACAAAGTAAGGCAATGTACTCCATATCATTTGAGTCTCATCAAAATCGTCATCAAATTTACTGTCAAAACCAGTCTGCTTGTTCCGTTTTTTTGTTTTTTGTTTTTAGCTCACCTGGCCTAAGGGGCCAAGTGAGCTTTTCTCATCACTTAGCGTCCGGCGTCCGTCGTCGTCGTCCGTTGTCGTCCGTCGTCGTTAGCTTTTACAGGTCAGGCCCCTGAATTGGTAATTTTAAGGAAATTTTGCTGTTGTTTGTTATTATCTTGAATAGTATTATAGATAGAGATAAACTGTAAACTGCAATAATGTTCAGCAAAGTAACATTTACAAATAAGTACACATGACTGAAATGGTCAGTTAACCCCTGAAGGAGTTATTGCCCTTTATAGTCATCTTTTAACCATTTTTCGTTAATCTTAGTTAACTTTTACAAAAATCTTCTCCTCTTAAACTACTAGGCCAAATTAATTCAAACTTGGCCACAATCATTATTAGAGTATCTTGTTAAAAAAATGTGTCAGGTGACCCGGCCAACCAACCAAGATGGCCACCATGTCTAAAAATAGAACATAGGGGTAAAATGCAGTTTTTGGCTTATAACTTAAAAACGAAAGCATGTGAAGCAAATCTGACATGGATAAAATAATTTATCAGGTCAAGATCTATCTGCCCTGAAATTTTTAGATGAATCAGACATCCAATTGTTGGGTTGCTGCCCCTGAATTGTTAATTTTAAGTAAATTTTGCTTTTTTAGTTATTATTTTAAATATTATTATAGATAGAGAGATAAACTGTTAAGAGCAATAATGTTCAGTAAAATAAGATTTAAGGAGTTATTGCCCTTTATAGTAAATTTTTAAAATTTTTCAAAAATTTTTGTAAATTTTTAGAAAATATTTTCCACTGTAATTACTGGACCAAGTTCATCATAGATAATGATAATTGTAGCAACAAGAATGTTCAGTAAAGTAAGATCAACATACACATCACCATCACCAAAACACTATTTTGTCATGAATTTATCTGTTTCCATTGTTTAATATGCACATAGACCAAGGTGAGCGACACAGGCTCTTGATAGCCTCTAGTTTTTAATCCCCATTATGTTTACCATGGCCATTTTTTTGGGGCATATATTGCACTATGTTTACAATGGGAAATACATCGTTGTATTTTTTCCTTTAGCTGACCCCTGTACCTTGTATGAATGTCATATGTCATAGTTTTAATTTAATGTTTATTTTAGGTGCTATCGGTCCCTCATAAAGCTGTACATATTGGTAACAAAAATGATTCAGTTTTTTGGATACTATGGTACAATTGTATATTTGATGTATTTCAAATTGTAACCACTACAACAACAGCATCATTAGCGTCACTTACTAAAAAACAAATACCCTCATAATTTACTTAATTCATTTCTATGGCATAATTTCATAATTTCATTGTCTCGTGTTTAATGTTTAATGAATTATTCACCAAGTGGATTTTATTTATTTTAATAGCAAATGTAAACTTCTATCGCAGTAACAACATAAGCTTATCAGGTTCAATAAAATAAGATAAGTATATAGAATGTTCATGGACACGCACACTGATGTCAAATTATTTGGAGTTAAATAACGTCTAAGTAGAATTCAGAACAACCTTTACTTTCTGTTCAACTATAGATCAACTCGTGACATCATCTATGCAATAAGTCTTTTTTATAACGCAATAATACCAAAACAAAAACAAACAATATAATATAAAAAATTAAAATGTATGCTTAAGGATGGACTTATGTGAGGTTTTGGAATAAGTGTCAAATGTTCGGCCTTCTCAGTGTTTTCCATATAATACAAGGTAAAATGTTTTGCTCCATAACACCTATTTGTCCTTTAACATATTTTAAGACTAGATAGCTTATAAAAGGTCATTTGACAAAATTTCAGCAGATTCGTGATTTTCTGTTTTTTTTTTATTTTAGACCCAAATAATACCAATGCAATTATAAGGTTAAAGTCCGAGTCAGCCTTTCTCCTCGTTCTTTTATAAATCAAATATCAAGAGAAGGAGCTCCATACCCTATCAATATTTTTAGGTTACTTTGATCCTTAACTAATACTCTATCAGCTGAAAGTGTCAATTTTGAATTCTTGATTTATTTACTTTTACCTTAGAGCACCTAACTTTACCCTGAAGAACGAATACAGTATATATTATTTATATTAAATCTATTTAATTGCTTAATATCTATCTCTGATCTTAAATGATGTTATTTGAACATCACTGGGAGAAAGCAAATCTTGATTATTTTTTCTTTAAATCTCAAGACACTTACAGTCGAAGTGTTTCATTACAGGAGACAGACATGATACCGATGAACTTTCGGTTTCTGTCTACTATGGTCTCCCTAGTGACAAATCTATTGTAAATTCATTATTTGCCTTTCACTGAATGAACAAAAGGATAGCCCGCTTGGAATTTTCAAATCTTAATAATTAAATTAGACCATTGAATAGAGAAATGATGATTAATTATATGGTGTTACACAAAAAGATAAAAATTCAAGCCTTGCATATCATAAGTAAATAACTGGCATAAAATATTCACTGACAGCTAAAACCTAATATAATAGTCTATATTATTCCCCAACTGAGTGTTTTTTGTAACACATTTTGTATGGGTAATAACGTAATATACAGAACGTTCCTGGTGTAAATGCTTCCTTGAAAGCATCAATCTTTATAGAAATCATATGTTTTTTTTAAAGATAAATGAAACATATTTGAACACATTTGATCACAACTTTTACTTGTAATCTACCAATATTCAATTAACACAAACGGTTTCAGGACAATAATTGCATCCAAATGCAAGAGAAACATTAATATACCATAGATTAAAATATCAGGATTTTTTCTGAACAATTTAAAAACAAAACCCCGGAACATATTACCTTTTGGGGACTTTTTATTTACGATGCTCCTAAGCTATATATTTGATTTGTCTGTACAAAAGTAGGGCGAACGATACCAGAGGGACATTCAAACTGTCTGAATTTGAGAGGTATTTCTGCGGTTTGTGTACACGAAATGCGTTTATGGTGTACTAATTTAAAATAGTTCGATATAAATGAGAAAAAAATAAACGCCTGTACCAAGTCAGGAATATGACAGTTGTTATCTATAAAATCCTGGTACTTTTGATAACTATTGTTATCCATTCGTCAGATTAATTTGAGCTTTTGATTTTCCCGTTTGATAAGCGACTTTCCGTTTTGAATTTTCCCCAGAGTTCATTATTTTTTTGGATTTTACTTTCTGTAAACACGATATTCGTATTAAATTAATATCTATATAAAACAAACAAAATTTTGAAAAAAATCAAGGTCGAAGAAGACGTGATAATTGGATATGCGAAATAGTAAATTTTACTTTCTAAAATCCCATTACTATCATAACTTGCCTGTTACATGATATAGATATACTAAAACTGCATCAGGGGTTCAAACCTGTGATCCTGAAATGTGTTTGGAGTTTATTCTGAGGATGACACTCTTTAAACTTCTTCGGAAGAACAAAGTTAAAACTTCTTTGGGAAACAAAATTGTTGGTCCTCATTGCTCTTCAACTTCGTACTTTATTTGGCCTTTTATAACATTTTTGATTCGAGCGTCACTGATGAGTCTTTTGTAGACGAAACGCGGGTCTGGCGTAAATAATGAATTTTTATTCCTGGTATCTATGATGAGTTTATTTACAGGCACTTTGAATTTCTTCATCATATAAAAGAGTAAACGTGGTATGAGTACCAATAAGACAACTCTACACAAGAGATCGAATGACATACTAATAAGCAGCTTTAGGTCACCGTACGGCCTTCAACAATGATCAAAGCCTATACAGCATAGTCAGCTATATGACCCGAAATCACATATGTAACACAATTCAAACGAGAATAACTAACGGCCTAATTATTGGTAGTAGAAAGTAACTACAGTTCTCACTAAAAACGTTGTAACTTCGCTATAATGATAAGGTAGATTGTTACCTGATCAGTTCGTCTTAATTGATTCAGATATGTTTCTATAAGTATGTTATGCTCGTTTTAACCCGATTTTGACTTTAAAGGAATTTGACTCTTAAGCAGCTCCGATTGCTTGTTTGTTTAACGGGCTTCCTGTCAGAAAAATGATTTCATTTTCCTCCGAAGTGCCTGACATCTCTGCAAGTATTATGTTATGACTTATATATTTATTTACTTATTAACTTGACGTCTGTTTTGTTAGTCTATGCATGACTAGGTGCGCCCGCTTTCTTTAGTTCGTGTTCTGTCTTCTCGATTCTTTGATAGCTGACTACGTGGTATTGGTTTTGCTCATTATTGAAGGCTGTAAGCCTACATTTAGTTGTTAATTTCTTTGACATTTGTCTCTTTGTCAATCATACCACATATCTTCTTTTTTATATATCTGAAGTTTTGTACTGTTTGTTCTATTGTTCAATGCATCGCAATGTTAAATAAAATATAATGTGTTGCATCAATCTTCGTTCGAAAATACGAATATGAAGGTAATTTGACAAATTAATGCATTTTAATTATTAAGTAGTAGGGTATGGTGAGGGTATGTACATTAGCTTAAGCTTAGGTGATTTTTCATTGTCCGTCAAAGAATAAAGAAAGTAAAAACATATCCAGTTTCTATATGATCCTCCAAGGCATACAGATAATTTTTAAAGAGGACTGTTTACTATACGAAAGCATTACCACGCTAAGCAATTATATGTCTACCCTTTAGTTCGTACACGCGATGAATGTTGGTAAATAAATATTCTGGTTAATGATGAACCTTACTATGAATTTTAAAAAAATGCTGAATTGACAATAATCCTCGCTATTAAAGTATGACCAGCCTGTATACAAATTCCCCTTTGGTCTATCTTCTCTTCTCACATGTTGCCACTATATAGCAAGGTTCAATTATCATTCTGATAAAATGTAATTGAATAGTATTCGCATTAAATTTCAATAACACCGCGAACCCTCCGACTCAATTAGTATTAAATACACATAGGCCACTAAATTACCATAACGAGGCACAATCGTTCGCAGTATTAATATTTCATATGAATGTTTGAACCACTAAGTGAAAATTGAGTTTAAATATTCAAACGAATTACTATCTCGTGTTGATTGTATTTGTAGGCAAAAAATTTTACACGGATTGCAAACATTTGGTTTTGGCAGTCTTGCCAGTTGTATTTATAAAAACCTTGAAATACTTTTTATTAAACTTAACTGAGATAGTAATGACGAGCCTGGATTTTCTCCATTCCTGTCAAAATTATTTTTATCCTGCCATATTTTATCTGACTTTTATGTTTGTCAACACATTAATGTCATTCAAAAATGATTGGTCAATATGTACATTGTACTTATAGTATTTAAGTGCCTATATAACTCATTATAATACATTTATGTATTTTTTTAAATAGTACTAAAAAAGCTATGTTTGCTTTAAACCTTCAGGAATGAACAGTTTTCTAATTATTTTGTTGCATTATATATTATTTGATGTGTATAACTGCAGTTAATACCTTGAAAATTACACACAAGTTGTTTTTTTGACAGAGTTCTACTATAACATGACTGTCTGCACAGTTTAATGTGCGCACATATGTTTCGCGCGTCAGACATATTTCTTTCTTCCTACTTCAGCATAGACATATACTTATCAAATAGCTTAAAAATCAATGACAAAATAATTTTACTAATAATAATACGAAACATAGTTTTAAAAAAAGGACCATTGTATTTTAATTGATTGAATTATTGTCCGTTTCTTTTTCTTTTTTTATGTTAACTGGCATATCTTTTTTTCTCTTTAAGATATAATTTGTAACAATCGTGGCATGAATATGTGTATGGAGGTTAAAATTTATAAGAGATTTATCAAATTTAAAATTCGTACCTTTTTAACAAATATTTTCATTCATGAAAGTGTGTATATAATCAAATGGTTCTGCAGTAATCGTATTCTTATAAGTTACAAGAATCATGTTCAATAAATAGTGGGCATTGGTTTTGTGCTTACTGTGGAATACAACATTACTTACTTTGTGTGAAGGTATTTATTTTACAGAAGAATTTTCCTAATACCCATCCTTCCGTCACATCATCAACAAGCGTCACCCAGGTACATGATATTGTTACCATTAAATCTGCAACAGCCAGGTTCACAAGATAGTAATTGGTTGTTGTCCACATAGTATGGTTTTTAATAACAACGATTATTATCAAAATATTGCCCAAAACTGAGAACAAAATGATCACAATAAACAAAATAATTTTAATAATAATTTCCCATGTTGGGACGACTTTAAGTTCACCAACATACGGCATGTCACTGTAATCTATTTCGTCCAACAAGAATTGTTTACAATCCAGTACATAAAGTTCATTTAGACTGTCATTATACCCACATTTTGTATCATTCATAAAGTTATATCCGTAATCATCCATTTTCTATTTTTTTATTTTACTTTTCAGATTTTTACTATAAATCCGATTTCGCTGCGATTGCTGTTTTGGCTTTGCTCTTTCGGATAGAAGTTATCGACAATGGCTTAGCTGAATCAATATCAACTTTCTCCTGTCAAATGTTGTTGACTTCTGAAGATGAACAAGAGTTAACACCATTTGACATGCAGATGCCTAGTGAAACGATGACACGGTGAATAGACTTCAATCTGATCAATAATATGTATGATTAGTAAACCAAAAAAACATACGGAGATAAAATACTGCTAATTCTGTTCTCTGTTTATCTCTTAACAGTGTTTAATTAATATTTGTTCAGATAACGGCAAATTTGTGAAGCTGTTTTCAGCGGATATCATTTTCAAATGTACATTAGTTTTCTCTAGTGAAATCATACATTGACTTTGACAGATTTTGCCTCTAAAAGTTATTCCTTTGATTGATATCTTTTAAACCATTCAACCACAGACCAGAATTTAAAACTAACTGCAAATGCCGTTAAGATATAATAGTATAATAAATACGCTTGTATGTAAACCATAATGAAAGTCCGACGAACAGTTATCGTCTTTGTTGAGTAATTACTTTTCATTTTGATTGTCCGCTATTTTATGTTTGAAATTTATTTGTAAAATTTAGCTAAAACTAATAATTAAGACAAACGTACTTCCAAAAGGATACTTGCGATGTCTGTTTTGTCTCACGGTAGGATGAACATTTCTGCTTTAATAAGTGTCTTGAATATAATTTATATTGAATATTTGATATTTTTAAATTACCCTACAATTTGTAAACACGTATTCGATTTTAATCTAAAAGTGCAGCCTTAATAACGTGTTTTGGGTAAATAGATATTTTATTTAACTTTATTTGTTTTGTCTATGTTTCTAACTGTCTTAAAACGCAAATTATGATTTAATTACAGTTGCGCTGAATTCAATCTCAGAACGGTTGTACATAGACTTGTTTGAATTGTAGCAATAAACGTCTATTATAAGAGTTCATTTTTCTAGTTTAGACATACGAGAGAGGTTACATTTATCAATAAAAAATACGTTAAAAAATGTGGTTATAATTTACAATAAATCAGTAAAGTGAAGAGTGATTTATGACTTTATAACACATCTTGTCTTTGAAGTCATGAAGAGAAAATAACCATAACATATGGTTTAACTGTCAATCGTCCGTATTTATATGATATCACTTTTGCAGTTAATTGTTTTCTTTTGATGTCTCCTTCCAATAAAATCGATTTGTATATTTTAATATATTTACCTACTGGTCATTCTATAGGTTTTTTGTCCATCTTTGAAAAACGTTAATTCATTGATTGATAATCATAAAGTTTGTGCATTTTCTTTCAACTCATATGTAAGTTTTATTGTTTGGTTTATTTTTATTCCTTACGAATTGTTGGACCTATACGTGCATATTTATCACGAGTATATTCCGTGAATGTTGATCGTTAACAAATTATCTATCAAGTGTGTTGCCAAATTTAAGGGGCACTCGCTTTCAAATTCATGTTCACAAATTTGATTCAAATTCTCATATTTGACGTATAACCCATTAAAACGTATATTGAAATAAAAATAAATCAAAAATGAACAAATAACGATACATACATTGGAAATTATTGTATCGTTTGAACGATATATATCTTGTTTTTGTTGAATTTAATTTAGCATATGCCAATATCAAAACTGTCGTTACTATCCCCATTATCAACAATCCCTTAAATGAATGACAAGGCGGAACACATAACTTGGGTGTATTATGTCAATGTGTAAGTTGAATTACAGATTAAGAACAGTTATTTAACAGTTTCGTGTACAGAACAATGAATATGAACTGATAATTACTTTTGTTTTATATATGAACATGATTCGCAGATGTTATTATGTTACGATGATCAACGTTTTGGGGAAAACTATGGAACGCCGGAATAACATTTACATATCAATACAGAGATCAACGTGTGGAAAACTATGGAACGCTTGAATGACATTTACATATAAAATACAAAGGACAATCGGAATCAATGATTAATTTGAAAGTGAATTTACGGAACATTTATGGTGTTATTTTGATTTGAATTATTGTGTTTATTATGTGACTGAAAATTTGTTTTTTGTTTGTTTGTAGGTTGAAACGATAGGAATAAATAGTTACAACCTGACAATTGATTTCATGCCCAAGTTATACATTTCAACGCAAAGCCATGCCTACAAATAATGGTGACAAACCTGGAGATGGGAAAAAAGTTTTGAAAAAGAAGAGAAGCAATGCAAAGGGAAAATTTCATCGAATATTGAATCGGTTCAATAAGAGTCATCACAACAATGAATCGAAAGAATCACTGGAACTAATCATCAAGGACCTTGAAGATGCTTATTCTGAGATGGAAGGGGGTCATGCCTCGTACTTGGAAGTTTTGGATTCTGACGACGAAACAGATAAAGATATTATTGAGCACAGTAATACAGACATGGATCATCTTTATCAAGAACTTTGTGAAGCAAGGTCAATGATGGGCAAAGTGGTTGAAGCAGCAAAGGTCAAAGACATAAAACCCATTGAGGAGGTAAAGTGTACCAAGGATAATATGAGAGTGAAAAAACTGGATGCACCTGTTTTTACTGGGAATATAAGAGATTACCCAAGCTTCAAACAAGACTACAACCTCCTCATGAAAGATGACCCGTTTACACTTAAACAATGTTTGACGGGAGAAGCACTTCTTACTGTCAAAGGTG